>NC_088228.1:0-361138 GCF_036934945.1 Oncorhynchus masou masou | reverse complement strand
TGAACAGATCAGTTAGTAGTCTGTTATGAACAGATCAGTCAGTTAGTCTGTTATGAACAGATCAGTCAGTTAGTAGTCTGTTATGAACAGATCAGTCAGTTAGTCTGTTATGAACAGATCAGTCAGTTAGTCTGTTATGAACTGATCAGTCAGTTAGTAGTCTGTTATGAACAGATCAGTTAGTAGTCTGTTATGAACAGATCAGTTAGTAGTCTGTTATGAACAGATCAGTCAGTTAGTAGTCTGTTATGAACAGTTAGTATCCAGTCAGTTAGTAGTCTGTTATGAACAGATCACTCAGTTAGTAGTCTGTTATGAACAGATCAGTCAGTTAGTCTGTTATGAACAGATCAGTTTGTAGTCTGTTATGAACAGATCAGTCAGTTAGTCTGTTATGAACAGATCAGTTAGTAGTCTGTTATGAACAGATCAGTCAGTTAGTAGTCTGTTATGAACAGATCAGTTAGTTAGTCTGTTATGAACAGATCAGTCAGTTTAGTCTGTTATGAACAGATGAGTCAGTTAGTCTGTTATGAACAGATCTGTTAAGAACAGATCAGTTAGTAGTGTGTTATGAACAGATCAGTCAGTTAGTAGTCTGTTAAGAACAGATCAGTCAGTTAGTATTCTGTTATGAACAGGTCAATCAGTAAGTAGTCTGTTATGAACAGATCAGTCAGTTAGTCTGTTATGAACAGATCAGTCAGTTAGTAGTCTGTTAAGAACAGATCAGTCAGTTAGTAGTCTGTTATGAACAGATCAGTCAGTTAGTAGTCTGTTATGAACAGATCAGTCAGTTAGTAGTCTGTTATGAACAGATCAGTTGTTATGAACAGATCAGTTAGTTAGTAGTCTGTTATGAACAGATCAGTCAGTTAGTAGTCTGTTATGAACAGATCAGTTGGTTAGTCTGTTAAGAACAGATCAGTCAGTTAGTCTGTTATGAACAGATCAGTCAGTTAGTCTGTTATGAACAGATCAGTCAGTTAGTAGTCTGTTATGAACAGATGAACAGATCAGTTAGTTAGTCTGTTATGAACAGATCAGTCTGTTATGAACAGATCAGTCAGTCTGTAATGAACAGATCAGTAGTTAGTCTGTTATGAACAGATCAGTCAGTTAGTAGTCTGTTATGAACAGATCAGTTAGTTAGTA
This sequence comes from Oncorhynchus masou masou, assembly GCF_036934945.1. NCBI lineage: Eukaryota > Metazoa > Chordata > Actinopteri > Salmoniformes > Salmonidae > Oncorhynchus > Oncorhynchus masou. Next base: position 359,983 of record NC_088228.1, on the reverse strand, counting down.
GTCTGTTAATGAACAGATCAGTCAGTTCAGTTAGTCTGTTATGAACAGATCAGTCAGTTAGTAGTCTGTTATGAACAGATCAGTCAGTTAGTAGTCTGTTATGAACAGATCAGTCAGTTAGTCTGTTATGAACAGATCAGTCAGTTAGTAGTCTGTTATGAACAGATCATCAGTTAGTCTGTTATGAACAGATCAGTCAGTTAGTCTGTTATGAACAGATCAGTCAGTTAGTCTGTTATGAACAGATCAGTCAGTTGTAGTCTGTTATGAACAGATCAGTCAGTTAGTCTGTTAAGAACAGATCAGTCAGTTAGTAGTCTGTTATGAACAGATCAGTCAGTTAGTCTGTTATGTAGTCTGTTATGAACAGATCAGTCAGTTAGTAGTCTGTTATGAACAGATCAGTCAGTTAGTAGTCTGTTATGAACAGATCAGTCAGTTAGTCTGTTATGAACAGATCAGTCAGTTAGTAGTCTGTTATGAACAGATCAGTCAGTTGTCTGTTATGAACAGATCAGTCAGTTAGTAGTCTGTTATGAACAGATCAGTCAGTTAGTAGTCTGTTATGAACAGATCAGTCAGTTGTAGTCTGTTATGAACAGAACTCAGTCAGTCTGTTATGATTAGATCAGTTAGTAGTCTGTTATGAACAGATCAGTCAGTTAGTAGTCTGTTATGAATGAACAGATCAGTCAGTCAGATTTAGTCTGTTATGAACAGATCAGTCAGTTAGTCTGTTATGAACAGATCAGTCAGTAGTCTGTTATGAACAGATCAGTTAGTAGTCTGTTTAGATCAGTTGTTATGAACAGATCAGTCTGTTATGAACAGATCAGTCAGTTAGTCTGTTATGAACAGATCAGTCAGTTAGTCTGTTATGAACAGATCAGTCAGTTAGTCTGTTGTGAACAGATCAGTCAGTTAGTCTGTTATGAACAGATCAGTTAGTAGTCTGTTATGAACAGATCAGTTAGTAGTGGGTTATGAACAGATCAGTTAGTAGTATGTTATGAACAGATCAGTTAGTAGTGGGTTATGAACAGATCAGTCAGTTGGTCTGTTATGAACAGATCAGTCAGTTAGTAGTCTGTTATGAACAGATCAGTCAGTTAGTAGTCTGTTATGAACAGATCAGTCAGTTAGTAGTCTGTTATGAACAGATCAGTTAGTTAGTAGTCTGTTATGAACTGATCAGTCAGTTAGTCTGTTATGAACAGATCAGTCAGTTAGTCTGTTATGAACAGATCAGTCAGTTAGTAGTCTGTTATGAACAGATCAGTCAGTTAGTAGTCTGTTATGAACAGATCAGTCAGTTAGTAGTCTGTTATGAACAGATCAGTTAGTTAGTAGTCTGTTATGAACAGATCAGTCAGTTAGTAGTCTGTTATGAACAGATCAGTCAGTTAGTAGTCTGTTATGAACAGATCAGTTAGTTAGTAGTCTGTTATGAATCAGTCAGTTAGTAGTCTGTTATGAACAGATCAGTCAGTTAGTCTGTAATGAACAGATTAGTCTGTTATGAACAGATCAGTCAGTTAGTAGTCTGTTAAGAACAGATCAGTCAGTTAGTAGTCTGTGATCAGTTAGTTAGTCTGTTATGAACAGATCAGTCAGTTAGTCTGTAATGAACAGATCAGTTAGTTTGTAGTCTGTTATGAACAGATCAGTCAGTTAGTAGTCTGTAATGAACAGGTCAGTCAGTTAGTAGTCTGTTATGAACAGATCAGTTAGTAGTCTGTTATGAACAGATCAGTTAGTAGTCTGTTATGAACAGATCAGTCAGTTGGTAGTCTGTTATGAACAGATCAGTCAGTTAGTTCTGAACAGATCAGTCAGTTAGTCTGTTATGAACAGATCAGTCAGTTAGTAGTCTGTTATGAACAGATCAGTTAGTTAGTAGTCTGTTATGAACAGATCAGTCCAGTTGGTCTGTTATTAACAGATGAACTGTTATGAACATCAGTCAGTTAGTCTGTTATGAACAGATCAGTCAGTTAGTCTGTTATGAACAGATCAGTCAGTTAGTAGTCTGTTATGAACAGATCAGTCAGTTAGTCTGGTATGAACAGATCAGTCAGTTAGTCTGTTATCTGTTATGAACAGATCAGTCAGTTAGTCTGTTATGAACAGATCAGTCAGTTAGTCTGTTATGAACAGATCAGTCAGTTAGTAGTCTGTTATGAACAGATCAGTCAGTTAGTAGTCTGTTATGAACAGATCAGTCAGTTAGTCTGTTATGAACAGATCAGTCAGTTTAGTCTGTTATGAACAGATCAGTCAGTTAGTCTGAACAGATCAGTCAGTTAGTCTGTTATGAACAGATCAGTCAGTTAGTCTGTTATGAACAGATCAGTCAGTTAGTCTGTACTGATCAGTCAGTAGTAGTCTGTTATGAACAGATCAGTCAGTTAGTTTGTAGTCTGTTATGAACAGATCAGTCAGTTAGTCTGTAATGAACAGATCAGTCAGTTAGTCTGTTATGAACAGATCAGTCAGTTAGTCTGTTATGAACAGATCAGTCAGTTAGTAGTCTGTTATGAACAGATCAGTCAGTTAGTCTGTTATGAACAGATCAGTCAGTTAGTAGTCTGTTATGAACAGATCAGTCAGTTAGTAGTCTGTTATGAACAGATCAGTCAGTTGGTCTGTTATGAACAGATCAGTCAGTTAGTCTGTTATGAACAGATCAGTCAGTTAGTCTGTTATGAACAGATCAGTTAGTAGTCTGTTATGAACAGATCAGTTAGTAGTCTGTTATGAACAGATCAGTCAGTTAGTCTGTTATGAACAGATCAGTCAGTTAGTTAGTCTGTTATGAACAGATCAGTCAGTTAGTAGTCTGTTATGAACAGATCAGTCAGTTAGTCTGTTATGAACAGATCAGTCAGTTAGTAGTCTGTTATGAACAGATCAGTCAGTTAGTCTGTTATGAACAGATCAGTCAGTTAGTCAGTTAGTAGTCTGTTATGAACAGATCAGTCAGTTAGTAGTCTGTTATGAACAGATCAGTCAGTTAGTCTGTTATGAACAGATCAGTCAGTTAGTCTGTTATGAACAGATCAGTCAGTTAGTCTGTTATGAACAGATCAGTCAGTTAGTAGCTGTTATGAACAGATCAGTCAGTTAGTCTGTTATGAACAGATCAGTCAGTTTAGTCTGTTATGAACAGATCAGTCAGTTAGTCTGTTATGAACAGATCAGTCAGTTTAGTCTGTTATGAACAGATCAGTCAGTTAGTCTGTTATGAACAGATCAGTCAGTTTAGTCTGTTATGAACAGATCAGTTAGTCAGTTAGTCTGTTATGAACAGTCAGTTAGTCTGATCAGTCAGTTAGTAGTCTGTTATGAACAGATCAGTCAGTTAGTAGTTATGAAGATCAGTCAGTTTATGAACAGATCAGTTAGTCATTCAGTTAGTTAGTAGTCTGTTATGAACAGATCAGTCAGTTAGTCTGTTATGAACAGATCAGTTAGTTAGTCTGTTATGAACAGATCAGTCAGTCTGTTATGAACAGATCAGTTAGTTAGTCTGTAATGACTGTCTGTCAGACTCATGAACATGGAACATGGGAGAGGGATTTAAATCCAGAGCTGTTAGTAAATGATTAATTAAGATACAAGTAACCTGTGCAGGTGTGTCGGGGTTAGATGTTCTCTACGGACCAATGAGCGGTACAATACAGAGCAGAGCCTGGATTTCATATGGCTACAACAGAATGCATTGTTTAATTCAGTTCTGATTTCATATGGCTACAACAGAATGCAGTGTTTAATTCAGTTCTGGGATTTCAGTGTTTAATTCAGTTCTGGATTTCATATGGCTACAACAGAATACAGTGTTTAATTCAGTTCTGGATTTCATATGGCTACAACAGAATACAGTGTTTAATTCAGTTCTGGAGTTCATATGGCTACAACAGAATGCATTGTTTAATTCAGTTCTGGATTTCATATGGCTACAACAGAATGCAGTGTTTAATTCAGTTCTGGATTTCATATGGCTACAACAGAATGCAGTGTTTAATTCAGTTCTGGATTTCATATGGCTACAACAGAATACAGTGTTTAATTCAGTTCTGGATTTCATATGGCTACAACAGAATACAGTGTTTAATTCAGTTCTGGATTTCATCACTGTTGAACTTTCAGAGCATGACATTTTTTACGTCCTCCAAATGCGGAGTAGATTTGACTGAAGTTTTGTGGTGAACTGCTCGTGTGGACGTGCTGTGTGTGAGAAACAACGACAACACCGAGGAAACTGTGACTGTTATCAACCCTCTATTGACTAAATGAGACCTGCTATGTTAGATAGCAGGTGTTCCACTCCTGGACACATCAGAGCTTGACATCATTCAGTCATGTTTCATCAACAAACTAAGAAGCTTGAGTAAAGTTTCAATAAAAACAAAACAGTTTATGTTAAATATCTTTATTTATTCACTTCGATTTAAACATTTCAAATGAATTATACACCATGCAGTTAGAATTGCCATGAATCATCTTCCTGCTTTTATTTGGAGCCTAAGATCACAGGCAGAGTTCAAAGCAACGTCTCAAAGCTCATTTTCCTTGTGGTGCTGTTCCTTCATTGAGGGAACGTCTTACAACAGCCCACAGCCATACTACGGTGAGCAGCTATAGGCATGGCGGAGCAAACTGCAACAATGTAACCATTTACAAATGGAACACACGTCTAGAACCGTATGTACACATATCCACATCATGCTCTGAGATGATCCAATTAAAAGCAGAACAGAAATGAGCAACACATACTGGGGAATGAATCTCCATTCAGATGAAACATAATTCACTTCCTGATGAGATTTATTTACATGACCTTAACTTAGAATGAGTTTATATTAGGCGAGTCAGTTACGAAGACATGCTTATTTACAATGACAGTTTGGCAAGTGGTGAGAGGCAAGTTCGGTGATAAATAACTAAAACAATTGGAGCCACATTGTAAGTAGAAAGTTTACATTACATTTTTTTTTACCAATTTCTCTTTCTGTTAGTGTTTTGGATATAGAGTGTATTGCACTGTTCCCCAGATCACTGCATGAACATCTCTGATTGGCTGATCAGCATCACTGCATTAGCCGAGTATGGATACAGTGCAGTGCACTAAGCTGTCAAACACTGCCCTCTAATGGTGGATATTGAAATCTACCTCACAGTTTGAGGCTCTTGGTAAAACTGGGACATTTTTTTGGTCTACGCCCCACGAGTTTCTCAACGCAGTGGTCATTACAATCAGTTGCATAATTGAAATTAAAAACTGGGTTGTTCGAGCCCTGAATGCTGATTGGCTGACAGCCGTGTTATATCAGACAGTTTACCATGGAGATGACAAAACATGTATTTTTACTGCTCTAATTACGTTGGTAACCAGTTTATAATATCAATAAGGCACCTGGGGTTTGTGGTATATGACCAATATACCACGGCTAAAGGGCTGTATCCAGGCACTCCACGATTTGCATCATACCTTAGAACAGCCCTTAGCCGTGGTATATTGGCCACATACCACACCCTCGGGCCTTATTGCTTAAATAGAGCACAGCTTGTTTTGTAAGTGAATTAAAACATTACATTCAAACTTAGCTTATTTGAAGAATAAAGTGTCCCTAAAAGCATAGGTAAACCATGATCAATATGCTTACCAATACAACAGAGCAAAAACAATGTGCTGATCATAACTGAAGTAAATGCATATGGTGCAAAACACAGTGCAGGTGGGCGATCATTCCAGTCTGAACTTTGAACTTCTTTAGGTGAACTATCATACATTCCTAATGCAGTCGGAAAAGCAAAGGATTCTTCAACAACAAGTAAAGATCATGTTTACAGTACTGTGACTGTCATATGCTATACAATGTGGTTCTTAGTGATGGCATAGCACCCTCTGTAATATACATGTAACCATCTATCAGCACACATCCCCTCCAAGACAACACTACTATGAAATATATATGTACATGTGCAATGGAAAAGAGAGAGACATACAGTATGTGAAAACTATGAAAGATGCCACAGAGTAGAGTGGAAGGGGGCAGAGGATGGGGTCTTACTCCTAGACCCAGAGGAAGGACAGGAGGATGAGGGCAGAGGGGTCTTACTCCTAGACCCAGAGGAAGGACAGGACAGGAGGATGAGGGCAGAGGGGTCTTACTCCTAGACCCAGAGGAAGGACAGGAGGATGAGGGCAGAGGGGTCTTACTCCTAGACCCAGAGGAAGGACAGGACAGGAGGATGAGGGCAGAGGGGTCTTACTCCTAGACCCAGAGGAAGGACAGGACAGGAGGATGAGGGCAGAGGGGTCTTACTCCTAGACCCAGAGGAAGGACAGGACAGGAGGATGAGGGCAGAGGGGTCTTACTCCTAGACCCAGAGGAAGGACAGGAGGATGAGGGCAGAGGGGTCTTACTCCTAGACCCAGAGGAAGGACAGGAGGATGAGGGCAGAGGGGTCTTACTCCTAGACCCAGAGGAAGGACAGGAGGATGAGGGCAGAGGGGTCTTACTCCTAGACCCAGAGGAAGGACAGGAGGATGAGGGCAGAGGGGTCTTACTCCTAGACCCAGAGGAAGGACAGGAGGATGAGGGCAGAGGGGTCTTACTCCTAGACCCAGAGGAAGGACAGGAGGACAGGAGGATGAGGGACAGAGGGGTCTTACTCCTAGACCCAGAGGAAGGACAGGAGGATGAGGGCAGAGGGGTCTTACTCCTAGACCCAGAGGAAGGACAGGACAGGAGGATGAGGGCAGAGGGGTCTTACTCCTAGACCCAGAGGAAGGACAGGAGGATGAGGGCAGAGGGGTCTTACTCCTAGACCCAGAGGAAGACAGGAGGATGAGGATCCAGAGGACAGGACAGGAGGATGAGGGCAGAGGGGTCTTACTCCTAGACCCAGAAGGAAGGACAGGAGGATGAGGGCAGAGGGGTCTTACTCCTAGACCCAGAGGAAGGACAGGAGGATGAGGGCAGAGGGGTCTTACTCCTAGACCCAGAGGAAGGACAGGACAGGAGGATGAGGGCAGAGGGGTCTTACTCCTAGACCCAGAGGAAGGACAGGAGGATGAGGGCAGAGGGGTCTTACTCCTAGACCCAGAGGAAGGACAGGACAGGAGGATGAGGGCAGAGGGTCTTACTCCTAGACCCAGAGGAAGGACAGGAGGATGAGGGCAGAGGGGTCTTACTCCTAGACCCAGAGGAAGGACAGGAGGATGAGGGCAGAGGGGTCTTACTCCTAGACCCAGAGGAAGGACAGGAGGATGAGGGCAGAGGGGTCTTACTCCTAGACCCAGTGGAAGGACAGGAGGATGAGGGCAGAGGGGTCTTACTCCTAGACCCAGAGGAAGGACAGGAGGATGAGGGCAGAGGGGTCTTACTCCTAGACCCAAAGGAAGGACAGGATGAGGGCAGAGGGGTCTTACTGGGAATGGGACAGTCTGTACCTACCACACATGCACTCGTGACTCAGGGTCTAGATTGTACATGGTTACTTGGTGCTGAGGTTGTAGCTGTGGCTGTAGAGGCCTCCTCCTCTGATGACTGTAGGGGAAGACAGGGGGTGTTGGCCTGGCCGGATGGGCTTAGCTGGAAGACAGAACATAGTCATCAATACAAACACACGCTGCCACCCCCACACACTCCACCAACCCACCCTCTTCTCCCTCCCTCCCTCCCTCCCTCCCTCCTCCTCCTCCCTCCTCCTCCCTCCCTCCCTCCCTCCCTCCCCCTCCCCTCCCCTCCCTCCCCTCCTCCCTCCCTCCCTCCCCCTACCCTCCCCCCTCCCTCCCTCCCCCCTCCTCCTCCCCCTTCCCTCCCTTCCCCCCTCCTCCCTCCATCCTTACCGATCTGAGCGGAGTTTCCTCTCCTGGCCATGTTCTTGGCCCTGACGACCTCCTTGATGCGGTCCACCTCTAGCTGGTAGCGTTTCCTGTCCCTCATAGCGTTCTCCTTGGCATCCTTCAGGGCATTCTCCAGGGCCTTCACCCGCTCGGCCGTGGCCCGCAGGCGCTTCTCCAGCTTGGGAAGCTCGCAGCGCAGGTCCGCGTTGTCACGCACCAACTGGGAGGGGAGGGGGGGGGACAGGGAGGGAGGGAGGCAGGGAGGCAGGGAGGGAGGGAGGGGGGACACAGGGAGGGAGGGAGGGAGACAGGGACACAGGGAGGGAGAGGGAGGACACAGGGAGGGACGGGGAGAGGGAGACAGGGAGGGGGGAGACAGGGGGAGGGAGGGGGGAGACAGGGAGGGAGACAGGGAGGGGGGACAGGGAGGGAGGGGGGGGGGACAGGGAGGGAGGGAGGGGCAGGGACACAGGGAGGGAGAGGGAGGACACAGGGAGGGAGGGAGGGAGACAGGGAGGGAGGGAGGGGAGACAGGGAGGGGAGAGGGGGACACAGGGAGGAGAGGGAGGGGGACACAGGGAGGGAGGGAGGGAGGGGAGGGAGACACAGGGAGGGGAGGAGGGAGGGAGGGGGGAGGGAGGGAGGGGAGGGAGGGAGGGAGGGAGGGGGGGGGGGAGACAGGGAGGGGAGGGACACAGGGGAGGGAGGGAGGGACACAGGGAGGGAGGGAGGGAGGGACAGGGAGGGAGGGAGGGAGGGGAGGGAGGGACACATGGGGAGGGAGGGAAGGGAGGGAGGGGAGGGGGAGACAGGGAGGGAGGGAGGGAAAGGGGGGAGTCATGGAGGGAGAGAAACAGAGATATGAGGGTCAGCTTACGAAGCTTGCAGCGCAGGTCCGCGTTATCATGCACTAACTGGATGGACACTGCCAGAAGGGGGCAGGAATGTTAATAAATCAATCAAATGTATTTATAATTTTGAACAAATCAAACAATCAGACGATATATTTTCTCCACCTGCAAAGATGTCCCAGTACAGTACCTGTTTAATAATGTCCCAGTACAGTACCTGCTTAATAATGTCCCAGTACCTGCTTAATAATGTCCCAGTACCTGCTTAATAATGTCCCAGTACCTGCTTAATAATGTCCCAGTACCTGCTTAATAATGTCCCAGTACAGTACCTGCTTAATAATGTCCCAGTACCTGCTTAATAATGTCCCAGTACAGTACCTGCTTAATAATGTCCCAGTACCTGCTTAATAATGTCCCAGTCCAGTACCTGCTTAATAATGTCCCAGTACAGTACCTGCTTAATAATGTCCCAGTCCAGTACCTGCTTAATAATGTCCCAGTACAGTACCTGCTTAATAATGTCCCAGTACAGTACCTGCTTAATAATGTCCCAGTACAGTACCTGCTTAATAATGTCCCAGTACAGTACCTGCTTAATAATGTCCCAGTACAGTACCTGCTTAATAATGTCCCAGTACCTGCTTAATAATGTCCCCCAGTACCTGCTTAATAATGTCCCAGTACCTGCTTAATAATGTCCCCAGTACCTGCTTAATAATGTCCCCAGTACCTGCTTAATAATGTCCCAGTACAGTACCTGCTTAATAATGTCCCAGTACAGTACCTGCTTAATAATGTCCCAGTACAGTACCTGCTTAATAATGTCCCAGTCCAGTACCTGCTTAATAATGTCCCAGTCCAGTACCTGCTTAATAATGTCCCAGTACCTGCTTAATAATGTCCCAGTACAGTACCTGCTTAATAATGTCCCAGTACCTGCTTAATAATGTCCCAGTACCTGCTTAATAATGTCCCAGTACAGTACCTGCTTAATAATGTCCCAGTCCAGTACCTGCTTAATAATGTCCCAGTACAGTACCTGCTTAATAATGTCCCAGTCCAGTACCTGCTTAATAATGTCCCAGTACAGTACCTGCTTAATAATGTCCCAGTACCTGCTTAATAATGTCCCAGTCCAGTACCTGCTTAATAATGTCCCAGTACAGTACCTGCTTAATAATGTCCCAGTGCTCCAGTACCTGCTTAATAATGTCCCAGTCCAGTACCTGCTTAATAATGTCCCAGTGCCCAGTCCATCCTAATAAGTCCAGCTCTGTCCCAGTACAGTACCTGAACACAACAGGAGTGAGACTTAATCAGTCAGTCTGTCCCAGTCCAGGTAATTCTCCAGGACAGAGATCTTATGTCCCACAGTACAGCTTAATAATGTCCACTCCATCCTCTTAATACAGACAGCTCTGCACTCTGAACACAACAGGAGAGGAGAGAAACATCACAGTCTGACACAACAGCACAGATTAAGACAACAGAGCACAGACTACAGACTACTGCCAACTCTGCACTCTGGACAGAACAGGAGAGAAGACAGACAATCAATACAGACTACAGACTACTGCCAACTCTGCACTCTGGACATAACAGGAGAGAAAACAGACAGTCAATACAGACTACTGCCAACTCTGCACTCTGGACACAACAGTAGAGAAGACAGACAGTCAGACTACTGACTAATACAGACAGACAGTCAATACAGACTACAGCCCACTCTGGACATAACAGTAGAGAAGACAGACAGTCAATACAGACTACTGCCCTCTGCACTCTGGACAGAACAGGAGAGAAGACAGACAATCAATACAGACTACAGACTACTGCCAACTCTGCACTCTGGACAGAACAGGAGAGAAGACTGACAATCAATACAGACTACAGACTACTGCCAACTCTGCACTCTGGACAGAACAGGAGAGAAGACAGACAATCAATACAGACTACAGACTACTGCCCACTCTGGACATAACAGGAGAGAAGACAGACAATCAATACAGACTACAGACTACTGCCAACTCTGCACTCTGGACAGAACAGGAGAGAAGACAGACAATCAATACAGACTACAGACTACTGCCAACTCTGCACTCTGGACAGAACAGGAGAGAAGACAGACAATCAATACAGACTACAGACTACTGCCAACTCTGCACTCTGGACATAACAGGAGAGAAGACAGACAATCAATACAGACTACAGACTACTGCCAACTCTGCACTTCTCCAGAGAAGACAGACAATCAATACAGACTACAGACTACTCCAACTCTGGACACAACAGGAGAGAAGACAGACAATCAATACAGTCTACAGACTACTGCCAACTCTGCACTCTGGACAGAACAGGAGAGAAGACAGACAATCAATACAGACTACAGACTACTGCCAACTCTGCTGGACACAACAGGAGAGAAGACAGACAATCAATACAGTCTACAGACTACTGCCAACTCTGCACTGAACAGGAGAGAAGACAGACAATCAATACAGACTACAGACTACTGCCAAATCTGCACTCTGGACACAACAGGAGAGAAGACAGACAATCAATACAGACTACAGACTACTGCCTACTCTGCACTCTGGACAGAACAGGAGAGAAGACAGACAATCAATACAGACTACAGACTACAGCCAACTCTGCACTCTGGACACAACAGGAGAGAAGACAGACAGTCAATACAGACTACAGACAACTTTGCACTCTGGACACAACAGGAGAGAAGACAGACAATCAATACAGACTACAGACTACTGCCAACTCTGCACTCTGGACACAACAGGAGAGAAGACAGACAATCAATACAGACTACAGACTACTGCCTACTCTGCACTCTGGACAGAACAGGAGAGAAGACAGACAATCAATACAGACTACAGACTACTGCCAACTCTGCACTCTGGACAGAACAGGAGAGAAGACAGACAGTCAATACAGACTACAGACTACTGCCCACTCTGGACATAACAGTAGAGAAGACAGACAGTCAATACAGACTACAGACTACTGCCCACTCTGGACATAACAGTAGAGAAGACAGACAGTCAATACAGACTACAGACTACTGCCCACTCTGGACATAACAGTAGAGAAGACAGACAGTCAATACAGACTACAGACTACTGCCAACTCTGCACTTTGGACAGAACAGGAGAGGAGAGAAACATCAGTCAGTATATCAACAGACTAAGAGCACAGACTACAGACTACAGAGCACAGACTACACACTACAGAGCGCAGACTACAGACTACAGAGCAGACTACAGACTACAGAGCACAGACTACACACTACAGAGCGCAGACTACACACTACAGAGCAGACTACAGACTACAGAGCACAGACTACACACTACAGAGCACAGACTACACACTACAGAGCAGACTACACACTACAGAGCAGACTACAGAGCACAGACTACAGACTACAGAGCGCAGACTACAGAGCAGACTACAGACTACAGAGTGCAGACTACAGACTACAGAGCAGACTACAGACTACAGGTCCTCACTGACAGACAGACTTCAGACGAGTATCTCTGACATTCTGCAGACAGGTTGGGGCATTCTGATACACCGCCTCTCTTACATGGGAGAAAACCTCCTTACCTTCTTGACGCGTGTGGTGAGGTCTTGAACAAAGAGTCTACGTAGGTTATGAAGAGTCTGCAGCTCTTTGGCCTTTCAAGACAAAACAGAGAAGACACACTTGTGCTCAGTGTGAAACGTTGAAATGGACATATATGATGTATTGGTTTATCTGCAAGACTTAGGAAGTGAAGAGCTATAGTCAGCCAGCCAGCCAATCAGCCAATCAGCCAGTCAGACAGTCAGTGAGTCAGTGAGTGAGTCAGTGAGTGTAGTGAGTCAGTGAGTCAGTCAGTCAGTGAGTCAGCCAGCCAGCCAGTCAGTGAGTCAGTCAGTCAGTGAGCCAGCCAGTCAGTGAGTCAGCCAGTCAGTGAGTCAGCCAGCCAGCCAGTCAGTGAGTCAGTCAGTCAGTGAGCCAGCCAGTCAGTGAGTCAGCCAGTCAGTGAGTCAGCCAGTCAGTGAGTCAGTCAGTCAGTGAGTCAGCCAGTCAGTGAGTCAGTCAGTCAGTCAGTCAGTCAGAGCCTTGACATACCACAGTCTCCTCCAGTCCCTTGAGGTCCTGTCTGGCCTGCTCCCTCTGCTCGTTGAAGATGACCAGCTTCTGGAGCTTCATGTCCTTCTCCTGTTCCTCCACCTTCAGCTTCTCATGGTCAGACATCAGCCTCCTCTGCTCCAGCATCAGGCCCTGGTTCAGACTGGGAGAGACACGGAGGAGGAGAGGGGGAGAGCAGAGGTAGAGGAGAGGTAGAGAGCAGAGGTAGGGGAGAGGTAGAGGAGAGGTAGTGGAGAGGTAGGAGAGAGGTAGGAGAGAGGTAGAGGAGAGGTAGAGAGCAGAGGTAGGGGAGAGGTAGGGGAGAGGTAGGGGAGAGGTAGGAGAGAGGTAGGAAAGAGGTAGAGTAGAGGTAGGGGAGAGGTAGAGGGAGAGGTAGGGGAGAGGTAGAGGAGAGGTAGGGAGAGGTAGAGAGAGAGGTAGGGAGAGGTAGGGGAGAGGTAGAGCAGAGGTAGGGGAGAGGTAGAGGAGAGGTAGGGGAGAGGGGAGAGAGGTAGAGGAGAGTAGGAGAGGTAGAGAGGTAGAGGAGAGGTAGGGAGAGGTAGGGAGAGAGGAGAGGTAGGGGAGAGGTAGGGGAGAGGTAGGGGAGAGGTAGGGGAGAGGTAGAGGAGAGGTAGGGGAGAGGTAGAGGGAGAGGGGGAGAGGTAGGGGAGAGGTAGGGGAGAGGTAGAGGAGAGGTAGGGAGAGGTAGGGAGAGGTAGAGGAGAGGTAGGGGGAGAGGAGAGGTAGTGAAGAGAGGTAGGAGGGAGAGGTAGGGAGAGGTAGGGGAGAGGTAGGGGAGAGGTAGGAGAGAGGTAGGGGAGAGGTAGGGGAGAGGTAGAGGAGAGGTAGAGGAGAGGGGAGAGGTAGGGAGAGGTAGGGAGAGGTAGGGGAGAGGTAGGGAGAGGTAGAGGGAGAGGTAGGGGAGAGGTAGAGGAGAGGAGAGGGGAGAGGTAGAGGAGAGGTAGTGAAGAGGAGAGGTTACGGAGATGAAGAGAGGTAGGGGAGAGGAAGAGGAGAGGTAGGGGAGAGGAAGAGGAGGTGGGGGAGAGGTAGGGGAGAGGAAGAGGAGAGGTAGGGGAGAGGTAGGGGAGAGGTAGGGGAGAGGTAGGAGAGAGGTAGGAGAGAGGTAGAGGAGAGATAGGGGAGAGGTAGAGGAGAGGTAGGGGAGAGGAAGAGGAGAGGTAGCGAAAAGGAGAGGTAGCGGAGATGAAGAGGAGGTGGGGTAGAGGTAGGGGAGAGGAAGAGGAGAGGTAGGGGAGAGGAAGAGGAGGTGGGGGAGAGGTAGGGGAGAGGAAGAGGAGAGGTAGGGGAGGGGTAGGGGAGAGGAAGAGGAGAGGTAGGGGAGAGGAGAGGTAGCGGAGAGGAAGAGGAGAGGTAGCGGAGAGGAAGAGGAGAGGTAGGGGAGAGGAAGAGGAGGTGGGGGAGAGGTAGGGGAGAGGAAGAGGAGAGGTAGGGGAGGGGTAGGGGAGAGGAAGAGGAGGGGTAGGGGAGAGGAAGAGGAGAGGTAGCGGAGAGGAAGAGGAGAGGTAGCGGAGAGGAAGAGGAGAGGTAGCGGAGAGGAAGAGGAGAGGTAGCGGAGAGGAAGAGGAGAGGTAGCGGAGAGGAAGAGGAGAGGTAGCGGAGAGGAAGAGGAAAGGTAGCGGAGAGGAGGAGGTGGGGGAGGTGGGGGAGAGGTAGGGGAGAGGAAGAGGAGAGGTAGGGGAGGGGTAGGGGAGAGGAAGAGGAGAGGTATGGGAGAGGTAGAGAGGGTGAAAAGGAGAGAAAAGGCTAAGTTATAGAGGCTTTATGGAGCTTTATAAGGCCTATATAGATGCTTCAGATGTAATGACCTTTTATACCACCTTTCATTTAGTACTGCATTATGACAGCCTGTAAAGGATTTGTGAAGCCTTTATGAATGCCTTATGAAGCCTTTATGAATGCCCTATGAAGTCTTTATGAATGCCCTATGAAGCCTTTATGAATGCCCTATGAAGCCTGAAGCCTTTATGAATGCCCTATGAAGCCTTTATGAATGCCATATGAAGCCTTTATGAATGCCATATGAAGCCTTTATGAATGCCCTATGAAGTCTTTATGAATGCCCTATGAAGCCTTTATGAATGCCCTATGAAGCCTGAAGCCTTTATGAATGCCCTATGAAGCCTTTATGAATGCCCTATGAAGCCTTTATGAATGCCCTATGAAGCCTTTATAAATGCCGTAGCAGTTAGAAAAGTGTTGTCAAACACAGAGAGTCGCCAGACGGTATATATAGCTTCTCACTCTGTGAGTTCATCCAGCGTCCTCTGTTTGTCATCGATCTCGTCCCTGAGTCGGGCCAGCTGCTTCTGGTGGGCCTCTCTGTGAGCCTCCATCTGCTGTTCTAGAGTCTTCTACAGGATGGACAGGAGGACGGATCAGAGGACACACACAGAGACACACACGCGGGTAAATCTAATCTGTTTCTCCAACAGAATAATCCTCCTACTTCCAGATCCACCTTGTGGACGTCTTAATCCCAGGTTGAATCACCTTAACCTCCTCTTCACCCTCCAGTCTACTGACGTGCTCCTTCTCCGTGTCCACCACTGACACCTCGTGCATTTTCTCTGAGGAACAACAACGTGAACAACAATGTGAAGCATGTTATAAAGGAAGCCGCGGTGTGGATAGAGGGGATGTGTAGAGGGAGTCGTGCGTCTCACCCTGGGCGTGCATCTTGGCCAGCTCCTCAGTCAGAGCGTCCTGACTCTCCTCCAGCTGTCTCTTCTTCTGTTCCATGTTCTGCATGTAGTCTGTCAGGGACTTGATCTTGGCCTGGTGCTACAGCACACACACCAACACCGGGTCAGCGCTTCTAAACCTTCCCTGTTGTCACACCTACTGAACACAGCCCTGTTTGGCCGTTTTGTAGGACTTTAGCAGAGAGTGACAAGATATTCAGAGGCTCAACGTAGGACAATGAAAGTGCATTTCTGCATCGGCCTTTAGACGCTTCACAATTAACCTGGCCCCTCTGTTACCTGGGAGATGAGCAGCTGACAGGAAGCCAGCTCCTTCTCGTTGGCGGCCATCTTGCGTGAGGTGTCACCCTGGGAGTTTTCCAGCTGCTTGGAGCGGTTCACCAGAGACTTGACCTCTGACCTCATCTTACTGATGTAGAGACGGGTCATGGTGAACTCTTCCTCAATCACTCCACCGTTACCGTTCCCCTCAGCCATCTAGACAGGAAACAGAAGACGGCATATAAAGGCTGGGGGATGAACAGTAGAATTAGAACAGTCCAGGAGGAAGATATACTGTTAGGGAACTAAAGAGCATCAACTCTGACTCCACCGTTACCGTTCCCCTCAGCCATCTAGACAGGAAACAGAAGACTGCATATAAAGGCTGGGGATGAACAGTAGAATTAGAACAGTCCAGGAGGAAGATATACTGTTAGGGAACTAAAGAGCATCAACTCTGACTCCACCGTTACCGTTCCCCTCAGCCATCTAGACAGGAAACAGAAGACGGCATATAAAGGCTGGGGGATGAACAGTAGAATTAGAACAGTCCAGGAGGAAGATATACTGTTAGGGAACTAAAGAGCATCAACTCTGACTCCACCGTTACCGTTCCCCTCAGCCATCTAGACAGGAAACAGAAGACGGCATATAAAGGCTGGGGGATGAACAGTAGAATTAGAACGTCCAGTTAGTCCAGGGAAGATATACTGTTAGGGAACTAAAGAGCATCAACTCTGACTCCACCGTTACCGTTCCCCTCAGCCATCTAGACAGGAAACAGAAGACTGGGGATGCAGTAGATTTAGTAAAGATATCTGCTGGGGGATGAACAGTGCCCATGGTGGCTCCATCTAGAATTAGAACAGTCCAGGAGGAAGATATACTGTTAGGGAACTAAAGAGCATCAACTCTGACTCATGTTGTATGTTGTGGAGAGGTTTGCTAGCGACACAGGTCAACGATGTTACAACCCGTTAAGTTAACAGGACTGTTGTGAATGGGTCTGTTTGTATTTGGTTCGGTGTGTGTGTGTGTCTATGTGTATCTGCTGTGTAGGTCCCCTCCTCACCACCTTGATGTCGCCGGTGCCCATGGTGGCTCCTATCTCACTGAGCTCTCTGAGCAGCAGGTGGAGGATCTCTGCGGCTCTCTTCTTCTGGTGTCCACTGAGCTCCTGGAGCGAGTTCAGCTCCATCTGGACTGACAACAGGACCGTCTGGGGAACACACGTCAGTCACATGCCAGTCGTCCTTCACCGCATCATTAAGGACCCTCTATACGGTTCTAGTACCTCATCTATCCACAGGGGAAACTTGGGAAGACTCATTAGAACATAGGTATATGGATCACTCACACATCAGGGGGTACCTCGGCAGAATAACATGTCATTAAGGGTGCAGTACACCCCATAATAAGCTGAACTGCTCTGGGCCCCTCTATCCCTCCCATCATGCCCAGAGACCCACAGTCCTCTGCTGCAGCTCCTCCTGCAGCTGTTGGTTGGCCTGGCTCCTGTCCTCCACCTCCTGGCTCTTCTGGTCGTAGTTCACAGCCAGCTCCTCCAACGCCTGCAGCACCTCCTTCACCTAGAGCCATAAGAACATAATGATGAACATCTAGTCAAATGGCTTCCCAGACTATTCACATCTCCTCCCTCCCCTCTCCACACCACTGCCACTCTCTGTTGTCATCTATGCATAGTCACTTTAATTAACTCTGTACATACTACCTCAACTAACCGGTGCCCCTGCACATTAACTCTGTACCGGCTCCCCCTGTATATATCCTCCACATTGACTCTGTACCGGCTCCCCCTGTATATATCCTCCACATTGACTCTGTATCAGCTCCCCCTGTATTTTCCTCCACATTGACTCTGTATCAGCTCCCCCCTGTATATATCCTCCACATTGACTCTGTATCAGCTCCCCCTGTATATATCCTCCACATTGACTCTGTATCAGCTCCCCCCTGTATATATCCTCCACATTGACTCTGTACCGGCTCCCCCTGTATATATTGTTATTTTTTACTGCTCCTCTTAATTACTTGTTACTTTTATCTCCTATTCTTATCCGTATTTTTTGAAACTGCACTGTCGGTGAGGGGCTCGTAAGTAAACATTTCACTGTCAGGTCTACTACACCTGCTGTATTCGGCGCATGTGACTAATGCAATTTGATTTGATGGGCTCATTTAGAATTCTGGAATAGCATGGATTCATCCAGAATATTCTCCTTCACCTCCTCCTTGGCAGCCTCGTTCTCCGTCTGCAGACGAGACAGATCCTCATGGATCTTCTCATAGTCCCTTCTCGTCGACGCCAGCAGCTGAGGAGAGACCCATAAGGGGGCACACACAGGGACACACACACACACACACACAGGGACACAAACAGGGACACACAAGAAAAAGGGGACACACACAGGGAGACACACATATACACACAGGGACAAACACAGGGACACATATATACACACAGGGACACACACAGGGACACAAACAGGGACACAAACAGGGACACATACACACAGGGACAAACACAGGGACACACACAGGGAGACACATACGCAAAGGGACACACACAGGGAGACACACATATACACACAGGGACAAACACAGGGACACACACAGGGAGACACACATACACACAGGGACACAAACAGGGACACACACAGGGACACAAACAGGGACACACAAGAAAAAGGGAACACACACAGGGACACACACAGGGACACACACAGGGACACACACATATACACACAGGGAGACACACATATACACACAGGGAGACACACAGGGACACACAGGGACACAGGAATAAGGGAACACACACAGGGACACACATACACACAGGGACATACACAGGGAGACAGGGAGACACAAACACAAAGGGACACACACAGGGACACACAAACACAAAGGGACACACACAGGGACACACAAACACAACAGGGACACACAGGGACACACAGACACACAGGGAGACACACAGGGAGACACACAGGAAAAAGGGAACACACACAGGCAAATGCACACCATTTAACATGGTTGAATCCCCCTTAGATGTAGATCATCCATTTGAAAGCATCATCAAGTCATTGGACTTTTAAGAAGAACAGTGTCTCCAGCCACATCATCATGACGAAGAAGCAAAATGCATCAGATGACTCAAAACGTCCAATATCTTGACAACTTGACTTTTTAACATTTTAAAATGTATTTATTTCACCTTTATTTAACCAGGTAGGCAAGTTGAGAACAAGTTCTCATTTACAATTGCGACCTGGCCAAGATAAAGCAAAGCAGTTCGACACATACAACACAGAGTTACACATGGAGTAAAACAAACATACAGTCAATAATACAGTAGAAAAATAAGTCTATATACGATGTGAGCAAATGAGGTGAGATAAGGGAGGTAAAGGCAAAAAAAGGCCATGGTGGCAAAGTAAATACAATATAGCAAGTAAAACACTGGAATGGTAGATCTGCAGTGGAAGAATATGCAGAGTAGAAATTGAAATAATGGGGTGCAAAGAAGCAAAATAAATAAATACAGTAGGGGGAGAGGTAGTTGTTTGGGCTAAATTATAGATGGGCTATGTACAGGTGCAGTAATCTGTGAGCTGCTCTGAGAGCTGTTGCTTAAAGCTAGTGAGGGAGATAAGCGTTTCCAGTTTGAGAGATTTTTGTAGTTTGTTCCAGTCATTGGTAGCAGAGAACTGGAAGGAGAGGCGACCAAAGGAAGAATTGGTTTTGGGGGTGACCAGAGAGATATACCTGCTGGAGCGCGTGCTACAGGTGGGTGCTGCTATGGTGACCAGCGAGCTGAGATAAGGGGGACTTTACCTAGCAAGGGTCTTGTAGATGACCTGGAGCCAGTGGGTTTGGCGACGAGTGTGAAGCGAGGGTCAGCAAACGAGAGCGTACAGGTCACAGTGGTGGGTAGTATATGGGGCTTTGGTGACCAAACGGATGGCACTGTGATAGACTGCATCCAATTTATTGAGTAGGGTATTGGAGGCTATTTTGTAAATGACATCGCCGAAGTCGGGGATCGGTAGAATAAGGATGCTTTGTTGCGAAATAGGAAGCCAATTCTAGATTTAACTTTGGATTGGAGATGTTTGATATGAGTCTGGAAGGATAGTTTACAGTCTAACCAGACACATAGGTATTTGTAGTTGTCCACATATTGTAAGTCAGAGCCGTCCAGAGTAGTGATGCTGGACGGGCGGGCAGGTGCAGGCAGCGATCGGTTGAAGAGCATGCATTTAGTTTTGCTTGTATTTAAGAACAATTGGAGGCCACGGAAGGAGAGTTGTATGGCATTGACTGCTGACATGCAGAGCATTTTGGACTGACAGACTGTATCAACAGTGGACTAATGAGAAACAAAACCAAAATATAGTTTTTGAGTGACATTCTCCTTTAACATGAGAAAAGAGGGTTGTTCATGATTGGTCACCTCATCCTGGTCTAACATCTGTTCCTTGAGTTTCTCAGCCAGCTGGCTCTGCTGGTTGATCTCATCATCCTGGGTGACACAAACAAAACAAACAGCAATTCACATTTCAGTTAGAATAGAATTGGAAACATTGATTTGACTGTACAAAATCCAACTCCTTCCTGTTCCTGCCCAATCTAGCCTACCGTTTAATGTTGATGCATGTTTGTTATTTAAACTGTGTTTTAATGTCTGTTATTCTTTATGTACGTTGAGTTTGTACCCTCCAAAATGAATTGACTCAGTTCTCTATCTAGTCTGGTTAGATTTCCCTTGTTGACCTTGTCGTCCAGTTGTTTGTACAGATTGCTGATGTCCTCCTCGTACTTGCTCTTCTCCTCGGTGGAGACCAGAACCAGTCCGTTAGCTGGAGCCATGTTATCTATGATGGGAGTGTTGTCACACGGCTCCAGGTGCTTCTGCTCCTTAGCACTCAGCTGCTCCTCCTCAGGGACATTCTCACCTGAGACGGGGACAAACAGATTCTCTACCCTGAACTCTGCACTCATTCACTCAATATCTACCATTGGAACACTAACTTATGTCCAACTCAGTGTGGCTCTGTCAATTTCATATGAAGGGTTTCAATCTGCCCTCCCTCCCTCCTCAATCTCTCCCTCCTCAATCTCTCCCTCCCTACCCCTGCTCCCTCTCTCACCCTCCTCCCTCTCCCTCCCCTCCTGTCTCACTCCACTCCCTCCTCCTCCCTCCCCCACCGTTCCTCCATGAGCTCCATCTCCCCTCCCCATCTCCTTCCCTCCTCCCTCACTCCTCCATCGGCTCCATCTCCCATCCCTCCCTCCCTTCCCTCCTCTCCCCTTCCCCTCCCTCACCGTTCCTCCAGTGGTTGAGCTCCATCTCCTCCCTACCTCCCCATCCCTCCCTCCCTCCCTCATTCCTCCAGCGGTTGAGCTCCATCTCCCTCCCTCCCCATCTCCCACCTCTCCCTCCCTCACCTCCCTCCCACCGTTCCTCCAGCGGTTGAGCTCCATCTCCCTCCCTCCCTCATCCCCCCCTCACCCTCCCTCACCGTTCTCCCATCCATCTCTCCTCCCCATCCCCTCCCCTCCCCATCCTCCCTCACCGTTCCTCCAGCGGTTGAGCTCCATCTCCCTCCCCCTCCCCCTCCCTCCCATCCTCCCTCACCATTCCTCCAGCGGTTGAGCTCCATCTCCCTCCCTCCCTCCCCATCCCTCCCATCCTCCCTCACCATTCCTCCAGCGGCTGAGCTCCATCTCCCCTCCCTCACACCATTCCTCCCCTCCCTCCCTCATCTCCCCTCCCTCCCTCCTCCTCACCGTTCCTCCAGCGGTTGAGCTCCCCATCCCTCCCTCCCCATTCCTCCCTGAGCTCCATCTCCCTCCCTACCTCCCCATCCCCTCCCCCTCCTCCCTCACCGTTCCTCCAGCGGTTGAGCTCCATCTCCAGCCTGTGGATAACGTTCTTCAGACTCTTGTTCTTGTCTTTCTCCTTGTTGTACTTGTTCTTCCACTCCTCAGCAGTCAGCTCCAGGTTCACAGACACGGTGTTCTTGATGGTCTTGGCTCTGTGTGGAGGGTGGGACAGACACTCAGATTCCTATATCTAATCACACCCTATTCCCTATACAGCAGTGCACTACTTTGACATGGCTAATGGGCTGTAATTCATCCACTAAAGGACATTGTGGCCTCATTTACTCATCACTTCTTTCTCCACAGTATATTTTTTTGTCCGAACAGAAACAGATGGATAAACACTGAATCAACACAACTGGAGGAGGTGATCCAATAAGAAGCAGGGAGGCAGAAAGCTCCGTATTTGAACTGGTCTGAGATCTATTGCAGGAGGTTGTCCCCTGTGAAGATGACAGGGGACTAATTAGCCCTGCTGGGTACTGTAGACCGTACAATGATGTGTAAAGTCCAACTCCTCTCAGCCTCCTCTCACAGACAGCAGTGGTGGTCACATGGGTGCAGAAAGTGCAGTGGAGCGAACCACACCACACCATGCTACCACACCACACCACGCTGCACCACACCACACCACGCTGCACCACACCACACCATGCTGCACCACACCAAACCATGCTGCACCACACCACACCACGCTGCACCACACCACACCGCACCACGCCACACCTTACCACACCACACCGCGCCACACCATGCCACACCATACCGCACCACTCCATACCGCACCATGCCGCACCACACCATGCCGCACCACACCACGCCGCACCACACCACGCTTTTTCGCACCGCACCACGCCGCACCACGCCGCACCACGCCGCACCACGCCGCACCACACCACGCCGCACCACACCGCACCATGCCGCACCACACCATACCGCACCACACCATGCCGCACCCGCCGCACCACCGCGCCACACCACGCCGCACCACGCCGCACCCGCACCACGCTGCACCATACCGCACCATGCACCACGCACACCATACCGCACCATGCCGCACCACACCCACACCATGCCGCACCACGCCGCACAACACCACACCGCGCCACACCATGCCGCACCACACCACACCATGCCGCACCACACCACACCATGCCGCACCACGCACCACACCACACCACCGCACCACACCATGCCGCACCACACCATGCACACACCACACCACGCACACCGCACCACACCACACCATGCCGCACCACACCACCGCCACACCATGCCGCACACCACGCCGCACCACGCCGCACCACACCACGCCGCACCACACCATGCCGCACCACACCGCACCGCACCCACACCACGCCGCACCACACCACGCCGCCGCACCATGCCGCACCACACCACGCCCACCACACCACGCACCACCACGCCGCACCACACCACGCCGCACCACACCACGCTGCACCATACCGCACCACACCACACCCGCACCGCACCATACCGCACCACGCGCACCACACCATGCCGCACCACCACACCATGCCGCACCACACCGCACCACACCACACCATGCCTGCACCACACCACACCATGCCACACCACGCCGCACCACACCACGCCGCACCACACCACACCATGCCGCACCACACCATGCCGCACCACACCACGCCGCACCACACCATGCTGCACCACACCACCCGCACCATGCCGCACCACACCACGCCGCACCATGCCGCACCATGCCACCGCACCACACCACGCCGCACCACACCATACCGCACCACACCGCACCACACCATGCCGCACCGCACCACGCCGCACAACACCACCACCGCACCACACCATACCGCACCATGCCGCACCACACCACCGCACCACGCCGCACCATACCGCCACCACCACACCATGCCGCACCACACCATGCCGCACCACACCACACCATGCCGCACCATGCCGCACCACACCATGCCGCACCACCATGCCGCACCACACCATGCCGCACCACACCACGCCGCACCACACCATGCCGCACCACACCACCACCACACCATGCCGCACCACACCATGCCGCACCACACCATACCGCACCACACCGCAACACCATGCCGCACCATACCGCACCACACCACTACCACACCATGCCGCACACACCATGCCGCACCACACCGCACCACACCATGCCGCACCACACCATGCCGCACCACACCATGCCGCACCACACCACACCACGCCGCACCACACCACGCCGCACCACACCATGCTGCACCACACCATACCGCACCATGCCGCACCACACCACGCCGCACCACACCATACCGCACCATGCCGCACCACACCATGCCGCACCACACCATGCCGCACCACCATGCCGCACCACACCATGCCGCACCACACCATGCCGCACCACACCATGCCGCACCACACCACACCATACCGCACCATGCCGCACCACACCATACCGCACCATGCCGCACCACACCATGCCGCACCACACCATGCCGCACCACACCACACCACGCACCACACCATGCCGCACCACACCATGCCGCACCACACCACACCATGCCGCACCACACCATGCCGCACCACACCACGCCGCACCATGCCGCACCACACCACGCCGCACCACACCACGCCGCACCACACCACGCCGCACCACACCATACCGCACCACACCACGCCGCACCACACCGCACCACGCCGCACCGCACCCACCGCACCATGCTGCACCACACCACGCCGCACCACACCACGCCGCACCACACCATGCCGCACCACACCATGCCGCACCACACCGCACCACACCATGCCGCACCACACCACACCGCACCACACCACCACGCCGCACCACACCACGCCGCACCACACCATGCCGCACACCATGCCGCACCACGCCGCACCACACCACGCCGCACCACAACATACCGCACCATGCCGCACCACACCATGCCGCACCACACACACCATGCCATACCGCACCATGCCGCACCACACCATGCCGCACCACACCGCACCACACCACGCACCACACCACGCCGCACCATGCCGCACCATGCCGCACCACACCATGCCGCACACACCATGCCGCACCATACCGCACCACCATGCCGCACCACACCACGCTGCACCACCACCACACCACGCCGCACCACACCATGCCGCACCACACCACACCATGCCGCACCACACCACGCCGCACCACGCTGCACCACACCACACCACGCCGCACCACACCATGCCGCACCACACCATGCCGCACCACACCACACCACGCCGCACCACACCATACCACCATGCCGCACCACGCCGCACCACGCCGCACCACACCACGCCGCACCACACCACGCCGCACCACACCATGCCGCACCTACCACACCATGCCGCACCACACCACACCGCACCATGCCGCACCACACCACGCCGCACCACACCACGCCGCACCACACCATGCCGCACCACACCATGCCGGCACCACACCATACCGCACCATGCCGCACACACCACACCGCACGCCGCACGCACCACCACCGCACACACCATGCCGCACCACACCACACCATGCCGCACCACACACCACGCTTTCGCCACTATACCGCACCACACCATGCCGCACCACGCCCGCACCACACCATGCCGCACCACACCACACCATGCCGCACCACACCACGCCGCACCACACCACGCCGCACCACACCATGCCGCACCACACCACGCCGCACCGACCACACCACACCACGCCGCACCACACCATGCCGCACGCTGCCTACCGCACCCACCACGCCACACCATACCGCACCATACCGCACCGCACCATGCCGCACCACACCGCACCACACCACGCCGCACCTCACCACACCGCACCGCACCACACCATACCGCACCATGCCGCACCACACCATGCCGCACCACACCACGCCGCACCTCACCACCCGCACCACCATGCTGCACCACACCACACCGCACCATACCCGCACCACCACCACCACACCATACCGCACCATGCCCACGCCGCACCATGCCGCACCACACCACACCACGCCGCACCACCATGCCGCACCACACCATGCCGCACCACACCACACCATGCACCATACCGCACCACACCACACCATACCGCACCACACCACGCCGCACCACACCACGCCGCACCACACCGCACCATGCCGCACCACACCATGCCGCACCACACCACGCCGCACCATGCGGCACACCATGCCGCACCACACCACACCATGCCGCACCACACCACGCCGCACCACACCATGCCGCACCGCACCACACCATGCCGCACCACCACACCACACCACGCACCACGCCACACCATGCCGCACCACACCATGCCGCACCACACCGCACCACACCACGCCGCACCACGCCACACCACACCATGCCGCACCACACCATGCCGCACCACACCATGCCGCACCACACCACATGCCGCACCACACCACCGCACCACACCACGCACACCATGCCGCACCACACCACGCTGCACCACCACCATACCGCACCACACCACGCTGCACCCACACCATGCCGCACCACACCACCATGCACGCACCACACCACGCCGCACCACACCACGCTGCACCACACCACGCTGCACCACACCGCACCACACCACGCCACACCACACCGCACCACACCATGCCGCACCACACCATACCACACCACGCCGCACCACACCACGCCGCACCACACCACGCCGCACCACACCATGCCGCACCACGCCACACCACGCCGCACCACACCACGCCGCACCACACCACGCCGCACCACACCACCGCACCGCACCACACCACGCCACACCACGCTGCACCCGCACCACACCATGCCGCACCATGCCGCACCACACCACACCATGCCGCACCATGCCGCACCACGCCGCACCACACCATGCCGCACCCACCACCACGCCGCACCACACCATGCCGCACCACACCACGCCGCACCACACCACGCTGCACCACACCATACCGCACTACGCCGCACTACACCACGCCGCACCCACCGCACCACCACCACGCTGCACCACACCATGCCGCACCACACCACACTGCACCACGCCGCACCACACCATGCCGCACCACACCATGCCGCACCACGCTGCACCACACCACACCACGCTGCACCATGCCGCACCACACCACGCCGCACTCACCATGCCGCACCACACCACACCCACCGCCGCACCACGCCGCACCACACCACGCCGCACCCACCGCCGCACCACACCATGCACACACCATACCGCACCACACCACACCATACCACACCATGCCGCACCACACCATGCCGCACCACACCACCTGCACCACACCACGCCGCACCACACCACACCACGCCGCACTACCACCACATGCCGCACCACACCACACCGCACCACACCGCACCATGCCGCACCACACCACGCACTACCGCCGCACCACGCCGCACCACGCCGCATACCGCACCACACCATGCCGCACCACACCATGCCGCACCACACCACACTGCACCACACCATACCGCACCATACCACACCATGCCGCACCACACCATGCCGCACCACCCCGCACCACGCCGCACCACACCATGCCGCACCACACCATGCCGCACCACACCATGCTGCACCACACCATGCCGCACCACACCGCACCACACCATGCCGCACCACACCACGCCGCACCACACCATGCCGCACCACACCACGCCGCACCACAACATACCGCACCATGCCGCACCACACCATGCCGCACCACACCACGCCGCACCATACCGCACCACACCATACCGCACCATGCCGCACCACACCACACCGCACCACACCATGCCGCACCACACCATGCCGCACCACACCACGCCGCACACACCACGCCGCACCACACCACGCCGCACCACACCATGCCGCACCACACCACCACACCACGCCGCACACACCACCGCACCACCGCACGCATGCCGCACCACACCATGCCGCACCACACCATGCCGCACCACCACGCCGCACCACACCATGCCGCACCACACCGCACCACGCCTCACCACACCACGCACCACACCATACCACACCATGCCGCACCTGCGCCACACCATGCCGCACGCACCACACCGCACCGCACCTCACCACGCCGCACCACACCATGCCGCACCACACCATGCCGCACCACACCACGCCGCACCTCACCACGCCGCACCTCACCGCACCGCACCATGCCACCATGTTGCACCACACCATACCGCACCACACCATGCCGCACCACACCATGCCGCACCACACCACACCATACCGCACCATGCCGCACCACACCACGCCGCACCACCACCACGCCGCATGCACACCACACCCACACCGCGCCACACCATGCCGCACCACACCACCACGCCGCACCACACCACACCACGCCGCACCACACCGCCGCACCACACCATGCCGCACCACACCACGCCGCACCACACCACGCCCGCACCACACTGCACCACGCCGCACCACACGCCGCACCACACCACGCCGCACCACACCACGCCGCACCACGCCACACCACCACGCCGCACCACGCTGCACCACACCACACCCACGCTGCACCACACCACGCCGCACCACACCATGCCACACCACACCATGCCACACCACGCACCTCACCACGCTGCGCCACACCATGCCGCACCACACCACCATGCCGCACCACCACACCGCACCACATGCCGCACCACCACGCCGCACACACGCTGCACCACACCCGCCACACCCGCTGCGCCACACCATGCCGCACCACACCATGCCACACCACACCATGCCGCACCACACCACGCTGCACCACACCATGCCGCACCACACCACCACGCCGCCACACCACACCACGCGCACCACGCCGCACCACGCCGCACCACACCACGCCGCACCACGCCGCACCACGCCACGCACCACACCACGCCGCACCACACCACGCTGCACCACGCCGCACCACACCACGCTGCACCACACCATGCTGCACCACACCATGCTGCACCACACCACGCCACGCCGCAGCACATCGCTCTGTAGCCCCTACTGTTCTACCTCTATCTAGCTCCTCTCCTAAGCCTGGCAGGGCAGCACAGACAGAATGTTCTGGATGTCCCCTGTGTCCTCTAGCAGGGCAGCAGAGGTAGAATGTTCTGGATTTCCCCTGTGTCCTCTAGCAGGGCATGCATGTCCCCTGTGTCCTCAGCAGCAGAATGTTCTGGATTTCCCCTGTGTCCTCTGTAGGGCCGCACAGACAGAATGTTCTGGAAGTCCATTGTGTCACTCCATCAACTGTACCAAACAGAGCGGTCAATGGGTCTGGGGCTAGAACTTTATCAAGGCTCTAGATAAGTAATCAAAAATGAGAGCCCAGTAAACATGTAACTTAGGACATGTCCAGAATAAGGGGGTCAACGTCCCCGTCCTGCTTGCACCTCTCACACAGTGGTGAGGTGTCCGGGAATATTTCATGCAGTTTTACTTTTGAGTAACGTAACCTGTGTATCACCTTAAACTGTACAAGGTTGTGTCTGGCATTCACTGAACTGTGGTTTATATTCCTGAGAGCTTCTACCCAGTCCTCATCTGAGATTTCTGACCCAAGTTCTTGTTCCCAAGGGGCTTTTTAATGGTGTCTGTGGATACCTCTATGTGGGCCTGTAGCACGTCAACAGTCTAGAGACCGACCCTTTTGAATGGGTTTTGACAAGGATCAAGCTATCTAATGTAGGACTATTTGGCTTCATGCCATACTGTAGGATATATGTCCTTACGAAATTCCTGATTTGGAGGTATCTGAAAAAATGTGTTGTTGGCATGTTGAACTTTCTCTGTAATTGTTGAAATGAAGCTAACTGACCATCTATGTATAGATTACCAATTGTTGTGAGCCCTTCTCCCTCCACTGTGAAAACACCACATCATCCAATGCGGGGTGGAAAGCATGATTCAGGCAAATTGGGCTGTCAATGTATACAGTGTGTATGTTAAGAAAATACCTAATCTGTTTCCAGATCCTAAGCGTATGACAAAAGACTGGGTTAGAGTCATAAGTGGATTTTTTCACATGTGATGGGCTATTAACAAATGCAGGGAGTGAGGAACGTTGACAGGAGGCCTGCTCAATCAAAAGCCATGCAGGCATATCCTTCTGTCTCATCACAGGTAAACTTTCCCTCCAGAAAGACACAATGTTCAGATTAGCAGCCCAATAATACAGTTTAAAGTGAGGAAGGTCAAAGCCCCCCTCTATTTTGTACTTGCATAAATGCTTCTTTGAAATTCTGGCTGCCTTGTTATCCCATAAAAATGGAGTTACTATTGAATCCAGTTTCTTAAAATAGCTTTGTGGTATGAAATTGGGTAAACTTTGGAAGAGGTAAACCTGGGTAGGACAACCATTTTAATAGCATTTATACGACCAACCAAGGAGATTGAGTTTTCCAAAAATCTATATTTTGTTTAACCTGATATATTTTCATGTCCCAATTCGCTTTCAATAGCTGATCAAGGTCTCTTGTCACTACAATGCCAAGGCTTGTGAACTTGTCCATCACTGTTCTAAACGGGGTAGATTGCAGAAATTGCATATCCACAGGCCGTGATATTAGCATCAACTCACTTTTTTACATTTACATTTACATTTAAGTCATTTAGCAGACGCTCTTATCCAGAGCGACTTACAAATTGGTGAATTCACCTTCTGACATCCAGTGGAACAGCCACTTTACAATAGTGCATCTAAATCATTAAGGGGGGTGGTGAGAAGGATTACTTATCCTATCCTAGGTATTCCTTGAAGAGGTGGGGTTTCAGGTGTCTCCGGAAGGTGGTGATTGACTCCGCTGTCCTGGTGTCGTGAGGGGTTTTGTTCCACCATTAGCCAGAGCAGCGAACAGTTTTGACTGGGCTGAGCGGGAACTGTACTTCCTCAATGGTAGGGAGGCGAGCAGGCCAGAGGTGGATGAACGCAGTGCCCTTGCTTGGGTGTAGGGCCTGATCAGAGCCTGGAGGTACTGCGGTGCCGTTCCCCCTCACAGCTCCGTAGGCAAGCACCATGGTCTTGTAGCGGATGCGACTTCAACTGGAAGCCAGTGGAGAGAGCGGAGGAGCGGGGTGACGTGAGAGAACTTGGGAAGGTTGAACACCAGACGGGCTGCGGCGTTCTGGATGGAGTTGTAGGGGTTTAATGGCACAGGCAGGGAGCCCAGCCAACAGCGAGTTGCAGTAATCCAGACGGGAGATGACAAGTGCCTGGATTAGGACCTGCGCCGCTTCCTGTGTGAGGCAGGGTCGTACTCTGCGGATGTTGTAGAGCATGAACCTACAGGACGGGCCACCGCCATGATGTTGGTTGAACGACAGGGTGTTGTCAGGATCACGCCTGCTGTTCTTAGCGCTCTGGGAGGAGGACACAATGGGTTGTCAACCGTGATGGCGAGATCATGGAACGGGCAGTCCTTCCCCGGGAGGAAGAGCAGCTCCGTCTTGCCGAGGTTCAGCTTGAGGTGGTGATCCGTCATCCACACTGATATGTCTGCCAGACATGCAGAGATGCGATTCGCCACCTGGTCATCAGAAGGGGAAAGGAGAAGATTAATTGTGTGTCGTCTGCATAGCAATGATAGGAGGAGACCATGTGAGGTTATGACAGAGCCAAGTGACTTGGTGTATAGCGAGAATAGGAGAGGGCCTAGAACAGAGCCCTGGGGGACACCAGTGGTGAGAGCGCGTGGCGAGGGAGACAGATTCTCGCCACGCCACCTGGTAGGAGCGACCTGTCAGGCGCGGACGCAATCCAAGCGTGGGCCGCGCCGGAGATGCCCAACTCGGAGAGGGTGGAGAGGAGGATCTGATGGTTCACAGTATCGAAGGCACCCGATAGGTCTAGAAGGATGAGAGCAGAGGAGAGAGAGTTAGCTTTAGCAGTGCGGAGCGCCTCCGTGATGCAGAGAAGAGCAGTCTCAGTTGAATGACTAGTCTTGAAACCTGACTGATTTGGATCAAGAAGGTCATTCTGAGAGAGATAGCGGGAGAGCTGGCCAAGGACGGCACGTTCAAGAGTTTTGGAGAGAAAAGAAAGAAGGGATACTGGTCTGTAGTTGTTGACATCGGAGGGATCGAGTGTAGGTTTCTTCAGAAGGGGTGCAACTCTCGCTCTCTTGAAGACGGAAGGGACGTAGCCAGCGGTCAGGGATGAGTTGATGAGCGAGGTGAGGTAAGGGAGAAGGTCCCCGGAAATGGTCTGGAGGAGAGAGGAGGGGATAGGGTCGAGCGGGCAGGTTGTTGGGCGGCCGGCCGTCACAAGAAGCGAGATTTCATCTGGAGAGAGAGAGGGGAGAAAGAGGTCAGAGCACAGGGTAGGGCAGTGTGAGCAGAACCAGCGGTGTCGTTTGACTTAGCAAACGAGGATCGGATGTCGTCGACCTTCTTTTCAAAATGGTTGACGAAGTCATCTGCAGAGAGGGAGGAGGGGGGAGGGGAGGAGGATTCAGGAGGGAGGAGAAGGTGGCAAAGAGCTTCCTAGGGTTAGAGGCAGATGCTTGGAATTTAGAGTGGTAGAAAGTGGCTTTAGCAGCAGAGACAGAAGAGGAAAATGTAGAGAGGAGGGAGTGAAAGGATGCCAGGTCCGCAGGGAGGCGAAGTTTTCCTCCATTTCCGCTCGGCTGCCCGGAGCTCTGTTCTGTGAGCTCGCAATGAGTCATCGAGCCACGGAGCGGGAGGGGAGGACCGAGCCGGCCTGGAGGATAGGGGACATAGAGAGTCAAAGGATGCAGAAAGGGAAGAGAGGAGGGTTGAGGAGGCAGAGTCAGGAGAAAGGTTGGAGAAGGTATGAGCAGAGGGAAGAGATGAAAGGATGGAAGAGGAAAGAGTAGCGGGGGAGAGAGAGCGAAGGTTGGGACGGCGCGATACCATCCGAGTAGGGGCAGTGTGGGAAGTGTTGGATGAGAGCGAGAGGGAAAAGGATACAAGGTAGTGGTCGGAGACTTGGAGGGGAGTTGCAGTGAGGTTAGTGGAAGAACAGCATCTAGTAAAGATGAGGTCGAGCGTATTGCCTGCCTTGTGAGTAGGGGGGAAGGTGAGAGGGTGAGGTCAAAAGAGGAGAGGAGTGGAAAGAAGGAGGCAGAGAGGAATGAGTCAAAGGTAGACGTGGGGAGGTTAAAGTCGCCCAGGACTGTGAGAGGTGAGCCGTCCTCAGGAAAGGAGCTTATCAAGGCATCAAGCTCATTGATGAACTCTCCGAGGGAACCTGGAGGGCGATAAATGATAAGAATGTTAAGCTTGAAAGGGCTGGTAACTGTGACAGCATGGAATTCAAAGGAGGCGATAGATAGATGGGTAAGGGGAGAGAGAGAGAATGACCACTTGGGAGAGATGAGGATCCCGGTGCCACCACCCCGCTGACCAGAAGCTCTCGGGGTGTGCGAGAACACGTGGGCGGACGAAGAGAGAGCAGTAGGAGTAGCAGTGTTATCTGTGGTGATCCATGTTTCCGTCAGTGCCAGGAAGTCGAGGGACTGGAGGGAGGCATAGGCTGAGATGAACTCTGCCTTGTTGGCCGCAGATCGGCAGTTCCAGAGGCTACCGGAGACCAGGAACTCCACGTGGGTCGCGCGCTGGGACCACCAGATTAGGTGGCCGCGGCCACGCGGTGTGGAGCGTTTGTATGGTCTGTGCAGAGAGGAGAGAACAGGGATAGATAGACACATAGTTAACAGGGTACAGAAGAGGCTACGCTAATGCAAAGGAGATTGAATGACAAGTGGACTACACGTCTCGAATGTTCAGAAAGTTAAGCTTACGTAGCAAGAATCTTATTGACTAAAATGATTGAAATGAAACAGTACTGCTGGAGTAGGCTAGCTGGTAGTGGCTGCGATGTTGACACTACACTAATCAAGTCGTTCCGTCGAGTGTAATAGTTTCTACAGTGCTGCTATTCGGGGGCTAGCTGGCTAGCTAGCAAGGTTGATTGCGTTCCGTTACTTTAAAAGAACGACAATAGCTGGCTGGCTAACCTAGAAAATCGCTCTAGGCTACACAATTGTCTTAGATACATTATCTTGTAGCCAGAGAAGGAGCCAAATGTGTTTATCAAGTTAAGTAAGGGTGGAATAGAAGTTTTAGGTTTGGACAAAAACAAAGGAACATCGTCTGCATATAGGGACATTTTGTGCTGTGTGTCCTTTATTTTAACAGAAGCTATATCGGCACATGCCCGAATGCGAGTAGCAAGGGGTTCCATGGCTATAGCGAAGAGAGCAGGCGAAATAGGGCATCCCTGTTGGCACCCCTTGAACAAGCGGAATGACTGCAACATTTCCTGATTGGTTACCACGGACGCCATTGGGTGTGCATGAATAATTCTTATCCAATTAATAAATTCCTTTCCGAACCCGAAGTGCTCCAGAACCGACATCATATACTTCCACTCAATCCGATCAAACGCCTT
This sequence comes from Oncorhynchus masou masou, assembly GCF_036934945.1. NCBI lineage: Eukaryota > Metazoa > Chordata > Actinopteri > Salmoniformes > Salmonidae > Oncorhynchus > Oncorhynchus masou. The sequence goes on along the minus strand of NC_088228.1, from coordinate 325,817 downwards.
CTCTGCATCAAGAGCTATTACCTGCCTCAACCTTATGATCAGGTTACATTACGTTGAAAAGGCGTCTCAAATTGTAGTATATATGTCGGCCAGGGATAAAACCTGTCTGGACCGGGTGTACGATGTCGGAAATGCCAAATATCTTTGTCAACACCTTGTTTTCTATGGGGAGTAACGACACGGGGCGATAAGACGACATCTCCATGGAATCTCTATCTTTTTCAAGATCAGTGCTACTGTAGCCTCATACAGTGTTTACGTGAGTTTGGCATTTTCTTTGGATTGTTTAAACATTCGCAACATAAGTGGAGATAGACTGGCACAGTACTTCTTATAGAATTCTATTACATATCCATCGGGCCCAGGGGCCTTGCTGTTTGGAAATTGTGCTATCGCTGTGTTAATTCCCTCTAAAGTTATCCCTGCATCGAGTGCAGAAGCTGCCCGCTGTCTAGTTTAGGAAGTTCACATTCAGCGAGAAAGCGTTCCATAGTTTGTGGATCATTAGCATCGCATTTGGATTGGTATAGCTCTGAGTAAAACTGCGCAAAGCATTTATTAATATCCTGCAGATCTGTTACTATTTTACCCTTCTTGTCTTTTATTTTGTGAATAGCTCTACATGCCTTAGCTGTCTTGCTAAAAATTTATGTGGTTTGTCACCCAGTTCAAAATAACTTTGTTGCGTTCTAGCAAGTAAAGAGCCCACCCATTTCGAAAGGATTGGAATTGTATTCATATTTTAACTTTGTGATCTTCTCAAGGACTGTATACGAGGAATTCATCCTAATAACGTTCTCCTGTTCCCCTAACTCTCTTTCAATTTCTCTCAGCCTTGTATTGGCGCGTTTCTTCCTCTCTGATGTATAAGAAATAATGTAACCTCTAATCACAGCCTTTAGAGATTCCCAAAGGGTAGAGTCGTCAACATCCCCCGTCAATCTGCTCCTTCAAATACTGACAAAAAGCCTCATCTTTCAGCAGGTATGCGTCTAAGCGCCACGGTCGCCGACATATTGTCGAGCTTCAGCACCATGGACACAGGAGAGTGGTCCGTAATTAGAATAGGGTGATAGGTAACCGACTCAGCTGCTGAAATTAGTTTGGAGTCCAACAAAAAATAGTCAATTCTGGAATATGATTTATGAACTAATGAAAAGAAAGAGTAATCCCTGTCTGTTGGGTGCGTCAGTCTCCAAATATCAACAATGTTAAGGTTTGTCATCAATGTATTTAGACAGACACTGGCATTTGATTGTTGAAGTGACCTTGATAGCTGTTCATCTAAAAGAGGATCTAACGTACAGTTAAAGTCCCCTCCAACAATAACACTTGTATCCGAGATATTTGGTATGTCCTTAAATACCTTTTGAAAAAATAATGGATCATCGAAGTTGGGTCCATATAAATTGACCAAGGTTACTGGTTTCTGATTCAGTGTACCTGCCACAATAATATACCGACCATTAGGATCTGAAATGGAGGATGAGTAAACAAACGGAATGTTTTTCCTTATCAGGATTGCTACCCCTCTCGCTTTTGCATCAAAGTTAGACTGGTATATCTGACCGATCCAGCCGACTCGTAGCTTGGCCTGAGCGGAGCGTTTAATATGAGTTTCTTGGAGAAGCATTATGTCAGCACCCAGTGATTTAAGATGAGAAAAAACCTTAGCTGGTTTCACCACATGCCCTAAGCCATTACAGTTCCAGCTGACTATCTTTATTCCACCTGGTCTACTCTGTGCTCTGTCACTATGTGGCATTTCTTATTTTAGAGCAAATTGTTGCTGTCATACAAAACGCAGAAGAAAAAAATCCCACCATGCGGGAGCTTGTCATGCCACCTGTACTAGTAATAAATGTGATCATAAAACACAGACCACATCGCCCCTCACGTCCCTTTACTGAGTGACCCAAACGAAGCACTCCTTGGCTAAAACACAAACCTTAGGGTGTCTAGACATACAGCTTGAACTAACTCGTCTATAGATGATCCGCATATACGCTAATATTAAATAACACTTAACACTTAACTCTCACGTTAGGGGGTGAGTGGCGCTAAAACATGATGTGCCAAACTATGCTATATTAGCCACAACATCTCATCAATCATATCCAATGTCTGATCTTCTAATCGAAAGACATAGCCCGGAAATCCAAACACATTCCTGGCCTGTATTTGGTCATTTAGCCGGCTGACACAGCCGTTCTGTATCCTCAGCCAGGGAGCTTGCTTGTCAAGAACAGATCGGTCCTCTTTTGGGTTGTCAAACGTACGTGTTGATCCTTCGACTGTCACCTTAAACCGGGCTGGGAAGAGGAATCCATATCGGATGTTGGCCGCCCTGCATTTGTTGCGTACCTCATCATACTCTTTCCGTTGATTCCTCACCTCCAAGGTAAGATCTGGGTAGAAAGCCACCCTGGCTCCGTTGAAATTAAGAGGGAACTTTTGACTAGCCAGCTTGAGGATGAGATCCCTGGTCTGGGGATAGTGCAGCCGTACAATGAATGGCCTTGGTGGCCCGCCCTTGGCCGGCTTCTTTGCCAGAGATCTGTGTGCGCGGTCGATCAGGATGGCCGTTTTGAAGTGTTCACTCCCCAGCAGGGCCGGTATCAGCTCCGAGACAAATTCAGTGGATTTTACTTTCTCAGTGTCCTCCTGGATGCCACATGTACCGATGTTCTGGCGTCTTGAATGCGACTCGAATGCGACTCGAGCATTTCCAGTCGGGCTTTCAGGGTTTTGTTGTCATTTTTGAACGTTGCGCACTGTTTCTCTATGTCCTGTAGCCTGGCCTCGTGATCGACTGTCGTCTGCTCAACCTCATGCACCCTTCTCTGAGTTGCCTTCACAGTTTCGGCCAAAGTCCCAATACTCTTTGAGATATCAGCCAACCTTGTGTCCACCTTCTTGCTTAGTGAGTTTATGGCAGCCAGTATGTAATTTTGCATAGGCTCTGTGAGGAACTCTTGGAAGCTACCCTCTTCAGCTAACTCCTCGTGGGTTGGCGACGTTGAAATTGGTTCGTTGTCTATCTCATTCAAATTATCTTGTTTAGCGCTCCCTTTTCTGGTGCCTTTTCCCTTTGTCATATTTGTTTGAAGTTATAGGTCGTGAGAGGTTAAGATAAATACTAATTTGTTTCAAAATGGAGCGGAGCTCTAGCAAAGCACGTCTACTCCATAGCACGCTCTCTAGCGCCCCTCCCACACAACTCTTCAAGGACCTTATCTTTCATATGAGAGAAATAAATAAACTGACGCACACCTTGATAGGGTTAGGCAGTCATCATTCAAGATGGATCCGGCTCCTCTCTGTTTTGGACTGTTTCAGTACGAAACTCATTTGCCCTGGTCTGGTACCTCTCTGCTACCTTTCTCACTGTTTACAATGTAAAAATTTCAATAAAAGCGATCAGTGTTAATTCGAGTTGCCTCTTCTGTAATTCTCCTGCCCCCTAAAAAAACATAATGTGAAAACATGCCTGATATTCTAAGAATTGATTCGTGTTGAGCCGGCCCAGGTTCATGGTTTGTGCAACACTGTAGTCTAGAGACAGACCAGTGTGTAGCCAAAGCTGTGGTGCAACACTGTAGCCAAGAGACAGACCAGTGTGTGGCCATTGCTGTGGTGCAACAATGTAGCCTAGAGACAGACCAGTGTTTGGCCATTGCTGTGGTGCAACACTGTAGCCTAGAGACAGACCAGTGTGTGGCCATTGCTGTGGTGCAACAATGTAGCCTAGAGACAGACCAGTGTTTGGCCATTGCTGTGGTGCAACAATGTAGCCTAGAGACAGACCAGTGTTTGGCCATTGCTGTGGTGCAACACTGTAGCCTAGAGACAGACGGTGTGTGGCCATTGCTGTGGTGAAAGAGAGAAGCACAACTGAATGTCTCACATAACTAGAGTTACTGAAATTAAATCATTCAGATTACTACACCAGGAGTCGGCCTGTAATTTAGCCACAGAGGATCAATAGCTTATTATTTATTTTTTTAATGTATTTTTAAATAGCCTAGCTGTGGCTATTATGTGTAGTCCAATCACAGCGTACGACTACAGTTGGGAAAGTGCTGCAAATTTATCAGTGAACAACGTGCAGCCATAACAGGACTTTTGCAATATTTCAAATACAATCGCAGGAAAACACAGGTTGGAAAGCAAATGGCTCCTGCTGAAAAGAGAAGACTAATCTGTCTGTAGGCTAGCAAAATATGTCATCCAAATAGGCCTATTGAGAAACAGCATTGTTTTACAAAGTAAAACAAGGGAGATATAGGCTTTTGGCAGAAGCACATCAGCCATTGCCGGTGAGTGAGCTCTGTATCATTGGGTGAGTCAGTGAAACTGGAAAGCTTTGTTAGGACTACAATTTCCTCCTCATATTGTGCAATATATCTCTCCTCCACAAACCTGGCCTAAGCTATCAGTGGATTCAAGGTCGTTTTTATTGATCTCAGTTTGTTAGTGTCAAAGTAGCCTGTCATTTTGATCATTTGTGCAGTACTAAACAAAATTCAGTCATGTAAAAGTATGTAGAATTGTATGAAATGAGTTTATAAAAGGCCACATTTTTCCCGGACCCTAAGCTACGAAACATTTTCCATGTGTGCAACTTCTGAAAGCACCTCTACTTTACTGCTCTATTCCACTACGCAAAAGCCAAAATAATGCTTTATTAAAGCTCTGCATGATCAATCCGGCGTCTACAGTGGCAGAATGTACTGGATACGGACTCTGCAGAAGCCAGGGCATTCATATTTCTTGCACTTCACAGAGGAGAGCTGCTGTGAAGTAAGTTGTCAAGGAAGTGAGTTCCTGTTGATACAGGACCTCCCGCCCCCACCTACTGTCAACCAATCATGTAAATGTGGGGCTATACAAAGCAATATCTCGAGGACGCCGCATTGTTACAAAATTCAGGAGGCGCAAGGCATGCAGTACAGAGCTCAATTTGGCTTCTGCATCACACCCTCTGTACGGAGCCTCCGTACCACATTGTTGGATAAAGCATAAATATTATTGAGGTGCTTTTTTTTCATGCGTTCCGGTACCTCAGAGCCGCCCAGGTCAACCCCCTCTCGGCTCACTTTTTGTTCCAGGACCTCCCGATTTACAAATTAAGCACTGGGATTAGGGTTAGTGTTCCCACACAGCCATATCTCCATTATAGAGTGATTGTTTACGGAAGACAATGCTATCTAGCATGCTCCAACACCTGTGTGTAAGAGTATCCCTGGAAGTATAGTGGAAGTGTAGTTTCTAGAATGAGGCCCTCATAGCTGTATGGATCTGTGGGTGAGTAATCCTGGAAGTATAGTGGAAGTATAGTTTATAGGATGGAGTCACCCATAGGTGTATGGATCTGTGTAAAACTGCTACAGTAAGTGTATTTTTTATTTATTTGAAGGATTCTTTCTCACTGATGATACAACAGGTGTAGACCTTACAGTGAAATGCTTACTTACAAGCCCTTAACCAACAATGCAGTTTTAAGAAAAATAACCCCCAAAAATAATAAATAAAAGTAACAAATAATTAAATAGCAGCAATAAAATAACAATAGGGAGGCTATATATACAGGGGCTACCGGTACAGAGTCAATGTGGTAATATGTACATGTAGGTAGAGTTATTAAATTGCATAGAAAATAAATATGCATAGAAAATAACAGAGAGCAGCATAAAAGAGGGGTGGGGGGGCAATGCAAATTGTCTGGGTGGCCATTTGATTAGATGTTCAGGAGTCTTATGGCTTGGGGGTAGAAGCCTCTTGGACCTAGACTTGGCGCTCTGGTACCGCTTGGCGTGCGGTAGCAGAGAGAACAGTCTATGACTAGGGTGGCTGGAGGGCCATATGTTTCAGAAGCAGTGTCGCAAGCGATGATTATTGACGTTTCTAAACGTTAAAACACAGCGTCGGGATTGTAGTTCACATGAGGTAGTCTTGGGCAAACTAATGGCTGGAATCTATAGAGAGAAGGCAGAATGCTGCCTGGAGTTTGAGAGCTAGGTACCACTGTGTTCTAGAATACGTCTGTCATGGTTCTCCTGTGTTCTAGAACACCTTTGCCATGGCTCTACTGTGTTCTAGAACACCTTTGTCATGGCTCTACTGTGTTCTAGAACACCTTTGCCATGGCTCTACTGTGTTCTAGAACACCTTTGCCATGGCTCTACTGTGTTCTAGAACACCTTTGCCATGGCTCTACTGTGTTCTAGAACACCTTTGCCATGGCTCTACTGTGTTCTAGAACACCTCTGTCATGTTTCCATTGTGTCTTAGATAACCTCTGTCATGGCTCTACTGTGTTCTAGAATACCTATGTATCTCTCCAAGGTCAAACTTTGTCCACTACTGTGACTATTGTTGACGACTAGTAATGACTGTAATCTGTTCCAGGTTACCAAACTGTGCTAAACGAGCTGTTCAGGGTGATTGGTGAGTCTCATTATTACACAGATACACTGCATGTGGAACATTGTGTTCTATAAACCGGGTGGTTCGACCCCTAAATGCTGATTGGCTGAAGGCTGTGGTATATCAGACCATATACCATGGATAAGACCCAAAAAATATTGGTATTGTTCTAATTACATTGGTAACCAGTTTATACCACACACCCTTGTTCCTTATTGCTTAAGAATACAAATGTTTGAATAATGAACAATTATGTTTATTATCCTATCTGCGTTGTCTCCTCCAGCCAACTCATCAACTGAGATCAGTGTGAAGAGTACAGAACATGGTATCGTCCTCTACTCCTTGATCACCTATCACATGGAGGACCTCCAAGTCGGCTGGCTGCACAAGTAAGACTCTGGACCCAATGTCTCCCTACCCTAACCCTACCACAAGGAGGAGCTCGAAGTGGGCAGGCTGTAAAAGACCATCACTGCACTACCTAGTGGTTCCATAGTTCCCTACTCCACTACCTAGTGGCTCCATAGTTCCCTACTCCACTACCTAGTGGCTCCCTACTCCACTACCTAGTGGTTCCATAGTTCCCTACTCCACTACCTAGTGGCTCCATAGACCCCTATTCCACTACCTAGCGGCTCTATAGACCCCTATTCCACTACCTAGTGGCTCCATAGACCCCTATTCCACTACCTAGCGGCTCTATAGTTACCTACTCCACTACCTAGTGGCTCCATAGCTCCCCACTCCACTACATAGTGGAGTAGGGGGCTATGGAGCCACTACCTATCTCCCTACTCCACTACCTAGTGGCTCCATAGCTCCCTACTCCACTACCTAGTGGCTCCCTACCCCACTATCTAGTGGCTCCCTAGCCCACTATCAAGTGGCTCCCTACCCCACTACCTAATGGCTCCATAGTTCCCTACTCCACCACCTAGTGGCTCCATAGCTCCCTACTCCACTACCTAGTGGCTTCATAGCTCCCTACACCACTACCTAGTGGCTCCATAGCTCCCTACTCCACTACCCAGTGGCTCCATTGCTCCCTCCTCCACTACCTAGTGGCTCCATTGCTCCCTACTCCACTACCTAGTGGCTCTATAGCTCCCTACTCCACTACCAAGTGGCTCCATAGCTCCCTACTCCACTACCTAGTGGCTCCCTACTCCACTACCTAGTGGCTCCATAGCTCCCTCCTCCACTACCTAGTGGCTCCATAGCTCCCTACTCCACTACCTAGTGGCTCCATAGCTCCCTACTCCACTACCTAGTGGCTCCATAGCTCCCTCCTCCACTACCTAGTGGCTCCATAGCTCCCTACTCCACTACCTAGTGGCTCCATAGCTCCCTACTCCACTACGTAGTGGCTCCATGGCCCCCTACTCCACTACCTAGTGGCTCCATAGCTCCCCACTCCACTACATAGTGGCTCCATAGCCCCCTACTCCACTACCTATCTCCCTACTCCAGTACCTTGCGGCTCCATAGTCCCCTACTGTTCTACCTCGTGGCTCCATTGCTCCCTACTCCACTCCATAGTGGCTCCATAGCTACCTTCTCCACTACCTCGTGGCTCCCTCCCTACTCCACCACTTAGTGGCTCCATAGCTCCCTACTCCACTACCTAGTGGCTCCATGTCTCCCTACTCCACTACGTAGTGGCTCCATAGCTCCCTACTCCACTACCTAGTGGCTCCATAGCTCCCTACTCCACTACCTAGTGGCTCCATAGCTCCCTACTCCACTACCTAGTGGCTCCATAGCTCCCTACTCCACTATCCAGTGGCTCCATTGCTCCCTCCTCCACTACCTAGTGGCTCCATTGCTCCCTACTCCACTACCTAGTGGCTCCATAGCTCCCTACTCCACTACCTAGTGGCTCCATAGCTCCCTACTCCACTACCTAGTGGCTCCCTCCTCCACTACCTAGTGGCTCCATTGCTCCCTACTCCACTACCTAGTGGCTCCATAGCTCCCTACTCCACTACCTAGTGGCTCCATAGCTCCCTACTCCACTACCTAGTGGCTCCCTACTCCACTACCTAGTGGCTCCATAGCTCCCTACTCCACTACCTAGTGGCTCCATAGCTCCCTACTCCACTACGTAGTGGCTCCATGGCCCCCTACTCCACTACCTAGTGGCTCCATAGCCCCCTACTCCACTACCTAGTGGCTCCATAGCTCCCCACTCCACTACATAGTGGCTCCATAGCCCCCTACTCCACTACCTATCTCCCTACTCCACTACCTTACGGCTCCATAGTCCCCTACTGTTCTACCTCGTGGCTCCATTGCTCCCTACTCCACTCCATAGTGGCTCCATAGCTACCTTCTCCACTACCTCGTGGCTCCCTCCCTACTCCACCACCTAGTGGCTCCACAGCTCCCTACTCCACTACCTAGTGGCTCCATAGCTCCCTACTCCACTACCTAGTGGCTCCACAGCTCCCTACTCCACTACCTAGTGGCTCCATAGCTCCCTACTCCACTACCTAGTGGCTCCATAGCTCCCTACTCCACTACCTAGTGGCTCCATAGCTCCCTACTCCACTACCTAGTGGCTCCATGTCTCCGTACTCCACTACGTAGTGGCTCCATAGCCCCCTACTCCACTACGTAGTGGCTCCATAGCCCCCTACTCCACTACCTTTCTCCCTACTCCACTACCTTGCGGCTCCATAGTCCCCTACTGTTCTACCTCGTGGCTCCATTGCTCCCTACTCCACTCCATAGTGGCTCCATAGCTACCTTCTCCACTACCTCGTGGCTCCCTCCCTACTCCACTACCTAGTGGCTCCATAGCTCCCTACTCCACTACCTAGTGGCTTCATAGCTCCCTACTCCACTACCTAATGGCTCCCTCACTACTCCACTACCTAGTGGCTCCAAGGCACAACAGATGTAGTGCACTATAGAAGAAATATGGTGACATTTCAGAATCTTAGTGATACCTCCATCTACCTACCTCATGTCACTGTTCCAGTGATACCTCCATGTCTACAAATCTATGGATGTACAGAGTGCTCATGTTGACTCAGTGTGTGTGTCTGTCTGTGTATCTGTCTACAGGGAAGGAAAGATCGCCCACTCTGACAGAGTCCAGTGTGGAGTGACCGGGGAGCAGCTGTGGCTCAAGGTGAATGAGCCCACAGAGAAAGATAAGGGCAAATACACAATCAATATCTGTGACGGCAAGGACGGGGTTAAGAGGTTCTGTGACCTGTCTGGACAAGGTGAGGAACCGACACACGCACACGCACACACACACACACACACAGAAATGTACAGAAACAAATTGATTGAGGAAGGAGGTTTCCATCATCACATCCGCAGTCTGCTGTGTCTGACCTGTCAACCTTTTCAAGTATCTAGTGCGGGTAACTTTAATGGTGGTGGGGGCCACAAAACATAGGAACTCATCATGAGGGGCCGCAGTGGCCCACGATTCTGTGTACCCACATCCATACCTTCATCCCCCCCACATAAACCCACATCTAAACACTTATCATACACACATCCATACCCATATCTAAACCTACATCCGTACCCACATCTAAACCCACATCCGTACCCCCACTAAACCCACATCCGTACCCACATCTAAACCCACATCCGTACCCCCACCAAACCCACATCCGTACCCACATCTAAACCCACATCCATACCCACATCTAAACCCACATCCGTACCCCCACTAAACCCACATCCGTACCCACATCTAAACCCACATCCGTACCCCCACCAAACCCACATCCGTACCCACATCTAAACCCACATCCATACCCACATCTAAACCCACATCCGTACCCCCACTAAACCCACATCCGTACCCACATCTAAACCCACATCCGTACCCCCACCAAACCCACATCCGTACCCACATCTAAACCCACATCCATACCCACATCTAAACCCACATCCGTACCCCCACCAAACCCACATCTAAACCCACATCTAAACCCACATCCGTACCCCCACCAAACCCACATCTAAACCTACATCCTTACCCCCATCTAAACCCACATCCATACCCACATCCAAGCCCACAACCGTACCCACATCCAAACCCACATCCGTACCCACATCCAAACCCACATCCGTACCCACATCTAAACCCACATCCATACCCACATCTATACCCACATCCGTACCCACATCCGTACCCACATCCATACCCACATCTGGGTGACCCCGCCACTTTGCGAGCAAAACATTTTAGCGACCCCTCTCTTGACAGCAGAGCCATATTATTGGTGTGGATCGCTGGTTTTGTAGAAATCAAATGTATTTATAAAGCCCCTTTTACAACATCAGATGTCACAAAGTCCTGTACAGAAACCCAGCCGAAAACCCCAAACAGCAAGCAATGCAGATGTAGAAGCACGGTGCCTAGGAAAAACTCCCTAGAAAGGCAGGAACCTAGGAAGAAACCTAGAGAGGAACCAGGCTACGAGGGATGGCCAGTCCTCTACTGTCTTTGCCGGGTGGAAATTTTAAGAGTACACGGCCATTTAAGGCCAGATTGTTCTTCAAGATGTTCAAACGTTCATAGATGACCAGCAGGGTCAAATCACAGTGGTTGTAGAGGGTGCAACAGGTCAGTACCTCAGGAGTAAATGTCAGTTGGCTTTTCATAGCCGAGCATTCAGAGGTCGAGACAGCAGGTGCAGTAGAGAAAGAGAGTCGAAAACAGCAGGTCCGGGACAGGTTGCACGTCCGGTGAAGAGGTCAGGGTTCCATAGCCGCAGGCAGAACAGCTGAAACTGGAGCAGCAGCACAACCAGGTGGACTGGGGACAGCAAGGAGTCATCGGGCCATATAGTCCTGAGGCATGATCCTAGGGCTCAGGTCCTCCGGGAATTAGAGAGAACATACTTAAATTCACACAGGACACTAGATAAGAGGATTACGCCAGATATAACAGACAGACCCTAGCACCCCGGCACATAGACTATTGCAGCATAGATACAGGAGCCTGAGACATGGGTGGGCCGACGATACCCCCGACAGGGCCAACCCCTCAGGATATAACCCCACCTACTTTGCCAAAGCACAGCCCCCTCACCACTAGAGGGATATCAACAGACCACCAACTTAATACCCTGAGACAAGGTTGAGTATAGCCCACGAAGATCTCCTTCACCGCACAAGCCAGAGGGTGCGCAAAACTGGACAGGAAGATCACGTCTGACTCAACACACTCAAGTGAATCACCCCTCCTAGGGACGGCATGGAAGAGCACTAGTAAGCCAGTGACTCAGCCCCCGTATTAGGGTCAGAGGCAGAGAATCCCAGTGGAGAGAGGAGAGCTGGCCAGGCATAGACAGCAAGGGCAGTTCGTCGCTCCAGTGCCCTAGCCCTAACAGGAAGCCAATGTAGAGAGGCTAGCACTGGAGTAATATGTAATATATATAATAATCAATTATTTTTGGTTCTAGTCAAGATTCTAGCAGCCGTGTTTAGCACTAACTGAAGTTTATTTAGGACTTTATCCGGGTAGCCGGAGTGTACAGAATTACAGTAGTCTAATATAGTTTTTTGGGACCTAGAACTAGCATCTCTGTTTTGTCCGAGTTTAAAAGTAAAACATTTTCCGCCAGTATACTTCCTTATGTCCGAAACACAGACTTCAAGGGCAGGTAATTTTGCCGCTTCACCATGTTTAATCAATGTCCGCATAGCAGTGAAAGTTGACATTGTGTTTCCGAATGACATCACCAAGAGGTTAGGGTTAGAGGACAAACCAATATCTTTCCGACAGATAAGCTCTAAACCAGGCCAGAACTTGTCCGTGTAGACCTATTACGGTTTCCTATCTCTCCAAAAGAATGTGGCGATCGACGGTGCGAAAAGCAGCACAAAGGTCCAGAATCAGGACAGATGCAGAGCCTTAGTCTGACGCCATTAAAATATAATTTACCACCTTCACGAGTGCAGTCTCAGTGCTATGATGGGGTCTAAAACCAGACCGAAGCATTTCGTGTACATTATTTGTCTTCAGGAAGGCAGTGAGTTGCTGCGCAACAGCTTTTTCTTAATGGAATGGGAGATTCGATAAAGGCCAATAGTTTGTTTTACATTTTCCGGGTCAAGGTTTGGCTTTTTCAAGAGAAGCTTTATTACTGCCACTGTTAGTAATTTTGGTACACAACCAGAGGGTAAGGAGCCATTTATTATGTTCAACATAGGAGGGCCAAGCACAGGAAGCAGTTCTTTCAATAATATAGTTGGAATAGGGTCCAGTATGAAGCTTGAGGGTTTAGAGGCCATGACTATTTTTAATGAATGTGTCAAGAGATAAAGGATTTTTTAAAACTTGAATGTCTCTATTGACCCTAGGTCCTCAGGACAACGGAGCTTTGGAGAACTTGACATATTCAAAGTGGAATCCGTCATTTGCTCTCTAATGATCATCTTTTTCATCGAAGAAGTTCATTAATTTATCACTGCTGAAGTGAAACCTATTCTCTCTTGTTGAATGAGTAACAGCCTGCACCCTATTTCATTGTGGAGCTAGAGGAGTTAGAGCCCTGTCTATGTTCATAGATAAGATGAGAGCACCCCTCCAGCTAGGATGGAGTCCGTCACTCCTCAGCAGGCCAGGCTTGGTCCTGTTTGTGGGTGAGTCCCAGAAGGAGGGACAATTATCTACAAATTCTATATTTTGGGAGGGGCAGAAAACAGTTTTAAACCAGCAATTGAGTTGTGAGACTCTGCTGTAGAGCTCATGACTGGGAGGGGGCCAGAGACAATTTCTCGATGCCGACATCTTTCTAGCTGATTTACACGATGAAGCTATGTTGTGCTTGGTGGCCTCTGACTGTTTCATCCTAACATCGATGGTGCCAACGTGGATAACAATATCCCAATACTCTCTACACTCGACAATTTTAGCTTTAGCCAGCATCATCTTCAGATTAGCCTTAACGTCGTTAGCCCTGCCCCCTGGTAAACAGTGTACGATCGCTGGATGATTCTTTTTAAGTTTAATACTGTGGGTAATGGAGTCAACAATGACTAGGGTTTTCAATTTGTCAGAGCCAATGGTGGGAAGCTTTGGCGGCTCAGACCCTGTAACGGGTGGCGGAGAGACCTGAGAAGGCTCAGTCTCTGACCCCGACTCGTTGCTTAATCGCGAGAACCGGTTGAAAGCTTCTGTCGGCTGAATTTTTTATTTCACCTTTATTTAACCAGGTAGGCAAGTTGAGAACAAGTTCTCATTTACAATTGCAACCTGGCCAAGATAAAGCAAAGCAGTTCGACACATACAACGACACAGAGTTACACATGGAGTAAAACAAACATACAGTCAATAATACAGTATCAACAAGTCTATATACGATGTGAGCAAATGAGGTGAGATAAGGGAGGTAAAGGCAAAAAAGGCCATGGTGGCAAAGTAAATACAATATAGCAAGTAAAACACTGGAATGGTAGATTTGCAATGGAAGAATGTGCAAAGTAGAAATACAAATAAGGGGGTGCAAAGGAGCAAAATAAATAAATTAATTAAATACAGTAGGGAAAGAGGTAGTTGTTTGGGCTAAAATATAGGTGGGCTATGTACAGGTGCAGTAATCTGTGAGCTGCTCTGACAGTTGGTGCTTAAAGCTAGTGAGGGAGATAAGTGTTTCCAGTTTCAGATATTTTTGTAGTACGTTCCAGTCATTGGCAGCAGAGAACTGGAAGGAGAGGCGGCCAAAGAAAGAATTGGTTTTGGGGGTGACCAGAGAGATATACCTGCTGGAGCGTGTGCCACAGGTGTGAGATGCTATGGTGACCAGCGAGCTGAGATAAGGGGGGACTTTACCTAGCAGGGTCTTGTAGATGACATGGAGCCAGTGGGTTTGGCGACGAGTATGAAGCGAGGGCTAGCCAACGAGAGCGTACAGGTCGCAATGGTGGGTAGTATATGGGGCTTTGGTGACAAAACGGATTGCACTGTGATAGAATGCATCCAATTTGTTGAGTAGAGTATTGGAGGCTATTTTGTAAATGACATCGCCAAAGTCGAGGATTGGTAGGATGGTCAGTTTTACAAGGGTATGTTTGGCAGCATGAGTGAAGGATGCTTTATTGCGAAATAGGAAGCCAATTCTAGATTTAACTTTGGATTGGAGATGTTTGATATGGGTCTGGAAGGAGAGTTTACAGTCTAACCAGACACCTAAGTATTTGTAGTTGTCCACGTATTCTAAGTCAGAGCCGTCCAGAGTAGTGATGTTGGACAGGCGGGCAGGTGCGGGTAGCGATCGGTTGAAGAGCATGCATTTAGTTGAATGAGCGACACTGCTTAAGTATGCCAACAGCATTTCTTTCCAGAAGCCTTGAGAAGATTGTCCGGCTGCGGGGACTGTGCGAGGGGATTTATACTGCTATATGTACTTACTGGTGGCACAGATGCTGTTTCATCCTTTCCTACACTTAAATGTCCCTTGCCTAGTGATTGCATCTGAAGCTGTGCAGGCAACACATCTATCCTCATCATAAGCCAATAGTTCTCCTGTATGGATACAGCGACTGCATAGTGTTAATATTAATAATATTGACACTATGCTTTGTCGGCTGGTGGAGGTCCTGTAGAACCAGTGTGAAAAAGTTAAATAAAAGGTAAATGTGTTAAATGCAGAGTTTTGATTAAACGGTTATTAAAAGTAAAAACCAAAATGTTTGGCAGGTAGCCAAGTTGCAACAAACAGCACAGAGACAAGTCTGGAAGTTGTAATCAACCCCAGAGTAATGAATACAACAGACTCTTGTAAACAGACTGCTCTGAATGCCATTATTTCAGCCCAGGATATGATAACTGTCTCCCAAGCTGACATTCGCATGCTGCTTCTTTCATCTGAAGGCTGAATGCTGGGTTTAAGTGCTGTTTAGCAGCTTGTCACTAATGAGTTTTTTGTCATTGCAGCCTGGGAGGAAGCCTTTGTAGAGTTCCAGAGGCTGAAGTAAGTTCAATAACTCTACAACAGACTTTTAGCTCTCTCATTATGAAGTGTGGAAGTCTTGTTCTGCCAGACAGATGGAAACAGTGGATGTAGTTGTTGTTATTCCTGACCCTGTGTCTGTCTCGCTGTCTGTCTTCATCAGGGCTGCTGCCATTGCAGAGAGAAGTGAGTGGCTATTTATATTCTCCAATATTATGAAACATCTTCTCTGCTCTCTTCCTGCTCTGGGCTGGAGGGAGGAGGCTCTGAATTGCACACTGTGTGCCCTTGCCTGTTAACATTGATCATCCTGTATTGCAGACCGTGCCCGCGTTGTGGGAGGTCTGCCAGATGTGGTCACTATCCAGGAGGGCAAGGTAACAAGGATCTCTCAAAGGGCTTTATTGGCATGGGAACCATGTGTTTACATTGCCAAAGCAAGTCTCTCTCTAGCACTCTCACTTCCCACATCTCTCTCTCCCTCTGTCTCTCACACTCACTTTCGCTCTCTGTCTCTCACGCTCGCATCTCTCTCTCTGTCTCTCACACTCACTATCGCTCTCTAGCGCTCTCACTTCCCCATCTCTCTCTCTGTCTCTCACACTCACTATCGCTCTCTGTCTCTCACGTTCACTCTCACTTCCCACTTCTCTCTCTCTTTCTCTCACACTCACTATCGCTCTCTGTCTCTCACGCTCGCTCGCTCTCATTTCCCTCATCTCTCTCTCTCTTTCTCTCACACTCACTATCGCTCTCTGTCTCTCACGCTCGCTCTCACTTCCCACATCTGTCTCTCTCTTTCTCTCACACTCACTATCGCTCTCTGTCTCTCACACTTGCTCTCACTTCCCACTTATCTCTCTCTCACACTCACCATCTCTCTCTGTCTTTTCACACTTGCTCTCACTTCCCACTTATCTCTCTCTCACACTCACCATCTCTCTCTGTCTTTTCACACTTGCTCTCACTTCCCACTTATCTCTCTCTCACACTCACCATCTCTCTCTGTCTTTTCACACTTGCTCTCACTTCCCACTTATCTCTCTCTCACACTCACCATCGCTCTCTGTCTTTTCACACTTGCTCTCACTTCCCACATCTTTCTCTCACACTCACTATCTCTCTCTGTCTCTCACGCTCGCTCTCACTTCCCACTTATCTCTCTCTCACACTCACCATCGCTCTCTGTTTCTCACACTTGCTCTCACTTCTCACTTCTTCCCTCCGTGTCTGTATATGAATATGTTTCTTCTTTAATATTGTGCTGACATCATGCCTCCCCACTTCTCCAGTCTCTGAACCTGACAGGCAACGTGTGGGGTGACCCTGCACCCGAGGTCACCTGGATGAAGAACGACAGAGAGCTGGTGTCTGACGAACGCTACGCCCTCAAGTTTGAACACAGCAAGTTCGCCAGCATCACCATCGCGGCGGTAACCACGACCGACTCAGGGAAGTACGCACTCCTGGTGAAGAACAAGTATGGAACTGAGGCAGGAGAGTTCACTGTGTCCGTCTACATCCCAGAGGAAGAGAAGAAGAAAGAGTAGATGGGTTGGAGGGATGGAGTTGGAATGGGAGGAATAGTTATAATAGGCTGAAGGATGACAGGGCGATCTCCAAAGCTCTTTACCCCAGTGCATGATGGTAAACAGAGATCAAGAGATAAAGATTTGTTGTGGAGAGATCTTGGTGCGTATTCTTCTGCTGTCATGTTGAAACCAGAAGCCCCCAGTGCACCATGTCTATACTGATGTGTTGAATCTAAATGATGAACCTGGAAAGAATCATGGATTGCTCTCCATCTGTCTCTGTCAGCACTGGGATAAACAGCTGGGAGTTTCACCCTTCAGAAGGATAATAGTGTCATACTCTACTGTTGTTGTTGCTTGGTTTGTCGTCTGTGTTTGTAGATGTAAGGATGTTTGGTCCAACCAGGAGATGGTTGACTTCTCTGTCTGCTGCTTTCAGCTGTTACTCTCTTACCTGCTACAACATTACTGTGGGTTAAACTTTAGAAATACATTGTACTAAAATTTGAACTCTGACTGGAACTTGCCTAAATGTAGAAGTGTTAGACAACCACAACATATTACAGCAGAGGTTAGAGATCAGAGGAGACTGGAGGGTTGAGGAAGTAAAGGCCCAACAGGCAGTATGTGTAGGCATCCCAAATGGCCCCCTATACCCCAAGGGCCCTGGTCAAGTAGTGCACTGTATAGGGAATGGGGAGCCATTGGGACGCCTTCTCATTGTGTTTCTGTATAGCCCTGTATCTTTAGTGTGTTTATGTGAGCCGAGCCTGAAACTGGTTCTGTCTGTCTGACACACAGCATCAGGCCTGGACACATAACACACTGACACAATGGTGCGCGTGCACACACACACACACACCAAAGCTTACTTCTGGGGGTATTTACTCCCAGTTTGTCCATAGAATCAGATTTGTATAGGCGGACATGACACTATACAATATACATTGTGTTCTGACATGACACTATACAATATGCATTGTGTTTTGACATGACCCTATACAATATACATTGTGTTCTGACATGACACTATACAATATACATTGTGTTCTGACATGACACTATACAATATGCATTGTGTTTTGACATGACCCTATACAATATACATTGTGTTCTGACATGACACTATACAATATACATTGTGTTCTGACATGACACTATACAATATGCATTGTGTTTTGACATGACCCTATACAATATACATTGTGTTCTGACATGACACTATACAATATACATTGTGTTCTGACATGACACTATACAATATGCATTGTGTTCTGACATGACCCTATACAATATACATTGTGTTCTGACATGACACTATACAATATACATTGTGTTCTGACATGACACTATACAATATGCATTGTGTTTTGACATGACACTATACAATGTAACACTATACAATATACATTGTGTTCTGACATGACACTATACAATATGCATTGTGTTTTGACATGACACTATACAATGTAACACTATACAATATACATTGTGTTCTGACATGACACTATACAATATGCATTGTGTTCTGACATGACACTATACAATATACATTGTGTTCTGACATGACACTGAAGAAAGGAAGGCAAAGTAGGAAGCTAAAGAAGGTGACAGAATGATGTCAAAGATCGCTGTGAGAGATACCTTATAAAAGGTTTTGTGTTCATTGAAAATAATAACCTACTGTCCTCCTCATGACCCTTGTCCCTGTGTTAATAAAGGATCTTACTCACTGTCTCTCCTCCTCATCTTCATACAATAGTCAATGGATGTTAGTATTGATTCCATCTACTACTGTAGCCAAGTCCACTAAGGACAGAACTGTCTGTTTGTCTAGCATAATAAGCAGGATGTTTTCATGTTATGAATGTGAGGCAACGGAGAGCGACTGACCCTGCTCATTGAAGCCACGAAGTTCAAGGCCGACCTCGGCACTGCTGGCATTGTTTACAGAAATAGGATCCCAATTATAGTGAATGGAAAGATGGCGATCTTCATGGTCAGTCTTCGTGTAAATAAAATAAAATGTCTTGAAGACAATCTTGGTACCAATAAGACACCAGGGGCCTCATTTATGAAAATGTTCCTAGATTTATACTTGAACTTAGTCGTAAGATCATTTCCGATGTGCTTACGTTCGATTCATAAAAGATACTGAGCAGAAAAAAACCTACGAAGCCCATTTGTAACAAATGCACCTGTGATCTATAAATCAAAAATTAACTTAAAATTGATGGCACCTGCCCTTCAGCAGTCTGATGGTACTCTCCACAACCGACCTTGTTCTGCTGAGTGCCAAATTGCAACGCATTTCCTCTGCTGTTCGGGGATCGGCATAGGAAGTGAAAAGCCATGTTTTCAGTGGATAGGCCCAGTCACCTAATAGGGTAAAACTGTTGTGTTACATTATTTTGCACGGTTAATAGGCTATTATATACTTTTTTTAAGAACAGAAAAGCCACCACCTCCACTCTCACCAGCTTCTAGACGCAGGCCTACTCTGCTGTGGCGCAGAATGAATGAGCCGTGCCAAGACCCTGGCCACTTCCAGCATACATTGAGCAGTTGCATACGGGCATCGCAGATGAACATTCAATGAATGGAAATTCTTCCTGTTAACATTTATATGTTCATCTACAGATGGTGCACGTAAGGCAATATGCGTGCAGTCAACTGCACCTATGACCCCTGGGAAATTAAATGAGCGGACAAACTCGGGCTTTGATGCACGCCTGTTTGTTGGCTGTAAATGGGAAACTAATGTATCTCGTGGACATTACGTAGAATTGCCTCGATCACTTGTGGCAGGATGAGGCTGAATGATGGCTGTGATATACCCGACCTGTCACTCATTTATCTCTGGAATGTCTCAGTAGCGAGGAATCCCAGTGTCACGATCGTTTAGAGATGGATTGGACCAAGGTGCAGCGGGGTAGGCGTACATTTTATTTAAATGACACCGAAAAAATAACAAAATACAAAACTAACTTAAAGCTACATGCAGTGCAGAAAGCAACTACACACAAACAAGATCCCACAAACTAAAGGTGGAAAAAAGGATGCCTAAGTATGATCCCAATCAGAGACAACGATAGATACTGTAGTTGCCTCTGATTGGGAACCATACCCGGCCAACAAAGAAATAGAAAAACTAGAATGCCCACCCAAATCACACCCTGACCTAACCAAATAGAGAAATAAAAAGGCTCTCTAAGGTCAGGGCGTGACACCCAGAGTAAACAGTACTTGGACAGATATCGGTATGTCATGATTACAGCGTGTCTTCCTTTCCAGATAAGGGGATAAATCTGAGCACAAATCTAACAGAACATTTCTTGGGATAGCAATTTATAAGCCATGGATTATCATGCCCAGGAGGGGACTGGTAAAGATGAGGTCAAGCATATTGCCTGCTTTGTGAGTCGGAGGGGATTGGGTGAAGTCAAAAGAGGCAAGGAAGGGAAAGAGAGAGTTGGAAAGAAGTGAATTGAAGGCGGACGTTGAGAGGTTAAAGTAGCTAAGTACAAACAGTGGTGAGCCATCATCAGGAAATTAGCTGATCAAGGTGTCAAGCTCATTGAGAAACTCTCCAATGGCACCTGGTGGGCAATCGATGACAATAATGTTAAGCTTGAGTGGAGAAGGGACAGTGACGAAATGGAATTCAAATGAGGACATTAACAGGTGAGAGAATATCTCCACTTAAGAGAAAGACCTACTATACCCTTCCTTCTGTTTTTCAAAATATAAAACGTTGGTTGAAAAAAAGGGATACATTCATTAGAGTTAACTGCACCTCAGAAATTGCAGCCCAAATACAGTGCCTTGGAAAAGTATTCATCCCCCTTGGTGTTTTTCCTACCTGTAATTGAAATGGATTTTTGTTTGGATTTCCTGTAACAGACATACACAAAATAGTCCAAATTGGTGAAGTGAAATTTAAAAAAATAACTTGTTTAAAAAAAATATACAAATGGAAAAGTGGTGCGTGCATATGTATTCACCCCCTTTGCTATGAAGTGCCTAAATAAGATCTGGTGCAACCAATTACCTTCAGAAGTCACATAATTAGTTAAATAAAGTCCACCTGTGTGCAATCTAAGTGTCACATGATCTGTCACATGATCTCAATATATATACACCTGTTCTGAAATGCCCCAGAATCTGCAACACCACTAAGCAAGCGGCACCACTAAGCAAGCGGCACCATGAAGACCAAGGAGCTCTCCAAACAGGTCAGGGACAAAGTTGTGGAGAAGTACAGATCAGGGTTGGGATATAATAAAATATCTGAAACTTTGAACATCCTGAAACTTTAAACTTGGTCGCAAATGGGTCTTCCAAATGATCAATGACCCCAAGCATACTTCCAAAGTTGTGGCAAAATGGCTTCAGGACAACAAAGTCAAGGTATTGGAGTGGCCATCACAAAGCCCTGACCCTCAATTCTCTGACCCCCTGACCCAAAAACACTAAAACATGCAAGAGAGCATCAGATGTTCTGGACGACTGTGTGATCATGCTCTCCGCAGCCGATGTGAGTAAGACCTTGAGACAGGTCAACATTCACAAGGCCACAGGGCCAGACGGATTACCAGGACATGTACTGCGAGCATGCGCTGACCAACTGGCAAGTGTCGTCACTGACATTTCCAACCTCTCCCTGACCAAGTCTGTAATACCAACATGTTTTAAGCAGACCACCATAGTTCCTGTGCCCAAGAACACGAAGATAACCTGCCTAAATAACTACCGGCCCATGGTACTCACGTCTGTAGCCATGAAGTGCTTTGAAAGGCTGGTCATTGCTCACATCAACACGATCATCCCAGAAACCCTAGACCCACTCCAATTTGCATACCGACCAAACTGATCCACAGATGATGCAGTCTCTATTGCTCTTCACACTGCCCTTTCACACCTGGACAAAAGGAACACCTATGTGAGAATGCTATTCATAGACTTCAGCTCGGCGTTCAACACCATAGTGCCTTGAAAGCTCATCATTAAGCTAAGGACCCTGGGACTAAACACCTCCCTCTGCAACTGGATCCTGGACTTCTTGACGGGCCGCCCCCAGGTGGTGAGGGTAGGTAACAACACATCCGCCACACGGATCCTCAACACAGGGGCCCCTCAGGGGTGGTGCTCAGTCCCCTCCTGTACTTCCTGTTCACTCATGACTGCATGGCCAGACACGACTCCAGCACCATCATTACATTTTCCAATGACACAACAGTGGTAGGCCTGATCACCGACAACAACGAGACATCCTATAGGAAGGAGGTCAGAGACCAGGCAGTGTGGTGCCAGGACAACAACCTCTCCCTCAAAGTGATCAAGACAAAGGAGATGATTGTGGACTACAGGGAAAATAGGAAAAATAGGACAGAGCATGCCCCCATTCTCATCAGCAGGGCTGCAGTGGAGCAGGTTGAGAGCTTCAAGTTCCTTGGTGTCCACATCACCAACAAACTAACATGGTCCAAGCACACCAAGACAGTCGTGAAGCGGGCTCGACAAAACCTATTCCCCCTCAGGAGACTGAAAAAATTTGGCATGGGCCCTCAGATTCTCAAAAGGTTCTACAGCTGCACCATCAAGAGCATTCTGACTGGTTGCATCACCTCCTGGTATGGCAACTGCTCGGCCTCCGACCGTAAGACACTACAGAGGGTAATCCGACATAGAGCCATATGGGACTGTTAGCTGAAGAGGACCATCAGCCAATTTCTTGGGCTACAATACCTATTTTTCCAATTGGCCTGGACCCTTTTACTGCCTACATAGCCCTGCCGAGCCAACATGACTGGTCTGCCGACGTAACTGTCTGAGGGGGCTACAACAGACTCTTCTGTCGCAACGTCCCTCTAAGGCCCTTCTGCTAGCCCCAGTCCGCTAGCTGTCTGAATCGCCGTGTCTCCAGCTCGCCTAGCTACCCACTGGTCCCTATGATCACCCGGCTACGCATGCCTCTCCCTAATGTCAATATGCCTTGTACATTGCTATTTTGGTTAGTGATTATTGTCTTATTTCACTGTAGAGCCTCCATCCCTGCTCAATATACGTTAGCTAACCCTTATGTTTCACCTCCCACACATGTGGTGACCTCACCTGGTCTAAATGATGTCTCTAGAGAAAAAAACACTCATCGTCACTCAATGACTAGGTTTACCTCCACTGTATTCACATCCTGCCATACCCTTGTCTGTACATTATGCCTTGAACCTATTCGTCCGCACCCAGAAACTTGCTCCTTTTACTCTCTGTTCTTAACGCACTAGACAACCAGTTCTTATAGCATTTAGCCATAACCTTATCCTACTACTCCTCTGTTCCTCTGGTGATGTAGAGGTTAATCCAGGCCCTGTAGTACCTAGCTCCATTCCCATTCCCCAGGCGCTCTCATTTGTGATTTCTGTAACCATAAAAGCCTTGTTTTATGCATGTTAACATTAGAAGTCTCCTCCTCCCTAAGTTTGTTTTATGCACTGCTTTTAGCACACTCTGCCAATCCTAGCCGTTTCTGAATCCTGGCTTAGGAAGTCCACCAAAAATCCTGAAATTTCCATCCATAACTATAACATTTTCCGACAAGATAGAACTGCCAAAGTGGGTGGAGTTGCAATCTACTGCAGAGATCTGTCATACTATCCAGGTCTGTGCACAAAAAAATGGAGCTTCTACTTCTAAAAATACACCTTTCCAGAAACAAGTCTCTCACCGTTGTCGCTTGTCATAGACCACCTTTTGCCCCCAGCTTTCTAAGGTCTTCGAAAGCCAATTTAACAAACAGATGCTCAAGGTCCTAAACGATATCATAACCACCATCGATAAAAGACAATACTGTGCCGCTGTACACATCGACCTGACCAAGGCTTTTGACTCAATCACCAAATTCTTATTGGCAGACTCAACAGCCTTGGTTTCTCAAATGACTGCCTCACCTGGTTCACCAACTACTTCTCAGACATAGTTCAGTGTGTCAAACCGGAGGGTCTGTTGTCCGGATCTTTGGCAGTCTCTATGGGGGTGCCACAGGGTTCAATTCTCGGGCTGACTCTTTTCTCTGTATACATCAATGATGTCGCTCTTGTTGCTGGTGATTCTCTGATCCACCTCTATGCAGACGACGCCATTCTGTAAACATCTGGCCCTTCTTTGGACACTGTGTTAACAAATCTACAGATGACCTTCAATGCCATACAACTCTCTTCCGTGGCCTCCAACTGCTCTTAAATACAATTAAAACTAAATGCATGCTCTTCAACCAATTGCTGCCCACACCTGCCCGCCCTTCCAGCATCACTACTCTGGACAGTTCTGACTAAGAATATGTGGACAATTACAAATACCGAGGTGTCTGGTTAGACTGTAAACTCTCCTTTCAGACTCACATTAAGTATCTCCAATCCAAAATGTAATCTTGTTGGCATCCTATTTCGCAACAAAACCTCCTTCACTCATGCTGCCAAACAGCCTCGTAAAACTGACTATCCTACCAAACCTCGACTTCGGTGATGTCATTTACAAAATAGCCTCCAACGCTCTACTCCTCAAATTGGATGTAGTCTATCACAGTGCCATCCGTTTTGTCACCAAAGCCCCATATACTACCCACCACTGCGACCTGTATGCTTTCATTGGCTGGCCCTCGCTTCATATTCGTCTCCAAATCCACTGGCTCCAGGTCATCTACAAGTCTTTGCTAGGTAAAGACCCGCCATATCTCAGCCCACTGGTCACCATAGCAACACCCACCTGTAGCACGCGCTCCAGCAGGTACATTTCACTGGCCACCCCCAAAGCCAATTCCTACTTTGGCTGCCTTTCCTTCCAATTCTCTGCTGCCAATGACTGGAACGAATTTCAAAAATCACTGAAGCTGGAGACTCATATCTCCCTCACTAACTTTAAGCATCAGCTGTCAGAGCAGCTCACAGATCATTGCACCTGTACATAGCCAATCTGTAAATAGCCCATCCAACTACCTCATCCCCATGTTGTTATTTATTTTTTTACTCCTTTGCACCCCAGTATCTCCACTTGCACATTCATCTTCTGCACTCTCGTGATTAATTGCTAAATTGTAATTACTTCGCCACTACGGCCTATTTATTGCCTTAACTGCCTAATCTTACCTCATTTGCACACACTGTATATATATTTTTTTCTATTGTGTTATTGACTGTACGTTTGTTTATTCCATGTGTAACTCTGTGTTGTTGTTTGTGTCGCACTGCTTTGCTTTGTTTTGGCCAGGTCGTAGTTGTAAATGAGAACTTGTTTTCAACTGGCCTAATGCACAAGTAAAAAAAAAATGATAATAAAATATGACTAAATTATGTTGATACAGTTCTTATACATGTGTAATTGACACAGAAATCGAAAGAATTTCAAAAAACGGTCCAGAAAGCACTTTTTTAAGGGTGTGTGAAGTTTTTTATAAAATGTTGCTATTTTTGACTTTTGACTTCCTATGAAATCATATTGCAAATGGACAAAACATATGCCTTATGCGCAAGTAATAAAAAAAAAATTATGATAATAAAATTGGACAAAAGTATATTCATACAGTTCTTACACACGTGTAATTGACAATAAAAATTGAAACAATTTTGAAAAACGGTCCAGAAAGCACTTTTTTGGGGGTGATAAGTTTTTGAAAAAAAAAACACTTTTTCAAAATGTTGCTTTTGGATGTTGCATTTCCAATATGAAAAACCAAAGTGGAGCGCACCTGTTGGATTCTTAGAGTGTTACAACTGGCATTTGCCATATGGCATTTGCAATCAACTTTACACGAATCAACGCCAGATTGAGTGGTATTGGACACCGTGTACAGTGCCTTGCGAAAGTATTCGGTGGAACGACATTTATTGGATATTTCAGACTTTTTAACAAATCAAAAACTGAAAAATTGGGCGTGCAAAATTATTCAGCCCCTTTTCTTTCAGTGCAGCAAACTCTCTCCAGAAGTTCAGTGAGGATCTCTGAATGATCCAATGTTGACCTAAATGACTAATGATGATAAATACAATCCACCTGTGTGTAATCAAGTCTCCGTATAAATGCACCTGCACTGTGATAGTCTCAGAGGTCCGTTAAAAGCGCAGAGAGCATCATGAAGAACAAGGAACACACCAGGCAGGTCCAAGATACTGTTGTGAAGAAGTTTAAAGCCAGATTTGGATACAAAAAGATTTCCCAAGCTTTAAACATCCCAAGGAGCACTGTGCAAGCGATAAAATTGAAATGGAAGGAGTATCAGACCACTGCAAATCTACCAAGACCTGGCCGTCCCTCTAAACTTTCAGCTCATACAAGGAGAAGACTGATCAGAGATGCAGCAAAGAGGCCCATGATCACTCTGGATGAACTGCAGAGATCTACAGCTGAGGTGGGAGACTCTGTCCATAGGACAACAATCAGTCGTATATTGCACAAATCTGGCCTTTATGGAAGAGTGGCAAGAAGAAAGCCATTTCTTAAAGATATCCATAAAAAGTGTTGTTTAAAGGTTGCCACAAGCCACCTGGGAGACACACCAAACATGTGGAAGAAGGTGCTCTGGTCAGATTAAACCAAAATTGAACTTTTTGGCAACAATGCAAAATGTTATGTTTGGCGTAAAAGCAACACAGCTCATCACGCTGAACACACCATCCCCACTGTCAAACATGGTGGTGGCAGCATCATGGTTTGGGCCTGCTTTTCTTCAGCAGGGACAGGGAAGATGGTTAAAATTGATGGGAAGATGGATGGAGCCAAATACAGGACCATTCTGGAAGAAAACCTGATGGAGTCTGCAAAAGACCTGAGACTGGGACGGAGATTTGTCTTCCAACAAGACAATGATCCAAAACATAAAGCAAAATCTACAATGGAATGGTTCAAAAATAAACATATCCAGGTGTTAGAATGGCCAAGTCAAAGTCCAGACCTGAATCCAATTGAGAATCTGTGGAAAGAACTGAAAACTGCTGTTCACAAATGCTCTCCATCCAACCTCACTGAGCTCGAGCTGTTTTGCAAGGAGGAATGGGAAAAAATTTCAGTCTCTCGATGTGCAAAACTGATAGAGACATACCCCAAGCGACTTACAGCTGTAATCGCAGCAAAGGGTAGTGCTACAAATTATTATCTTCTTGCGTCGAGCAATCCCGGATCCGGGATTCTATTTATAGCCTCAAGCTCATTAGCATAACGCAACGTTAACTATTCATGAATATCGCAAATTAAATGAAATAAATACATTTGCTCTCAAGCTTAGACTTTTGTTAACAACTCTGTCATCTCAGATTTTCAACCATAGCTTAACAAGCATTTGTGTAAGAGTGTTGATAGCTAGCATAGCTATAAGCCTAGAAATCAGCCAGCAACATTTTCACAAAAACAAGAAAATCATTCAAATAAAATAATTTACCTTTGAAGAACTTCAGATGTTTTCAATGAGGAGACTCTCAGTTAGATAGCAAATGTTCAGTTTTTCAAAAAAATATTATTTGTGTAGGACAAATCGCTCCGTTTTGTTCACGTTTGGCTATGAAAAAAACCTGTATCCAGTTATAGCCTCAAGCTCATTAGCATAACGTAACGTTAACTATTTATGAAAATCGCAAATGAAATGAATGTGCTAGCTCTCAAGCTTAGCCTTTTCTTAAGAACACTGTCATCTCAGATTTTCAAAATATGCTTTTGAACTATAGCAAAACAAGCATTTGTGATAGCTAGCGTAGCATTTAGCGTAGCATTTAGCGGGCAACATTTGCACAAAAACCAGAAATGGATTCAAATAAAATCATTTACCTTTGAAGAACTTCGGATGTTTTCAATGAGGAGACGCTCAGTTACATAGCAAATGTTCAGTTTTTCCTGAAAGATTCTTTGTGTAGGAGAAATCGCTCCATTTTGTACATCACGTTTGGGTACCAAAAAAAACGAAAATTCAGTCATCAAAACGGCAAACTGTTTTCCAAATGAACTCCATAATATCGACTGAAACACGGCAAACGCTGTTTAGAATCAATCCTCAATGTGTTTTTCACATATCTCTTCATTGATATATCGTTCGTGGTAGTCTCCTTTCTCCGGTGAATTGCTTGGAAAAAGACGTGCAGTTGAAGATGACGCACTAATTTCGACGGAGGACACCGGGCGGACACCTGGCAAATGTAGTCTCATATGGTCAATCTTCCAATGATATGCCTACAAAGACGTCACAATGCTGCAGACACCTTGGGGAAACGATAGATAGGGCAGGCTCATTCCTGTCTCATTCACAGCCATATAAGGAGACAATGAAAAACAGAGCCTCAAAAATCCTGCTCATTTCCTGGTTGCAGTTTCATCTTGGTTTTGCCTGTAGCTTCTGTTCTGGGGCACTCACAGACAATATCTTTGCAGTTCTGGAAACGTCAGAGTGTTTTCTTTCCAAAGCTATCAATTATATGCATAGTCGAGCATCTTTTTGTGACAAAATAATGTGCTTAAAACGGGCACGTCTTTTTATCCAAAAATGAAATTAGCGCCCCCATAGATTTAACAGGTTAACTTAAGGGGGCTGAATTTTGCACGCCCAATTTTTCAGTTTTTGATTTGTTAAAAAAGTTTGAAATATCCAATAAATGTCGTTCCACTTCATGATTGTGTCCCACTTGTTGTTGATTCTTCACAAAAAAATACAGTTTTATATCTTTATGTTTGAAGCCTGAAATGTGGCAAAAGGTCGCAAAGTTCAAGGGGGCCGAATACTTTCGCAAGGCACTGTATATGGTTTGTCCAATGCCAATGTTTTCCCATTCATTTTTGTCCATTTCAGGGGGTATTCCCTTACTATTCTTAGGTAGCGGAATGACTTTAGCTTCTCTCCAGGCCTGAAGGCATACACTTTCTTGTAGGCTTAAAACCTGTTAAGGCTATGCACAATACTGCCCCCTTTGGAGGAATTGCGTGCCCATAGTAAACAGAAAAACAAATCTGTCCAAAATTGCTAATATATGCATATAATAATAATTATTATTGAATAGAAAACACTCCAAAGCTTCTAAAACCGTTCAAATTATGTCTGTATTTAAAGCAGAACTCACAGGGCAGCCATTCTCCCAAACTCTCTCTCTCATCAGGAAAGTTACCCCGACTTTGACGTCATCGCCCCCACCCTTCCCAACCAGCTACGGATCAGGGAACAGTTTCTGTGTGTTCAGCGTGCTGTGTTCTTTCAATGGGGCAAGTAATGGAAAAATCCCTCGAGCTTTGACCGGTTGGCGGGCAAAATAGTGACGTGTCACTGGAAAATATCTGTGCGTTCTGGCGCAATTGTATACAGCCTATTCTTTTGTTCCATTTCGTTTGAGAAGAGTTGCGTTCATTCGGTTGAATCGCCAATTGTTTTGTACGCTTAGAACATCCAAAAGCTTGATTCTCCACTTAGTTTGACCAGTTTAGTCGACATATAATATGTAATTTTGAAGTTTTAATGCGCAACTGTTCGTGTCCAGATGTAATTTTTGGTAGCATTTCAGCTGTAACTTGCAGCATATGCTAATACAAAGACACACGAATTGAAACCAAACGATGTTTTGGGTAAGTATGACTTCTTCCACTACATTCTGATCGAAGACCATCAAAGGTAGGGGAATATTTATGTTGTAATTTTGTGTTTCTGTGGACTCCAACATAACGGAGGAATATTGCTTAGGTCTGAGCGCCGTCTCAGATTAGTGCCTAGTGAACGAATTCTGTAACGTTAAAAATAAATGTAACACAGCGGTTGCATTAAGAAGCAGTGTATCGTTCTAACTATATGTAGAACATGTATATTTAGTCAAAGTTTATGATGTGTATTGCTGTTATCTGGCGTTATCTTGCGGAGCTATGTATAATTTCTCAGGACATTTTTGTAGCATTTTTTGAACATGGCTCAATGTAAACGGAGATTTATGGATATAAATTGCATATTATTTAAAAAAACAAAATCTACTGTGTAACATGTCCTATTACTGTCATCTGATGAAGATTTTCAAAAGGTTAGTGAATTATCTTTCTTTTAATCCTGCGTTTGTGATTGTGTTTTTTGCTTGACAATATGGCTACATATTCTATGTGTCCTAGTGGTGGTTTGATATACATATGTGCTATGTTTTCGCCGTAAAACATTTTAGAAATCTGACTCGCTGGGTAGATGAACAAGGTGTTTATCTTTCATTTGAGCTATTGGACTTGTTAACCTCTTGAAACTCTGGGGGCGCAATTTCATTTTTGGATGAAAAACGTTCCCGTTTTAAACAAGATATTTTGTCACAAAAAGATGCTCGACTATGCATATAATTGATAGCTTTGGAAAGAAAACACTCTGAATTGTCCAGAACTGCAAAGATATTGTCTGTGGGTGCCCTAGAACGGGAGCTACAGGCAAAACCAAGATGAAACGGCAACCAGGAAACCAGCAGGATTTTTGAGAATCCGTTTTCCATTGTCTCCTTATATGGCTGTGGATGCGAGAGGAATGAACCTGCCCTTTCTGTCGTTTCCCCAAGGTGTCTGCAGCATTGTGACGTATTTGTAGGCATATCATTGGAAGATTGACCATAAGAGACTACATTTTCCAGGTGTCCGCCCGGTGTCCTCCGTCGAAATTGGTGCGTCTTTTTCAGCTGCTGGTATTTTTCCATGCGATTCTGAGGGGAAAGCAGGCTTCCACGAACTGCATATCAATGAAGAGATATGTGAAAAAACACCTTGAGGATTGATTCTAAACAACGTCTGCCATGTTTCGGTCGATATTATGGAGTTAATTCGGAAAAAGTTTGACGTTTTGGTGACTGAATTTTCGGTTCGTTTCGGTAGCCAAATGTGATGTACAAAACGGAGCGATTTCTCCTACACAAAGATTCTTTCAGGAAAAACTGAACATTTGCTATGTAACTGAGCGTCTCCTCATTGAAAACATCCGAAGCTCTTCAAAGGTAAATGATTTTATTTATTTGGTTATCTGGTTTTTGTGAAAATGTTGCGTGCTAAATGCTACTCAAAATGCTAAGATAGCTTGCAATACTCTTACACAAATTAGTGATTTGCTATGGTTCAAAATTATATTTTGAAAATCTGAGATGACAGTGTTGTTAAGAAAAGGCTAAGCTTGAGAGCAGGCGCATTATTTTCATTTTATTTGCGATTTTCAGAAATCGTTAACGTTGCGTTATGCTAATGAGCCTGAGGCTTTATTCACGATCCCGGATCCGGGATGGGGAGTATTTAATGTGTGGAGGTTAAATATTTCTAAGAATATTTTTACATTCTGTGCGCCATCTTTTGAGTTGAGCTTGGGGGGGTGCCCTTGGGGAACGTGTACCGTGATGTCGTTAAATTGAAGATGTGGCAATATCGTCCACTATTATCCTCAGTCATTTTCCATCCATGTTGTCAGACCCCAGTGGCTTGTCATTGTTGATACCCAACAATAATTTTACGGAATTTAAAATTACAATGCTTGTCTTTCAGAATGTGGTCAGATGTACATGGATGTGTAGTGTCAGCATTTGTTCCTGTCATGTTATGCCTAAATTTGCTAATCTAGCCAATGAAAAAAATCAGTAGTTAACAATATCAGTGTGTTTTGTGATGAGTTTTTGCCTTTTTCCCAGAATTTAATTTAATGTGCTCCAAAGCTTTACTATCATTCTTTTTTTGATTTATCTTGGATTCATAGTGTACATTCTTCTAACCCAACCCTGATACACATGCTATCTGAATCCATGTTAAACCAACGTCTAACCCAACCCTGAGACACATGCTATCTGGATCCATGTTAAACCGTCTAACCCAACCCCGAGTCACATGCTATCTGGATCCATGTTAAACCGTCTAACCCAACCCCGAGTCACATGCTATCTGGATCCATGTTAAACCAACGTATAACCCAACCGTGAGACACATGCTATCTGGATCCATGTTAAACCAATGTCTAATCCAACCCTGAGACACATGCTATCTGGATCCATGTTAAACCGTCTAACCCAACCCCGAGTCACATGCTATCTGGATTCATGTTAAACCAACGTATAACCCAACCGTGAGACACATGCTATCTGGATCCATGTTAAACCAATGTCTAACCCAACCCTGAGACACATGCTATCTGGATCCATGTTAAACCGTCTAACTCAACCTGAGACACATGCTATCTGAATCATGTTAAACCAACATGTAACCCAACCCTGAGACACATGCTATCTGAATCATGTTAAACCAACGTCTAACCCAACCCTGAGACACATGCTATCTGGATCCATGTTAAACCAACGTCTAACCCAACCCTGAGACACATGCTATCTGGATCCATGTTAAAATATCTAACCCAACCTGAGACACATGCTGTCTGAATCCATGTTAAATCAACGTCTAACCCAACCCTGAGACACATGCTATCTGGATCCATGTTAAACCAACGTCTAACCCAACCATGAGACACATGCTATCTGGATCCATGTTAAACCAATGTCTAACCCAACCCTGAGACACATGCTATCTGGATCCATGTTAAACCGTCTAACCCAACCCTGAGACACATGCTATCTGAATCCATGTTAAACCAACGTCTAACCCAACGCTGAGACACATGCTATCTGGATCCATGCTAAACCGTCGAACCCAACCCTGAGACACATGCTATCTGGATCCATGTTAAACCAACGTCTAACCCAACCTGAGACACAAGCTATCTGGATCCATGTTAAACCGTCTAACCCAACCCTGAGACACATGCTATCTGGATCCATGATAAACAGTCTAACCCAACCCTGAGACACATGCTATCTGAATCCATGTTAAACCGTCTAACCCAACCCTGAGGCACATGCTATCTGAATCCATGTTAAACCAACATCTAACCCAACCTGAGACGCATGCTATCTGAATCCATGTTAAACCGTCTAACCCAACCCTGAGACACATGCTATCTGGATCCATGTTAAACCGTCGAACCCAACCCTGAGACACATGCTATCTGAATCCATGATAAACCGTCTAACCCAACCCTGAGACACATGCTATCTGAATCCATGTTAAACCAACGTCTAACCCAACCCTGAGTCACATGCTATCTGGATCCATGTTAAACCAACATCTCACCTAACTCAGAGACACATGCTATCTGGATCCATGTTAAACCAACGTCTAACCCAACCCTGAGTCACATGCTATCTGGATCCATGTTAAACCAACATCTCACCTAACTCAGAGACACATGCTATCTGGATCCATGTTAAACCAACGTCTAACCCAACCCTGAAACACAT
The DNA here is from genome assembly GCF_036934945.1 of Oncorhynchus masou masou. Taxonomy (NCBI): domain Eukaryota; kingdom Metazoa; phylum Chordata; class Actinopteri; order Salmoniformes; family Salmonidae; genus Oncorhynchus; species Oncorhynchus masou. Next base: position 292,625 of record NC_088228.1, on the reverse strand, counting down.
GATATCTGGATCCATGTTAAACCGTTTAACCCAACCCTGAGACACATGCTATCTGGATCCATGTTAAACCAACGTCTAACCCAACCATGAGACACGTACTATCTGGATCCATGCTAAACCAACGTCTAACCCAACCCTGAGACACATGCTATCTGGATCCATGTTAAACCGTCTAACCCAACCCTGAGCCACATGCTAAATGAATCCATGTTAAACCAACGTCTAACCCAACCCTGAGACACATGCTATCTGGATCCATGTTAAACCGTCTAACCCAACCTGAGACACATGCTATCTGGATCCATGTTAAACCGTCTAACCCAACCCTGAGACACATGCTATCTGGATCCATGTTAAACCGTCTAACCAAACCCTGAGACACATGCTATCTGGATCCATGTTAAACCGTCTAACCCAACCCTGAGACACATGCTATCTGGATCCATGTTAAACCGTCTAACCAAACCCTGAGACACATGCTATCTGGATCCATGTTAAACCGTCTAACCAAACCCTGAGACACATGCTATCTGGATCCATGTTAAACCAACGTCTAACCCAAACCTGAGACACATGCAATCTGGATCCATGTTTAACCCAACCCTGAGACACATGCTATCTGAATCCATGTTAAACTGACGTCTAACCCAACCCCGAGTCACATGCTATCTGAATCCATGTTAAACCCAGGCACTTGTCATCTCCCATCTGGATTACTGCAACTCGCTGTTGGCTGGGCTCCCTGCCTGTGCCATCAAACCCCTACAACTCATCCAGAACGCCGCAGCCCGTCTGGTGTTCAACCTTCCCAAGTTCTCTCACGTCACCCCGCTCCTCCGCTCTCTCCACTGGCTTCCAGTTGAAGCTCGCATCCGCTACAAGACCATGGTGCTTGCCTACGGAGCTGTGAGGGGAACGGCACCGCAGTACCTCCAGGCTCTGATCAGGCCCTACACCCAAACAAGGGCACTGCGTTCATCCACCTCTGGCCTGCTCGCCTCCCTACCACTGAGGAAGTACAGTTCCCGCTCAGCCCAGTCAAAACTGTTCGCTGCTCTGGCCCCCCAATGGTGGAACAAACTCCCTCACGACGCCAGGACAGCGGAGTCAATCACCACCTTCCGGAGACACCTGAAACCCCACCTCTTCAAGGAATACCTAGGATAGGATAAGTAATCCTTCTCACCCCCCCCTCCCCCTTAATGATTTAGATGCACTATTTGTAAAGTGGCTGTTCCACTGGATGTCAGAAGGTGAATTCACCAATTTGTAAGTCGCTCTGGATAAGAGCGTCTGCTAAATGACTTAAATGTAAATGTAAACCGTCTAACCCAACCCTGAGACACATGCTATCTGAATCCATGTTAAACCAACATCTCACCTAACTCAGAGACACATGCTATCTGGATCCATGTTAAACTGTCAAACCCAACCCCGAGTCACATGCTATCTGAATCCATGTTAAACCGTCTAACCCAACCCTGAGACACATGCTGTCTGGATCCATGTTAAACCAACGTCTAACCCAACCTGAGACACATGCTATCTGGATCCATGTTAAACCGTCTAACCCAACCCTGAGACACATGCTATCTGGATCCATGTTAAACCAACGTCTAACCCAACCCTGAGACACATGCTATCTGGATCCATGCTAAACCAACGTCTAACCCAACCCTGAGACACATGCTATCTGGATCCATGTTAAACCAACGTCTAACCCAACCCTGAGACACATGCTATCTGGATCCATGTTAAACCAACGTCTAACCTAACCCTGAGACACATGCTATCTGGATCCATGTTAAACCAACGTCTAACCCAACCCTGAGACACATGCTATCTGGATCCATGTTAAACCGTCTAACCCAACCCTGAGACACATGCTATCTGGATCCATGTTAAACCAACGTCTAACCCAACCCTGACACACATGCTATCTGGATCCATGTTAAACCGTCTAACCCAACCCTGAGACACATGCTATCTGAATCCATGTTAAACCGTCTAACCCAACCCTGAGACACATGCTATCTGGATCCATGTTAAACCGTCTAACCCAACCCTGAGTCACATGCTATCTGAATCCATGTTAAACCAACATCTCACCTAACTCAGAGACACATGCTATCTGGATCCATGTTAAACCGTCTAACCCAACCTTGAGACACAAGCTATCTGAATCCATGTTAAACCAACGTCTAACACACAACCCTGAGACACATGCTATCTGGATCCATGTTAAACCGTCTAACCCAACCCTGAGACACATGCTATCTGGATCCATGTTAAACCAACGTTTAACCCAACCCTGAGACACATGCTATCTGGATCCATGTTAAACTGTCAAACCCAACCCCGAGTCACATGCTATCTGAATCCATGCTAAACCAACATCTCACCTAACTCAGAGACACATGCTATCTGGATCCATGTTAAACTGTCAAACCCAACCCCGAGTCACATGCTATCTGAATCCATGTTAAACCGTCTAACCCAACCTTGAGACACAAGCTATCTGAATCCATGTTAAACCAACGTCTAACACACAACCCTGAGACACATGCTATCTGGATCCATGATAAACCAACGTTTAACCCAACCCTGAGACACATGCTATCTGGATCCATGTTAAACCGTCTAACCCAACCCTGAGACACATGCTATCTGGATCCATGTTAAAACGTCTAACCCAACCCTGAGACACATGCTATCTGGATCCATGATAAACCGTCTAACCCAACCCCGAGTCAGATGCTATCTGGATCCATGTTTAACCCAACCCTGAGACACATGCTATCTGAACCCATGTTAAACCAACATCTCACCCAACCCTGAGACACATGCTATCTGGATCCATGTTAAACCAACGTCTAACCCAACCCTGAGACACATGCTATCTGGATCCATGTTAAACCAACGTCTAACCTAACCCTGAGACACATGCTATCTGGATCCATGTTAAACCAACGTCTAACCCAACCCTGAGACACATGCTATCTGAATCCATGTTAAACCAACGTCTAACCTAACCCTGAGACACATGCTATCTGGATCCATGTTAAACCAACGTCTAACCCAACCCTGAGACACATGCTATCTGGATCCATGTTAAACCAACGTCTAACCCAACCCTGAGACACATGCTATCTGGATCCATGTTAAACCGTCTAACCTAACCCTGAGACACATGCTATCTGGATCCATGTTAAACCGTCTAACCCAACCCTGAGACACATGCTATCTGGATCCATGTTAAACCGTCTAACCCAACCCTGAGACACATGCTATCTGGATCCATGTTAAACCGTCTAACCCAACCCTGAGACACATGCTATCTGGATCCATGTTAAACCGTCTAACCCAACCCTGAGACACATGCTATCTGGATCCATGTTAAACCGTCTAACCCAACCCTGAGACACATGCTATCTGAATCCATGTTAAACCGTCTAACCCAACCCTGAGACACATGCTATCTGGATCCATGTTAAACCGTTTAACCCAACCCTGAGACACATGCTATCTGGATCCATGTTAAACCGTCTAACCCAACCCTGAGACACATGCTATCTGGATCCATGTTAAACCGTCTAACCCAACCTGAGACACATGCTATCTGAATCCATGCTAAACCAACGTCTAACCCAACCTGAGACACATGCTATCTGGATCCATGCTAAACCAACGTCTAACCCAACCCTGAGACACATGCTATCTGAATCATGTTAAACCAACGTCTAACCCAACCCTGAGACACATGCTATCTGGATCCATGTTAAACCGTCTAACTCAACCCTGAGACACATGCTGTCTGAATCCATGCTAAACCAACGTCTAACCCAACCCTGAGACACATGCTATCTGGATCCATGTTAAACCAACGTCTAACCCAACCTGAGACACATGCTATCTGGATCCATGCTAAACCAACGTCTAACCCAACCTGAGACACATGCTATCTGGATCCATGCTAAACCAACGTCTAACCCAACCCTGAGACACATGCTATCTGGATCCATGTTAAACCAACGTCTAACCCAACCTGAGACACATGCTATCTGGATCCATGCTAAACCAACGTCTAACCCAACCCTGAGACACATGCTATCTGGATCCATGTTAAACCAACGTCTAACCCAACCTGAGACACATGCTATCTGGATCCATGCTAAACCAACGTCTAACCCAACCTGAGACACATGCTATCTGGATCCATGCTAAACCAACGTCTAACCCAACCCTGAGACACATGCTATCTGGATCCATGTTAAACCGTCTAACTCAACCCTGAGACACATGCTGTCTGAATCCATGCTAAACCAACGTCTAACCCAACCCTGAGACACATGCTATCTGGATCCATGTTAAACCAACGTCTAACCCAACCTGAGACACATGCTATCTGGATCCATGCTAAACCAACGTCTAACCCAACCTGAGACACATGCTATCTGGATCCATGCTAAACCAACGTCTAACCCAACCCTGAGACACATGCTATCTGAATCATGTTAAACCAACGTCTAACCCAACCCTGAGACACATGCTATCTGGATCCATGTTAAACCGTCTAACTCAACCCTGAGACACATGCTGTCTGGATCCATGCTAAACCGTCTAACCCAACCCTGAGACACATGCTATCTGAATCCATGTTAAACCGTCTAACCCAACCCTGAGACACATGCTATCTGGATCCATGTTAAACCAACATCTCACCCAACCCTGAGACACATGCTATCTGGATCCATGTTAAACCAACGTCTAACCCAACCCTGAGACACATGCTATCTGGATCCATGTTAAACCAACGTCTAACCCAACCCTGAGACACATGCTATCTGGATCCATGCTAAACCAACGTCTAACCCAACCCTGAGACACATGCTATCTGGATCCATGCTAAACCAACGTCTAACCCAACCCTGAGACACATGCTATCTGGATCCATGTTAAACCAACGTCTAACCCAACCCTGAGACACATGCTATCTGGATCCATGTTAAACCGTCTAACCCAACCCTGAGACACATGCTATCTGGATCCATGTTAAACCAACGTCTAACCCAACCCTGAGACACATGCTATCTGGATCCATGTTAAACCAACGTCTAACCCAACCCTGAGACACATGCTATCTGGATCCATGTTAAACCAACGTCTAACCCAACCCTGAGACACATGCTATCTGGATCCATGTTAAACCAACGTCTAACCCAACCCTGAGACACATGCTATCTGGATCCATGTTAAACCGTCTAACCCAACCCTGAGACACATGCTATCTGGATCCATGTTAAACCAACGTCTAACCCAACCCTGAGCCACATGCTATCTGGATCCATGCTAAACCAACGTCTAACCCAACCCTGAGACACATGCTATCTGGATCCATGTTAAACCAACGTCTAACCCAACCCTGAGACACATGCTATCTGGATCCATGTTAAACCAACGTCTAACCCAACCCTGAGACACATGCTATCTGGATCCATGTTAAACCAACGTCTAACCCAACCCTGAGACACATGCTATCTGGATCCATGTTAAACCGTCTAACCTAACCCTGAGACACATGCTATCTGAATCCATGTTAAACCAACGTCTAACCCAACCCTGAGACACATGCTATCTGGATCCATGTTAAACCAACGTCTAACCCAACCCTGAGACACATGCTATCTGAATCCATGTTAAACCAACGTCTAACCCAACCCTGAGACACATGCTATCTGGATCCATGCTAAACCAACGTCTAACCCAACCCTGAGACACATGCTATCTGGATCCATGCTAAACCAACGTCTAACCCAACCCTGAGACACATGCTATCTGGATCCATGTTAAACCAACGTCTAACCCAACCCTGAGACACATGCTATCTGGATCCATGTTAAACCAACGTCTAACCCAACCCTGAGACACATGCTATCTGGATCCATGTTAAACCAACGTCTAACCCAACCCTGAGACACATGCTATCTGGATCCATGTTAAACCAACGTCTAACCCAACCCTGAGACGCATGCTATCTGGATCCATGTTAAACCGTCTAACCCAACCCTGAGACGCATGCTATCTGAATCCATGTTAAACCAACGTCTAACCCAACCCTGAGACACATGCTATCTGGATCCATGTTAAACCGTCTAACCCAACCCTGAGACACATGCTATCTGGATCCATGTTAAACCAACGTCTAACCCAACCCTGAGACACATGCTATCTGGATCCATGTTAAACCGTCTAACCCAACCCTGAGACGCATGCTATCTGAATCCATGTTAAACCAACGTCTAACCCAACCCTGAGACACATGCTATCTGGATCCATGTTAAACCGTCTAACCCAACCCTGAGACACATGCTATCTGGATCCATGTTAAACCGTCTAACCTAACCCTGAGACACATGCTATCTGGATCCATGTTAAACCAACGTCTAACCCAACCCTGAGACACATGCTATCTGGATCCATGTTAAACCGTCTAACTCAACCCTGAGACACATGCTATCTGAATCCATGTTAAACCAACATCTCACCCAACCCTGAGACACATGCTATCTGGACCCATGTTAAACCAACGTCTAACCCAACCCTGAGACACATGCTATCTGGATCCATGTTAAACCAACGTCTAACCCAACCCTGAGACACATGCTATCTGAATCCATGTTAAACCAACGTCTAACCTAACCCTGAGACACATGCTATCTGGATCCATGTTAAACCAACGTCTAACCCAACACTGAGACACATGCTATCTGGATCCATGCTAAACCAACGTCTAACCCAACCCTGAGACACATGCTATCTGGATCCATGTTAAACCAACGTCTAACCCAACACTGAGACACATGCTATCTGGATCCATGTTAAACCAACGTCTAACCCAACCCTGAGACACATGCTATCTGGATCCATGTTAAACCAACGTCTAACCCAACCCTGAGACACATGCTATCTGAATCCATGTTAAACCAACGTCTAACCCAACCCTGAGACACATGCTATCTGGATCCATGCTAAACCAACGTCTAACCCAACCCTGAGACACATGCTATCTGGATCCATGCTAAACCAACGTCTAACCCAACCCTGAGACACATGCTATCTGGATCCATGTTAAACCGTCTAACCCAACCCTGAGACACATGCTATCTGGATCCATGTTAAACCGTCTAACCCAACCCTGAGACACATGCTATCTGGATCCATGTTAAACCGTCTAACCCAACCCTGAGACACATGCTATCTGGATCCATGTTAAACCGTCTAACCCAACCCTGAGACACATGCTATCTGGATCCATGTTAAACCGTCGAACCCAACCTGAGACACATGCTATCTGAATCATGTTAAACCAACGTCTAACCCAACCTGAGACACATGCTATCTGGATCCATGTTAAACCAACGTCTAACCCAACCCTGAGACACATGCTATCTGGATCCATGTTAAACCAACGTCTAACCCAACCCTGAGACACATGCTATCTGGATCCATGTTAAACCGTCTAACCCAACCCTGAGACACATGCTATCTGGATCCATGTTAAACCGTCTAACCCAACCCTGAGACACATGCTATCTGGATCCATGATAAACCAACGTCTAACCCAACCCTGAGACACATGCTATCTGGATCCATGTTAAACCGTCGAACCCAACCCTGAGACACATGCTATCTGGATCCATGTTAAACCGTCTAACCCAACCCTGAGACACATGCTATCTGGATCCATGTTAAACCGTCGAACCCAACCTGAGACACATGCTATCTGGATCCATGTTAAACCAACGTCTAACCCAACCCTGAGACACATGCTATCTGGATCCATGTTAAACCGTCTAACCCAACCCTGAGACACATGCTATCTGGATCCATGTTAAACCGTCTAACCCAACCCTGAGACACATGCTATCTGGATCCATGATAAACCAACGTCTAACCCAACCCTGAGACACATGCTATCTGGATCCATGTTAAACCGTCTAACCCAACCCTGAGACACATGCTATCTGGATCCATGTTAAACCAACGTCTAACCCAACCCTGAGACACATGCTATCTGGATCCATGTTAAACCAACGTCTAACCCAACCCTGAGACACATGCTATCTGGATCCATGTTAAACCGTCTAACCTAACCCTGAGACACATGCTATCTGGATCCATGTTAAACCAACGTCTAACCCAACCCTGAGACACATGCTATCTGGATCCATGTTAAACCAACGTCTAACCCAACCCTGAGACACATGCTATCTGGATCCATGTTAAACCGTCTAACCCAACCCTGAGACACATGCTATCTGGATCCATGCTAAACCAACGTCTAACCCAACCCTGAGACACATGCTATCTGGATCCATGATAAACCAACGTCTAACCCAACCCTGAGACACATGCTATCTGGATCCATGTTAAACCAACGTCTAACCCAACCCTGAGACACATGCTATCTGGATCCATGTTAAACCGTCGAACCCAACCTGAGACACATGCTATCTGGATCCATGTTAAACCGTCTAACCCAACCCTGAGACACATGCTATCTGGATCCATGTTAAACCGTCTAACCCAACCCTGAGACACATGCTATCTGAATCCATGTTAAACCAACGTCTAACCCAACCCTGAGACACATGCTATCTGGATCCATGTTAAACCGTCTAACCCAACCCTGAGACACATGCTATCTGGATCCATGTTAAACCAACGTCTAACCCAACCCTGAGACACATGCTATCTGGATCCATGTTAAACCGTCTAACCCAACCCTGAGACACATGCTATCTGGATCCATCTGATCCATGCTAAACCAACGTCTAACCCAACCCTGAGACACATGCTATCTGGATCCATGTTAAACCGTCTAACAGAACCCTGAGACACATGCTATCTGGATCCATGTTAAACCGTCTAACCCAACCCTGAGACACATGCTATCTGGATCCATGTTAAACCAACGTCTAACCCAACCCTGAGACACATGCTATCTGGATCCATGTTAAACCGTCGAACCCAACCTGAGACACATGCTATCTGGATCCATGTTAAACCGTCTAACCCAACCCTGAGACACATGCTATCTGGATCCATGTTAAACCAACGTCTAACCTAACCCTGAGACACATGCTATCTGAATCCATGTTAAACCGTCTAACCCAACCCTGAGACACATGCTATCTGGATCCATGTTAAACCAACGTCTAACCCAACCCTGAGACACATGCTATCTGGATCCATGTTAAACCAACGTCTAACCCAACCCTGAGACACATGCTATCTGGATCCATGTTAAACCGTCTAACCCAACCTGAGACACATGCTATCTGGATCCATGTTAAACCAACGTCTAACCCAACCATGAGACACATGCTATCTGGATCCATGTTAAACCAACGTCTAACCCAACCCTGAGACACATGCTATCTGGATCCATGTTAAACCGTCTAACCCAACCTGAGACACATGCTATCTGGATCCATGATAAACCAACGTCTAACCCAACCCTGAGACACATGCTATCTGGATCCATGTTAAACCGTCTAACCCAACCTGAGACACATGCTATCTGGATCCATGTTAAACCGTCTAACCCAACCCTGAGACACATGCTATCTGAATCATGTTAAACCAACGTCTAACCTAACCCTGAGACACATGCTATCTGGATCCATGTTAAACCAACGTCTAACCTAACCCTGAGACACATGCTATCTGAATCCATGTTAAACCAACGTCTAACCCAACCCTGAGACACATGCTATCTGGATCCATGTTAAACCGTCTAACCCAACCCTGAGACACATGCTATCTGAATCCATGTTAAACCGTCTAACCCAACCCTGAGACACATGCTATCTGGATCCATGTTAAACCGTCTAACCCAACCCTGAGACACATGCTATCTGGATCCATGTTAAACCGTCTAACCCAACCCTGAGACACATGCTATCTGGATCCATGTTAAACCGTCTAACCCAACCCTGAGACACATGCTATCTGGATCCATGTTAAACCAACGTCTAACCCAACCCTGAGACACATGCTATCTGGATCCATGTTAAACCAACGTCTAACCCAACCCTGAGACACATGCTATCTGGATCCATGTTAAACCAACGTCTAACCCAACCCTGAGACACATGCTATCTGGATCCATGTTAAACCAACGTCTAACCCAACCCTGAGACACATGCTATCTGAATCCATGTTAAACCAACGTCTAACCCAACCCTGAGACACATGCTATCTGGATCCATGTTAAACCAACGTCTAACCCAACCTGAGACACATGCTATCTGGATCCATGTTAAACCGTCTAACCCAACCCTGAGACACATGCTATCTGGATCCATGTTAAACCGTCTAACCCAACCTGAGACACATGCTATCTGGATCCATGTTAAACCGTCTAACCCAACCCTGAGACACATGCTATCTGGATCCATGTTAAACCGTCTAACCCAACCCTGAGACACATGCTATCTGGATCCATGTTAAACCGTCTAACCCAACCCTGAGACACATGCTATCTGGATCCATGTTAAACCGTCTAACCCAACCCTGAGACACATGCTATCTGGATCCATGTTAAACCGTCTAACCCAACCCTGAGACACATGCTATCTGGATCCATGTTAAACCGTTTAACCCAACCCTGAGACACATGCTATCTGGATCCATGATAAACCGTCTAACCCAACCCTGAGACACATGCTATCTGGATCCATGTTAAACCAACGTCTAACCCAACCCTGAGACACATGCTATCTGAATCCATGTTAAACCGTCTAACCCAACCCTGAGACACATGCTATCTGGATCCATGTTAAACCAACGTCTAACCCAACCATGAGACACATGCTATCTGGATCCATGTTAAACCAACATCTCACCCAACCCTGAGACACATGCTATCTGGATCCATGTTAAACCAACGTCTAACCTAACCCTGAGACACATGCTATCTGGATCCATGTTAAACCAACGTCTAACCCAACCCTGAGACACATGCTATCTGGATCCATGTTAAACCAACGTCTAACCCAACCCTGAGACACATGCTATCTGGATCCATGTTAAACCGTCTAACCCAACCCTGAGACACATGCTATCTGGATCCATGTTAAACCGTCTAACCCAACCCTGAGACACATGCTATCTGGATCCATGTTAAACCGTCTAACCCAACCCTGAGACACATGCTATCTGGATCCATGTTAAACCGTCTAACCCAACCCTGAGACACATGCTATCTGGATCCATGTTAAACCGTTTAACCCAACCCTGAGACACATGCTATCTGGATCCATGATAAACCGTCTAACCCAACCCTGAGACACATGCTATCTGGATCCATGTTAAACCAACGTCTAACCCAACCCTGAGACACATGCTATCTGAATCCATGTTAAACCGTCTAACCCAACCCTGAGACACATGCTATCTGGATCCATGTTAAACCAACGTCTAACCCAACCATGAGACACATGCTATCTGGATCCATGTTAAACCAACATCTCACCCAACCCTGAGACACATGCTATCTGGATCCATGTTAAACCAACGTCTAACCTAACCCTGAGACACATGCTATCTGGATCCATGTTAAACCAACGTCTAACCCAACCCTGAGACACATGCTATCTGGATCCATGTTAAACCAACGTCTAACCCAACCCTGAGACACATGCTATCTGGATCCATGTTAAACCGTCGAACCCAACCTGAGACACATGCTATCTGGATCCATGCTAAACCAACGTCTAACCCAACCCTGAGACACATGCTATCTGGATCCATGTTAAACCGTCTAACCCAACCCTGAGACACATGCTATCTGGATCCATGTTAAACCGTCTAACCCAACCCTGAGACACATGCTATCTGGATCCATGTTAAACCAACGTCTAACCCAACCCTGAGACACATGCTATCTGGATCCATGCTAAACCAACGTCTAACCCAACCCTGAGACACATGCTATCTGGATCCATGTTAAACCGTCGAACCCAACCTGAGACACATGCTATCTGGATCCATGTTAAACCGTCTAACCCAACCCTGAGACACATGCTATCTGGATCCATGTTAAACCAACGTCTAACCTAACCCTGAGACACATGCTATCTGAATCCATGTTAAACCGTCTAACCCAACCCTGAGACACATGCTATCTGGATCCATGTTAAACCAACGTCTAACCCAACCCTGAGACACATGCTATCTGGATCCATGTTAAACCAACGTCTAACCCAACCCTGAGACACATGCTATCTGGATCCATGTTAAACCGTCTAACCCAACCTGAGACACATGCTATCTGGATCCATGTTAAACCAACGTCTAACCCAACCATGAGACACATGCTATCTGGATCCATGTTAAACCAACGTCTAACCCAACCCTGAGACACATGCTATCTGGATCCATGTTAAACCGTCGAACCCAACCTGAGACACATGCTATCTGGATCCATGCTAAACCAACGTCTAACCCAACCCTGAGACACATGCTATCTGGATCCATGTTAAACCGTCTAACCCAACCCTGAGACACATGCTATCTGGATCCATGTTAAACCGTCTAACCCAACCCTGAGACACATGCTATCTGGATCCATGTTAAACCAACGTCTAACCTAACCCTGAGACACATGCTATCTGGATCCATGCTAAACCAACGTCTAACCCAACCCTGAGACACATGCTATCTGGATCCATGCTAAACCAACGTCTAACCCAACCCTGAGACACATGCTATCTGGATCCATGTTAAACCAACGTCTAACCTAACCCTGAGACACATGCTATCTGAATCCATGTTAAACCATCTAACCCAACCCTGAGACACATGCTATCTGGATCCATGTTAAACCGTCTAACCCAACCCTGAGACACATGCTATCTGGATCCATGTTAAACCGTCTAACCCAACCCTGAGACACATGCTATCTGGATCCATGTTAAACCGTCTAACCCAACCCTGAGACACATGCTATCTGGATCCATGTTAAACCAACGTCTAACCCAACCCTGAGACACATGCTATCTGGATCCATGCTAAACCAACGTCTAACCCAACCCTGAGACACATGCTATCTGGATCCATGTTAAACCAACGTCTAACCCAACCCTGAGACACATGCTATCTGGATCCATGCTAAACCAACGTCTAACCCAACCCTGAGACACATGCTATCTGGATCCATGTTAAACCAACGTCTAACCCAACCCTGAGACACATGCTATCTGGATCCATGTTAAACCAACGTCTAACCCAACCCTGAGACACATGCTATCTGGATCCATGCTAAACCAACGTCTAACCCAACCCTGAGACACATGCTATCTGGATCCATGTTAAACCGTCTAACCCAACCCTGAGACACATGCTATCTGGATCCATGTTAAACCGTCTAACCCAACCCTGAGACACATGCTATCTGGATCCATGTTAAACCGTCTAACCCAACCCTGAGACACATGCTATCTGGATCCATGTTAAACCGTCTAACCCAACCCTGAGACACATGCTATCTGGATCCATGTTAAACCGTCTAACCCAACCCTGAGACACATGCTATCTGGATCCATGTTAAACCGTCTAACCCAACCCTGAGACACATGCTATCTGGATCCATGTTAAACCAACGTCTAACCCAACCCTGAGACACATGCTATCTGAATCCATGTTAAACCGTCTAACCCAACCCTGAGACACATGCTATCTGGATCCATGTTAAACCAACGTCTAACCCAACCATGAGACACATGCTATCTGGATCCATGTTAAACCAACATCTCACCCAACCCTGAGACACATGCTATCTGGATCCATGTTAAACCAACGTCTAACCTAACCCTGAGACACATGCTATCTGGATCCATGTTAAACCAACGTCTAACCCAACCCTGAGACACATGCTATCTGGATCCATGTTAAACCAACGTCTAACCCAACCCTGAGACACATGCTATCTGGATCCATGTTAAACCGTCTAACCCAACCCTGAGACACATGCTATCTGGATCCATGTTAAACCGTCTAACCCAACCCTGAGACACATGCTATCTGGATCCATGTTAAACCGTCTAACCCAACCCTGAGACACATGCTATCTGGATCCATGTTAAACCGTCTAACCCAACCCTGAGACACATGCAATCTGGATCCATGTTAAACCAACGTCTAACCCAACCCTGAGACACATGCTATCTGGATCCATGTTAAACCGTTTAACCCAACCCTGAGACACATGCTATCTGGATCCATGATAAACCGTCTAACCCAACCCTGAGACACATGCTATCTGGATCCATGTTAAACCAACGTCTAACCCAACCCTGAGACACATGCTATCTGGATCCATGTTAAACCAACGTCTAACCCAACCCTGAGACACATGCTATCTGAATCCATGTTAAACCGTCTAACCCAACCCTGAGACACATGCTATCTGAATCCATGTTAAACCAACGTCTAACCCAACCCTGAGACACATGCTATCTGGATCCATGTTAAACCGTCTAACCCAACCCTGAGACACATGCTATCTGGATCCATGTTAAACCGTCTAACCCAACCCTGAGACACATGCTATCTGGATCCATGTTAAACCGTCTAACCCAACCCTGAGACACATGCTATCTGGATCCATGTTAAACCGTCTAACCCAACCCTGAGACACATGCTATCTGGATCCATGTTAAACCGTCTAACCCAACCCTGAGACACATGCTATCTGGATCCATGTTAAACCAACGTCTAACCCAACCCTGAGACACATGCTATCTGAATCCATGTTAAACCGTCTAACCCAACCCTGAGACACATGCTATCTGGATCCATGTTAAACCAACGTCTAACCCAACCATGAGACACATGCTATCTGGATCCATGTTAAACCAACATCTCACCCAACCCTGAGACACATGCTATCTGGATCCATGTTAAACCAACGTCTAACCTAACCCTGAGACACATGCTATCTGGATCCATGTTAAACCAACGTCTAACCCAACCCTGAGACACATGCTATCTGGATCCATGTTAAACCAACGTCTAACCCAACCCTGAGACACATGCTATCTGGATCCATGTTAAACCGTCTAACCCAACCCTGAGACACATGCTATCTGGATCCATGTTAAACCGTCTAACCCAACCCTGAGACACATGCTATCTGGATCCATGTTAAACCGTCTAACCCAACCCTGAGACACATGCTATCTGGATCCATGTTAAACCGTCTAACCCAACCCTGAGACACATGCAATCTGGATCCATGTTAAACCAACGTCTAACCCAACCCTGAGACACATGCTATCTGGATCCATGTTAAACCGTTTAACCCAACCCTGAGACACATGCTATCTGGATCCATGATAAACCGTCTAACCCAACCCTGAGACACATGCTATCTGGATCCATGTTAAACCAACGTCTAACCCAACCCTGAGACACATGCTATCTGGATCCATGTTAAACCAACGTCTAACCCAACCCTGAGACACATGCTATCTGAATCCATGTTAAACCGTCTAACCCAACCCTGAGACACATGCTATCTGAATCCATGTTAAACCAACGTCTAACCCAACCCTGAGACACATGCTATCTGGATCCATGCTAAACCAACGTCTAACCTAACCCTGAGACACATGCTATCTGGATCCATGTTAAACCGTCTAACCCAACCCTGAGACACATGCTATCTGGATCCATGCTAAACCAACGTCTAACCCAACCCTGAGACACATGCTATCTGGATCCATGCTAAACCAACGTCTAACCCAACCCTGAGACACATGCTATCTGGATCCATGTTAAACCAACGTCTAACCTAACCCTGAGACACATGCTATCTGGATCCATGCTAAACCAACGTCTAACCCAACCCTGAGACACATGCTATCTGGATCCATGCTAAACCAACGTCTAACCCAACCCTGAGACACATGCTATCTGGATCCATGTTAAACCAACGTCTAACCTAACCCTGAGACACATGCTATCTGAATCCATGTTAAACCGTCTAACCCAACCCTGAGACACATGCTATCTGGATCCATGTTAAACCGTCTAACCCAACCCTGAGACACATGCTATCTGGATCCATGTTAAACCGTCTAACCCAACCCTGAGACACATGCTATCTGGATCCATGTTAAACCGTCTAACCCAACCCTGAGACACATGCTATCTGGATCCATGTTAAACCAACGTCTAACCCAACCCTGAGACACATGCTATCTGGATCCATGTTAAACCAACGTCTAACCCAACCCTGAGACACATGCTATCTGGATCCATGCTAAACCAACGTCTAACCCAACCCTGAGACACATGCTATCTGGATCCATGTTAAACCAACGTCTAACCCAACCCTGAGACACATGCTATCTGGATCCATGTTAAACCAACGTCTAACCCAACCCTGAGACACATGCTATCTGGATCCATGCTAAACCAACGTCTAACCCAACCCTGAGACACATGCTATCTGGATCCATGTTAAACCGTCTAACCCAACCCTGAGACACATGCTATCTGGATCCATGTTAAACCGTCTAACCCAACCCTGAGACACATGCTATCTGGATCCATGTTAAACCGTCTAACCCAACCCTGAGACACATGCTATCTGGATCCATGTTAAACCGTCTAACCCAACCCTGAGACACATGCTATCTGGATCCATGTTAAACCGTCTAACCCAACCCTGAGACACATGCTATCTGGATCCATGTTAAACCGTCTAACCCAACCCTGAGACCCATGCTATCTGGATCCATGTTAAACCGTCTAACCCAACCCTGAGACACATGCTATCTGGATCCATGTTAAACCAACGTCTAACCCAACCCTGAGACACATGCTATCTGGATCCATGTTAAACCGTCTAACCCAACCCTGAGACACATGCTATCTGGATCCATGTTAAACCGTCTAACCCAACCCTGAGACACATGCTATCTGGATCCATGTTAAACCGTTTAACCCAACCCTGAGACACATGCTATCTGGATCCATGATAAACCGTCTAACCCAACCCTGAGACACATGCTATCTGGATCCATGTTAAACCAACGTCTAACCCAACCATGAGACACATGCTATCTGAATCCATGTTAAACCGTCTAACCCAACCCTGAGACACATGCTATCTGGATCCATGTTAAACCAACGTCTAACCCAACCCTGAGACACATGCTATCTGAATCCATGTTAAACCGTCTAACCCAACCCTGAGACACATGCTATCTGGATCCATGTTAAACCAACGTCTAACCCAACCCTGAGACACATGCTATCTGGATCCATGTTAAACCAACGTCTAACCTAACCCTGAGACACATGCTATCTGGATCCATGTTAAACCAACGTCTAACCCAACCCTGAGACACATGCTATCTGGATCCATGTTAAACCAACGTCTAACCCAACCCTGAGACACATGCTATCTGGATCCATGTTAAACCGTCTAACCCAACCCTGAGACACATGCTATCTGGATCCATGTTAAACCGTCTAACCCAACCCTGAGACACATGCTATCTGAATCCATGTTAAACCGTTTAACCCAACCCTGAGACACATGCTGTCTGGATCCATGTTAAACCGTCTAACCCAACCCTGAGACACATGCTATCTGGATCCATGTTAAACCGTCTAACCCAACCCTGAGACACATGCTATCTGAATCCATGTTAAACCGTCTAACCCAACCCTGAGACACATGCTATCTGGATCCATGTTAAACCAACGTCTAACCCAACCCTGAGACACATGCTATCTGGATCCATGCTAAACCAACGTCTAACCCAACCCTGAGACACATGCTATCTGGATCCATGTTAAACCAACGTCTAACCCAACCCTGAGACACATGCTATCTGAATCATGTTAAACCAACGTCTAACCCAACCTGAGACACATGCTATCTGGATCCATGTTAAACCAACGTCTAACCTAACCCTGAGACACATGCTATCTGGATCCATGTTAAAACGTCTAACCCAACCCTGAGACACATGCTATCTGGATCCATGTTAAACCGTCGAACCCAACCTGAGACACATGCTATCTGAATCATGTTAAACCAACGTCTAACCCAACCTGAGACACATGCTATCTGGATCCATGTTAAACCAACGTCTAACCCAACCCTGAGACACATGCTATCTGGATCCATGCTAAACCAACGTCTAACCCAACCCTGAGACACATGCTATCTGGATCCATGTTAAACCAACGTCTAACCCAACCTGAGACACATGCTATCTGGATCCATGTTAAACCAACGTCTAACCCAACCCTGAGACACATGCTATCTGAATCATGTTAAACCAACGTCTAACCCAACCTGAGACACATGCTGTCTGAATCCATGTTAACACAATTCATCCAACTATCAGACAAATCTTCAAATGGGTTTATTGACAACATACGTGAAGGAATGAATCAACCCTAGTGTTTTACTAATGGTAACAGTGTTTTGGTATGGAATACTGAATAACCTGTAAAACAGATTCATCTAAACAGGATGTAGTATGGAATACTGAATAAACTATATGGTGGTCTCTTCCCTCTGACATTTTTTTAAAGAAAAAAAGTACATATGAAATTGTATAAATGTTAATTTAGGAAAATGTTTTAAAACAAAAAGGTAGAAAAAAAACATATCTATATTATCAAATACATGAATTAACACTTAATATTTTTTTTATAGCTTTGGCATAATTGTTCAGTAAAAAGGCGAGCATAGAATTACTTTTTCCATGGAGAATATCTATATCTATAATACAAATCATTATTCTGAACAACTGCAGGGTTGCAGAATTACTTTTTACATGGTGAATATCTATGATACAAATCATTATTCTGAACAACTGCAGGGTTGCAGGTGATTGGATTTCTGGTATCTGTTTAAATGTATTCCTGCTTTCTGATTGGTTGTAGAATGTACATGACCAAGTCCTTGCTGTGTGATTGGTTGACCCAGTGGTAACTATCTGGTGATTGGCTGCGGGGCATAAAGGAAGATGGCGCTGAATGTTGATAGGATGTCTCTGGACTCTGTGGTGGCCAGCTGCCCTGCGGTCCGGACCAGAGCTACATGGTCCCCTTGCCTCAGAGACAGGATCAGGCTGAACGAGACAGAGCCTCCACAGGGACAACTGTCCTTGGCCACTGTCCCTGCTCCAGACGCGGAGCTCATCAGCCTATGGACACTACGGTTGGAGACAGACAAAACAGCCTCCAGTCCCTTTCCCTGCCGAGCCATCAGAACTCCTGAGATCAGGTAACGCCCTTCCATCGGTATCGTGAAGATACCTGGAGAGAGGGAGGGAAAATATTATATTAGTCTGTGTCTGTGTTTTGAAAACCATCCCTAGGTATCCCTAGTAACATAACCCAAACCCAGGTCAACACTGAACCTTGCCTCACTTACAGTCGTGGCCAAAAGTTTTGAGTGACACAAATATGATACAAATATACATTTTCACAAAGTCTGCTGCCACAGGTTGTATGACGGCAATTTGCATAAACTCCAGAATGTTATGAAGAGTGATCAGATGAATTGCAATTAATTGCAAAGTCCCTCCTTGCTATGAAAATGAACTGAATCCCCAAAAAACATTTCCACTGCATTTCAGGCCTGCCACAAAAGGACCAGCTGACATCATGTCAGTGATTCTCTCATTAACACAGGTGTGAGTGGTTGACGAGGACAAGGCTGGAGATCACTCTGTCATGCTGATTGAGTTTGAATAACAGACTGGAAGCTTAAAACGGAGGGTGGTGCTTGGAATCATTGTTCTTCCTCTGTCAACCATGGTTACCTGCAAGGAAACACATGCCGTCATCATTGCTTTGCACAAAAAGGGCTTCACAGGCAAGGATTGCACCTAAATCAACCATTTATCGGGCCATCAAGAACGCCAAAGTCCAGCAAGCTCCAGGACCGTCTCCTAAAGTTGATTCAGCTGTGGGATCAGGGCACCACCAGTACAGAGCTTGCTTAGGACTGGCAGCAGGCTGGTGTGAGTGCATCTGCACGCACAGTGAAGCAAAGACTTTTGGAGGATGGCCTGGTGTCAAGAAGGTCAGCAAAGAAGTCATTTCTCTCCAGGAAAAACATCAGGGACAGACTGATATTCTGCAAAAGGTACAGGGATTGGACTGCTGAGGACTGGGGTAAAGTCATTTTCTCTGATGAATCCCCTTTCCGTTTGGGGCATCCGGAAAAAAGCGTGTCCGGAGAAGACAAGGTGAGCGTTACCATCAGTAAAGTATCCTGAGACCATTCATGTGTGGGGTTGCTAGTCAGCCAAGGGAGTGGCTCACTCACAATTTTGCCTAAGAACACAGCCATGAATAAAGAAAGGTACCAACACATCCTCCGAGAGCAACTTCTCCCAACCATCCAGGAAGTTTGGTGATGATATATATTTTGGGTCCATGGCCAGGAAACTCCCCAGACCTTAATCCCATTGAGAACTTGTGGTCATTCCTAAAGAGGCGGGTGGACAAACAAAAACCCACACATTCTGACAAACTCCAAGCATTGATTGTGCAAGAATGGGCTGCCATCAGTCAGGATGTGGCCCAGAAGTTAATTGAGAGCATGCCAGAGCGGATTGCAGAGGACTTGAAAAAGATGGGTCAACACTGCAAATATTGACACTGCATCAACTTCATGTAATTGTCAATAAAAGCTTTGACACTTATAAAATGCTTGTAATTATAATTAAATGTTCCATAGTAACATCTGACAAAACTACCTAAAGACACTGAGGCAGCAGACTTTGTGAAAATTAATATTTGTGTCATTCTCAAAACTTTTGGCCACGACTGTATACCACTCCTGGGACCTGACTGTGTCAACTAATAAAGCTGGATTGACATAATTACAACCACACCCAACACACACTGACAAATACCTGTCTCTCTGTATTTCTCTGTCTGTCTGTCTTAGTATGTTTGAATCTCTATCTGTCTGTCTGTCTGTATCTCTGCCTGTCTGTCTGTCTGTATCTCTGCCTGTCTGTCTGTCTGTATCTCTGCCTGTCTGTCTGTCTGTCTGTCTGTCTGTCTGTCTGTCTGTCTGTATCTCTGCCTGTCTGTCTGTCTGTCTGTCTGTATCTCTGCCTGTCTGTCTGTCTATATCTCTGCCTGTCTGTCTGTCTATATCTCTGCCTGTCTGTCTGTCTATATCGCTGCCTGTCTGTCTGTATCTCTGTATCTCTGTCTGTCTGTCTGTCTGTCTGTTTTTATCTCTGTCTGTCTGTATCTCTGTATATCTGTCTGTATCTTTCTCTGTCTGCCTGGCTGTATGTCTGTATGGTTGTGTCTCTGTCTGTCTGTCTGTATCTCTCCCTGTCTGTCTGTATGTATCTCTGTCCGTCTGTCTGCCTGTATGTCTGTCTGTTAGTGTCTCTGTCGGTCTGTATCTCTGTCTGTCTGTCTGTATCTCTGCCTGTCTGTCTGTCTGTATCTCTGCCTGTCTGTCTGTATCTCTGCCTGTCTGTCTGTATCTCTGCCTGCCTGTCTGTCTGTATCTCTGTCTGCCTGTCTGTCTGCCTGTCTGTCTGTATCTCTGTCTGTCTGTCTGTCTGTCTGTCTGTCTGTATCTCTGTCTGTCTGTCTGTATCTCTGCCTGTCTGTCTGTATCTCTGCCCGTCTGACTGTCTGGCTGTATGTCTCTCTGTTTGTCTCTGTCTGTCTGTTTTTATCTCTGTCTGTCTGTCTGTCTGTATCTATCTCCGCCTGTCTGTCTGTTTCTCAGCCTGTCTGTCTGTCTCTCTCTGTCTGTCTGTATCTATGTATATCTGTCTGTATCTTTATCTGTCTGTCTGTATGTATGTATCTCTGTCTGTCTGTCTAACTCTGTCTGTCTGTATCTTTGTCTGTCTGTATCTCTGCCTGTCTGTCCGTCCGTCCGTCCGTGTTTCTGTATTTATGTCTGTTTGTATCTATGTCGGTTTGTTTCTATGTCTGTTTGTATCTATGTCTGTCTGGTTGTATCTCTGTCTGTCTGTGTTTCTGTTTGTATCTCTGTCTGTCTGTCTGTATCTCTGTCTGTCTGTCTGTATCTCTATCTGTCTGTATCTGTCTGCCTGTATCTGTCTGCCTGTCTGTCTGTATCTCTGCCTGTCTGTCTGTATCTCTGCCTGTCTGTCTGTATCTCTGCCTGTCTGTCTGTATCTCTGCCTGTCTGTCTGTATCTGTCTGCCTGTCTGTCTGTATCTCTGCCTGTCTGTCTGTATCTCTGCTTGTCTGTATATCTGTCTGTTTGTGTCTCTGTCTGTATCTCTGCCTGTCTTTCTGGCTGTATGTCTGTCTGTATCTCTCTCTCTGCCTGCCTGTCTGTCTGTATCTCTGCCTGTCTGTCTGTCTGTATCTCTGCCTGTCTGTATATCTGTCTGTTTGTGTCTCTGTCTGTATCTCTGTCTGTCTGTCTGTCTGTATCTCTCTCTCTGGCTGTCTGTCTGTATCTCTGCCTGTCTGGCTGTATCTCTGCCTGTCTTTCTGGCTGTCTGTCTGTCTGGCTGTATGTCTGGCTGTTTGTGTCTCTGTCTGTGTCTCTGTCTGTCTGTCTGTATCTTTGTCTGTCTGTATCTCTGCCTGTCCGTCAGTCCGTCCGTCCGTGTTTCTGTATTTATGTCTGTTTGTATCTATGTCTGTTTGTATCTATGTCTTTCTGGCTGTATCTCTGTCTGTCTGTGTTTCTGTGTGTATCTCTGTCTGTCTGTCTGTATCTCTGTCTGTCTGTATCTCTCTCTCTGGCTGTCGGTCTGTCTGTGTCTCTGTCCGTCTGTCTGTCTGTCTGTATCTCTGTCTGTCTGTCTGTGTTTCTGTATCTCTGTCTGGCTGTATCTCTGTCTGGCTGTATCTCTGTCTGGCTGTATCTTTGTCTGGCTGTATCTCTGTCTGGCTGTGTTTCTGTATTTATGTCTGTTTGTATCTCTCTCTATCTGTGTTTCTGTTTGTATCTCTGTCTGTCTGTGTTTCTGTTTGTATCTCTGTCTGTCTGTATGTCTCTCTGTCTGTATCTCTGTCTGTCTGTGTTTCTGTTTGTATCTCTGTCTGTTTGTATCTCTGTCTGTCTGTATCTCTGTCTGTCTGTGTTTCTGTTTGTATCTCTGTCTGTCTGTATGTCTCTCTGTCTGTATGTATCTCTGTCTGTCTGTGTTTCTGTTTGTATCTCTGTCTGTTTGTATCTCTGTCTGTCTGTATGTATCTCTGTCTGTCTGTGTTTCTGTTTGTATCTCTGTCTGTCTGTATGTATCTCTGTCTGTTTGTGTTTCTGTTTGTATCTCTGTCTGTCTGTATGTCTCTCTGTCTGTATGTATCTCTGTCTGTCTGTGTTTCTGTTTGTATCTCTGTCTGTCTGTCTGTATCTATCTCCGCCTGTCTGTCTGTTTCTCAGCCTGTCTGTCTGTCTCTCTCTGTCTGTCTGTATCTATGTATATCTGTCTGTATCTTTATCTGTCTGTCTGTATGTATGTATCTCTGTCTGTCTGTCTAACTCTGTCTGTCTGTATCTTTGTCTGTCTGTATCTCTGCCTGTCTGTCCGTCCGTCCGTCCGTGTTTCTGTATTTATGTCTGTTTGTATCTATGTCTGTTTGTTTCTATGTCTGTTTGTATCTATGTCTGTCTGGTTGTATCTCTGTCTGTCTGTGTTTCTGTTTGTATCTCTGTCTGTCTGTCTGTATCTCTGTCTGTCTGTCTGTATCTCTATCTGTCTGTATCTGTCTGCCTGTATCTGTCTGCCTGTCTGTCTGTATCTCTGCCTGTCTGTCTGTATCTCTGCCTGTCTGTCTGTATCTCTGCCTGTCTGTCTGTATCTCTGCCTGTCTGTCTGTATCTGTCTGCCTGTCTGTCTGTATCTCTGCCTGTCTGTCTGTATCTCTGCTTGTCTGTATATCTGTCTGTTTGTGTCTCTGTCTGTATCTCTGCCTGTCTTTCTGGCTGTATGTCTGTCTGTATCTCTCTCTGCCTGCCTGTCTGTCTGTATCTCTGCCTGTCTGTCTGTCTGTATCTCTGCCTGTCTGTATATCTGTCTGTTTGTGTCTCTGTCTGTATCTCTGTCTGTCTGTCTGTCTGTATCTCTCTCTCTGGCTGTCTGTCTGTATCTCTGCCTGTCTGGCTGTATCTCTGCCTGTCTTTCTGGCTGTCTGTCTGTCTGGCTGTATGTCTGGCTGTTTGTGTCTCTGTCTGTGTCTCTGTCTGTCTGTCTGTATCTTTGTCTGTCTGTATCTCTGCCTGTCCGTCAGTCCGTCCGTCCGTGTTTCTGTATTTATGTCTGTTTGTATCTATGTCTGTTTGTATCTATGTCTTTCTGGCTGTATCTCTGTCTGTCTGTGTTTCTGTGTGTATCTCTGTCTGTCTGTCTGTATCTCTGTCTGTCTGTATCTCTCTCTCTGGCTGTCGGTCTGTCTGTGTCTCTGTCCGTCTGTCTGTCTGTCTGTATCTCTGTCTGTCTGTCTGTGTTTCTGTATCTCTGTCTGGCTGTATCTCTGTCTGGCTGTATCTCTGTCTGGCTGTATCTCTGTCTGGCTGTGTTTCTGTATTTATGTCTGTTTGTATCTCTCTCTATCTGTGTTTCTGTTTGTATCTCTGTCTGTCTGTGTTTCTGTTTGTATCTCTGTCTGTCTGTATGTCTCTCTGTCTGTATCTCTGTCTGTCTGTGTTTCTGTTTGTATCTCTGTCTGTTTGTATCTCTGTCTGTCTGTATCTCTGTCTGTCTGTGTTTCTGTTTGTATCTCTGTCTGTCTGTATGTCTCTCTCTCTGTATGTATCTCTGTCTGTCTGTGTTTCTGTTTGTATCTCTGTCTGTTTGTATCTCTGTCTGTCTGTATGTATCTCTGTCTGTCTGTGTTTCTGTTTGTATCTCTGTCTGTCTGTATGTATCTCTGTCTGTTTGTGTTTCTGTTTGTATCTCTGTCTGTCTGTATGTCTCTCTGTCTGTATGTATCTCTGTCTGTCTGTGTTTCTGTTTGTATCTCTGTCTGTCTGTATGTATCTCTGTCTTTCTGTGTTTCTGTTTGTATCTCTGTCTGTCTGTATGTCTCTCTGTCTGTATGTATCTCTGTCTGTCTGTGTTTCTGTTTGTATCTCTGTCTGTCTGTATGTATCTCTGTCTGTCTGTGTTTCTGTTTGTATCTCTGTCTGTCTGTATGTCTCTCTGTCTGTTTGTATCTCTGTCTGTCTGTATGTATCTCTGTGTTTCTGTCTGTATCTCTGTCTGTCTGTATCTGTCTGCCTGTCTGTCTGTATCTCTGCCTGTCTGTCTGTATCTCTGCCTGTCTGTCTGTATCTCTGCCTGTCTGTCTGTATCTGTCTGCCTGTCTGTCTGTATCTCTGCCTGTCTGTCTGTATCTCTGCTTGTCTGTATCTCTGCCTGTCTGTCTGTATCTCTGCCTGTATCTGTCTGGCTGTCTGTCTGTATCTCTGCCTGTCTGTCTGTATCTCTGCCTGTCTGTCTGTATCTGTCTGCCTGTCTGTCTGTATCTCTGTCTGTCTGTCTGTCTGTATCTCTGCCTGTCTTTCTGGCTGTATGTCTGTCTGTATGTATCTCTGTCTGTCTCTCTGTCTGTCTGTATCTCTCTCTCTGGCTGTCTGTCTGTATCTCTGCCTGTCTGTCTGTATCTCTGCCTGTCTGTCTGTATCTCTGCCTGCCTGTCTGTCTGTATCTCTGCCTGTCTGTATATCTGTCTGTTTGTGTCTCTGTCTGTCTGTATCTCTGTCTGTCTGTCTGTATCTCTCTCTCTGGCTGTCTGTATCTCTGCCTGTCTTTCTGGCTGTCTGTCTGTCTGGCTGTATGTCTGGCTGTATCTCTGCCTGTCTTTCTGGCTGTCTGTCTGTCTGGCTGTATGTCTGGCTGTATGTCTGTCTGTTTGTGTCTCTGTCTGTGTCTCTGTCTGTCTGTCTGTCTGTCTGTATCTCTGCCTGTCCGTCAGTCCGTCCGTCCGTGTTTCTGTATTTATGTCTGTTTGTATCTATGTCTGTTTGTATCTATGTCTTTCTGGCTGTATCTCTGTCTGTCTGTGTTTCTGTTTGTATCTCTGTCTGTATCTCTGTCTGTCTGTATCTCTGTCTGTCTGTATCTCTCTCTCTGGCTGTCGTTCTGTCTGTGTCTCTGTCCGTCTGTCTGTATCTCTGTCTGTCTGTCTGTCTGTCTGTCTGTCTGTCTGTCTGTCTGTCTGTGTTTCTGTATCTCTGTCTGGCTGTATCTCTGTCTGTCTGTGTTTCTGTATTTATGTCTGTTTGTATCTCTCTCTGTCTGTGTTTCTGTTTGTATCTCTGTCTGTCTGTATGTCTCTCTGTCTGTGTTTCTGTTTGTATCTCTGTCTGTTTGTATCTCTGTCTGTCTGTATCTCTGTCTGTCTGTGTTTCTGTTTGTATCTCTGTCTGTCTGTATGTCTCTCTGTCTGTTTGTATCTCTCTCTGTCTGTCTGTGTTTCTGTTTGTATCTCTCTCTGTCTGTGTTTCTGTTTGTATCTCTGTCTGTCTGTATGTCTCTCTGTCTGTGTTTCTGTTTGTATCTCTGTCTGTTTGTATCTCTGTCTGTCTGTATCTCTGTCTGTCTGTGTTTCTGTTTGTATCTCTGTCTGTCTGTATGTCTCTCTGTCTGTTTGTATCTCTCTCTGTCTGTCTGTGTTTCTGTTTGTATCTCTGTCTGTCCGTATGTCTCTCTGTCTGTATGTATCTCTGTCTGTCTGTGTTTCTGTTTGTATCTCTGTCTGTCTGTATGTCTCTCTGTCTGTTTGTATCTCTGTCTGTCTGTGTTTCTGTTTGTATCTCTGTCTGTCTGTATGTCTCTGTCTGTTTGTATCTCTCTCTGTCTGTCTGTGTTTCTGTTTGTATCTCTGTCTGTCTGTATGTCTCTCTGTCTGTATGTATCTCTGTCTGTCTGTGTTTCTGTTTGTATCTCTGTCTGTCTGTCTGTATCTCTGTCTGTCTGTGTCTCTGTCTGTCTGTATGTCTCTCTGTCTGTATGTATCTCTGTCTGTCTGTGTTTCTGTTTGTATCTCTGTCTTTCTGTGTTTCTGTTTGTATCTCTGTCTGTCTGTATGTATCTCTGTCTTTCTGTGTTTCTGTTTGTATCTCTGTCTGTCTGTATGTCTCTCTGTCTGTATGTATCTCTGTCTGTCTGTGTTTCTGTTTGTATCTCTGTCTGTCTGTTTGTATCTCTGTCTGTCTGTATGTCTCTCTGTCTGTATGTATCTCTGTCTGTCTGTGTTTCTGTTTGTATCTCTGTCTGTCTGTATGTCTCTCTGTCTTTCTGTGTTTCTGTTTGTATCTCTGTCTGTCTGTATGTATCTCTGTCTTTCTGTGTTTCTGTTTGTATCTCTGTCTGTCTGTATGTCTCTCTGTCTGTATGTATCTCTGTCTGTCTGTGTTTCTGTTTGTATCTCTGTCTGTCTGTTTGTATCTCTGTCTGTCTGTATGTCTCTCTGTCTGTATGTATCTCTGTCTGTCTGTGTTTCTGTTTGTATCTCTGTCTGTCTGTATGTATCTCTGTCTGTCTGTGTTTCTGTTTGTATCTCTGTCTGTCTGTATGTCTCTCTGTCTGTTTGTATCTCTGTCTGTCTGTATGTATCTCTGTCTGTCTGTGTTTCTGTTTGTATCTCTGTCTGTCTGTATGTATCTCTGTATGTCTCTCTGTCTGTTTGTCGACGTGTTTAGCTATCCCACAAGAATAGTAAACAAACAAACATTTGACCAACTGGGGACATTTTGTTAGTCCCCAAATTCCAAATACTATTTCTAGGGGGTTTAGGGTTAAGGTTAGAATTAGTGTTAGGGTTAAAATTAGGAACTAGGGTTGGAGTTAGGGTTAGTTTTAGGGTTAAGGCTAGTAGCTTGGGTTAGTTTTAGGGTTAGGAGTTAGGGTTAGTTTTAGGGTTAAGGCTAGGAGCTAGGGTTAGGTATAGGGTTAGGAGTTAGGGTTAGGGAAAATAGGATTTTGAATGGGACTTAATTGTGTGTACCCACAATTTTCGATGTACAAGACTGTGTGTGGATGTCTCTCTCTCTGTGTGTGTGTGTGTGTTACCTGTGTGAGAGTTATAATGTCCTCCATCGTTGACCAGCACCTTGTTGAAGAGGATGGTTCCAAACTCCCCAGAGAACTGAGTGGTCAGGCCAGCAGAGAAGGAGAAGGGGTCTGCCAGGAAACTACTGTCTGAAGACACTGACACAAAACAGACAGGATAGAGGACAGACAAATGCTATTAAATCAAAGTGCTTATGGGGAGTTAAATGTACACCTAATGCAATTAGTGACACATTGCTGTTCTGCGTACTTGTGTAACAAGAATACACAAACGTGTACAGCCCTTCAATTTGTAATTTGACTCAGAGGGTCTAATGGCCCCGGAGGTTCTAATGGCCCCGGAGGTTCTAATGGCCCCGGAGGTTCTAATGGCCCCAGAGGTTCTAATGGCCCCAGAGGTTCTAATGGCCCCAGAGGTTCTAATGGCCCCAGAGGTTCTAATGGCCCCAGAGGTTCTAATGGCCCCAGAGGGTCTAATGGCCCCAGAGGGAATGGTGGCTGTTTTATGGGCTCCTGCCCTTTCTGTGTTTTTTCAGGTGATCATAATGTTTCCGCAATTGTGTCCTGTGACCGAAAAGAGCTTCTGTGCATCAGAGCAGCTATCACTAACCACGATTTGGACGAGGACTTCTACTTCAATGAGTCGTAAGCGAAAGACATATTGAACATCGCGGACCAGGCCCAACTCCCTGACACTCGTAGGAGGAGGAAATGGCGCTCTAGAGGCCGGCATGCGGGATACTTGATGAGACTACGCCGGAGAGTGGATAAATTGCGTCTACCCTCTGTTCTATTGGCGAACATGCAATCACTGGAGACTAAACTGGATAACCTCCGTTCAAGATTATCCGATCTGAAGAACTAGAGTGCATTCGGAAAGTATTCAGACTTTTTCCACACTTTGTTAGTCGCAGCCTTATTCTAAAATGGATTAAATAGTTGTTTCCCCTCGTCAAGCGACACACAATACCCCATAATGACAAAGCTAAAACAGGTTTTTAGAAATGTTTGAAAATGTATTAAAAATAAAACACTGAAATATCACATTTACATAAGGATTCAGACCCGTTGTCCTGTTGGAAGGTAAACCTTCAACTCAGTCTGAGGTCCTGAGTGCTCTGGAGCAGGTTTTCATCAAAGATCTTTATGTACTCTGCTCTCTTTCCCTCAATCCAGACTGGTCTCCCAGTCCCTGACGCTGAAAAACATCCTCACAAATTATGCTTCACTGTAGGGATGGTGCCAGGTGTCCTCTAAACTTGACATTCAGGCCAAAGAATTAAATCTTGGTTTCACCAGAACAGATATTTTTTTTCTCATGGTCTGAGAGTCCTTTGGGTGCCTTTTGGCAAACTCCAAGTGGGCTGTAATGTGCTTTTTACTGACGAGTGGCTTCCGTCTGGCCACTCTACCATAAAGGCCTGATTGGTGGAGTGCTGCAGAGATGGTTGTCCTTCTGGAAGGTTCTCCCATCTACTCAGAGGACCCCTGGAGGTCTGTCAGAGTGACCATTGGGTTCTTGGTCACCTCCCTTGACCAAGGCCATTCTCCCCCGATTGCTCAGTTTGGCCGGGCGGTGGCCAGCTCTACGAACAGTCTTGATGGTTCCAAACTTCTTCCATTTAAGAATGATGAGGCCATGATGGGACCTTCAAGGCTGCAGACATTTGTTGTTACCCTTCCCCAGATCTGTGCCTGAACACAATCCTGTCTCGGAGCTCTACGGACAATTCCTTCGACCTCATGGCTTTGTTTTTGCACTGTCAACTATGTAAACATGTGTGTTCCTTTCCAAATCATGTCCAATAAATTGAATTTATGACAGCTGTGACCAATAAAATTGAATTATAGCATAGGGTCTGAATAATTATGTAAATAAGGTATTTCTGATTTATTTATTAAAAAAAAAACGTTTTGCTTTGTCATTACGGGGTATTGTGTCATTATGGGGTATTGTGTCATTATGGGGTATTGTGTCATTATGGGGTATTGAGTCATTATGGGGTATTGAGTCATTATGGGGTATTGTGTCATTATGTGGTATTGTGTCATTATGTGGTATTGTGTCATTATGGGGTATTGTGTCATCATGGGGTATTGTGCCATTATGTCATTATGGGGTATTGAGTCATTGTGGGGTATTGAGTCATTACGGGATATTGTGATGTAATTATGGGATATTGTGTCATTGCGGGGTATTGAGTCATTACAGGGTATTGAGTCATTACGGGGTATTGTGATGTAATTACGGGGTATTGTGATGTAATTATGGGGTATTGAGTCATGGTGCGGTATTATGGGGTATTGTGTCATTATGTCATTATGGTGTATTGTGTCATTGCGGGTTATTGTGTCATTGCGGGGTATTGTGTCATTGCGGGGTATTGTGTCATTATGGGGTATCATTATGGGGTATTGAGTCCTTACGGGGCATTGTGTCATTGCGGGGTATTGTGTCATTATGGGGTATCATTATGGGGTATTGAGTCCTTACGGGGCATTGTGTCATTATGGGGTATTGAGTCATTGCGGGGTATTATGTCATCGCGGGGTATTGAGTCATTACGGGGTATTGTGATGTAATTACGGGGTATTGCGATGTAATTACGGGGTATTGAGTCATGGTGGGGTATTGAGTCATGGTGGGGTATTATGGGGTATTGTGTCATTACGGGGTATTGAGTCCTTACGGGGTATTGAGTCCTTACGGGGTATTGAGTCATTGGGGGGTATTGAGTCATTAGGGGGTATTGAGTCATTAGGGGGTATTGAGTCCTTACGGGGTATTGAGTCCTTACGGGGTATTGAGTCATTAGGGGGTATTGAGTCATTAGGGGGTATTGAGTCCTTAGGGGGTATTGAGTCCTTAGGGGGTATTGAGTCCTTACGGGGTATTGAGTCCTTACGGGGTATTGAGTCCTTACGGGTATTGAGTCCTTACGGGGTATTGAGTCCTTACGGGGTATTGAGTCATTAGGGGGTATTGAGTCATTAGGGGGTATTGAGTCCTTACGGGGTATTGAGTCATTAGGGGGTATTGAGTCCTTACGGGGTATTGAGTCCTTAGGGGGTATTGAGTCATTAGGGGGTATTGAGTCCTTACGGGGTATTGAGTCCTTACGGGGTATTGAGTCCTTACGGGGTATTGAGTCCTTACGGGGTATTGAGTCCTTACGGGGTATTGAGTCATTAGGGGGTATTGAGTCATTAGGGGGTATTGTGTCATTATGGGGTATTGTGTCATTATGGGGTATTGTGTCATTATGGGGTATTGAGACATTATGGGGTATTATGGGGTATTGTGTCATCATGGGGTATTGTGTCATCATGGGGTATTGTGCCATTATGTCATTATGGGGTATTGAGTCATTGTGGGATATTGAGTCATTACGGGATATTGTGATGTAATTATGGGGTATTGTGTCATTGCGGGGTATTGTGTCATTGCGGGTTATTGTATTGTGTCATTGCGGGGTATTGTGTTATTATGGGGTATCATTATGGGGTATTGAGTCCTTACGGGGCATTGTGTCATTATGGGGTATTGAGTCATTGCGGGTATTGTGTCATTATGGGGTATCATTATGGGGTATTGAGTCCTTACGGGGCATTGTGTCATTATGGGGTATTGAGTGTAGATAACTTAATCCATTTTAGATTAAGGCTATAACACAACAACAGGTAAAAAAGGGGTCTGAATACGTTCTGAATGCACGGGACATACAGTCCAACTCATGTGACTTGTTAAGCAACGTTTTACTCCTGAACTTATTTTGGCTTGAATACAGCTTTTAATTTCTTATTAATTTGTAAACATTTCAAAAAACATAATTCCAATTTTATAGTATGAGGTATTGCATTTTTGGCAAAAAATAAGGGTGTGTGAATATTTTCTGAAGGGGACAATGAACTGAAGGGGACAAATACCCCTACACATCAACTCAGTACTGGTACCCTGTGTATATAGTCAAGTTATTACCTCGTACCCCTACACATCGACTCAGTACTGGTACCCTGTGTGTATAGTCAAGTTATTACCTCGTACCCCTACACATCGACTCAGTACTGGTACCCTGTGTATATAGTCAAGTTATTACCTCGTACCCCTACACATCGACTCAGTACTGGTACCCTGTGTATATAGTCAAGTTATTACCTCGTACCCCTACACATCGACTCAGTACTGATACCCTGTGTATATAGTCAAGTTATTACCTCGTACCCCTACACATCGACACAGTACTGGTACCCTGTGTATATAGTCAAGTTATTACCTCGTACCCCTACACATCGACTCAGTACTGGTACCCTGTGTATATAGTCAAGTTATTACCTCGTACCCCTACACATCGACTCAGTACTGGTACCCTGTGTATATAGTCAAGTTATTACCTCGTACCCCTACACATCGACTCAGTACTGGTACCCTGTGTATATAGTCAAGTTATTACCTCGTACCCCTACACATCGACT
The DNA here is from genome assembly GCF_036934945.1 of Oncorhynchus masou masou. NCBI lineage: Eukaryota > Metazoa > Chordata > Actinopteri > Salmoniformes > Salmonidae > Oncorhynchus > Oncorhynchus masou. Next base: position 260,067 of record NC_088228.1, on the reverse strand, counting down.
CAGTACTGGTACACTGTGTATATAGTCAAGTTATTACCTCGTACCCCTACACATCGACTCAGTACTGGTACCCTGTGTATATAGTCAAGTTATTACCTCGTACCCCTACACATCGACTCAGTACAGGTACCCTGTGTATATAGTCAAGTTATTACCTCGTACCCCTACACATCGACTCAGTACTGGTACCCTGTGTATATAGTCAAGTTATTACCTCGTACCCCTACACATCGACTCAGTACAGGTACCCTGTGTATATAGTCAAGTTATTACCTGTTACCCCTACACATCGACTCAGTACTGGTACCCTGTGTATATAGTCAAGTTATTACCTCGCACCCCTACACATCGACTCAGTACTGGTACCCTGTGTATATAGTCAAGTTATTACCTCGTACCCCTACACATCGACTCAGTACAGGTACCCTGTGTATATAGTCAAGTTATTACCTCGTACCCCTACACATCGACTCAGTACTGGTACCCTGTGTATATAGTCAAGTTATTACCTCGTACCCCTACACATCGACTCAGTACTGGTACCCTGTGTATATAGTCAAGTTATTACCTCGTACCCCTACACATCGACTCAGTACTGGTACCCTGTGTATATAGTCAAGTTATTACTCGTACCCCTACACATCGACTCAGTACTGGTACCCTGTGTATATAGTCAAGTTATTACCTCGTACCCCTACACATCGACTCAGTACTGGTACCCTGTGTATATAGTCAAGTTATTACCTCGTACCCCTACACATCGACTCAGTACTGGTACCCTGTGTATATAGTCAAGTTATTACCTGTACCCCTACACATCGACTCAGTACTGGTACCCTGTGTATATAGTCAAGTTATTACCTCGTACCCCTACACATCGACTCAGTACTGGTACCCTGTGTATATAGTCAAGTTATCATTACACATTGTGTATTTATTCCTTGTGTTATTATTCAGCTACTTATGTTATGAATGTTCTATTTTTCTACTATTTCTAATGTTTTTCTCTCTGCATTGTCAGGCAGCATTTCACTGTTACACCTGTTGTTTACTCTCTCTCTGCATTGTTGGGAAGGGCCCGTCAGGAAGCATTTCACTGTTACACCTGTTGTTTACTCTCTCTGCATTGTTGGGAAGGGCCCGCCCTGAAGCATTTCACTGTTACACCTGTTGTTTACTCTCTCTGCATTGTTGGGAAGGGCCCGTCAGGAAGCATTTCACTGTTACACCTGTTGTTTACTCTCTCTGCATTGTTGGGAAGGGCCCGCCCTGAAGCATTTCACTGTTACATCTGTTGTTTACTCTCTCTGCATTGTTGGGAAGGGCCCGTCAGGAAGCATTTCACTGTTACACCTGTTGTTTACTCTCTCTGCATTGTTGGGAAGGGCCCGCCCTGAAGCATTTCACTGTTACACCTGTTGTTTACTCTCTCTGCATTGTTGGGAAGGGCCCGTCAGAAACATTTCACTGTTACACCTGTTGTTTACTCTCTCTGCATTGTTGGGAAGGGCCCGTCAGGAAGCATTTCACTGTTACACCTGTTGTTTACTCTCTCTGCATTGTTGGGAAGGGCCCGCCCTGAAGCATTTCACTGTTACACCTGTTGTTTACTCTCTCTGCATTGTTGGGAAGGGCCCGTCAGGAAACATTTCACTGTTACACCTGTTGTTTACTCTCTCTGCATTGTTGGGAAGGGCCCGTCAGGAAGAATTTCACTGTTACACCTGTTGTTTACTCTCTCTGCATTGTTGGGAAGGGCCCGTCAGGAAGCATTTCACTGTTACACCTGTTGTTTACTCTCTCTCTGCATTGTTGGGAAGGGCCCGTCAGGAAACATTTCACTGTTACACCTGTTGTTTACTCTCTCTGCATTGTTGGGAAGGGCCCGTCAGGAAGCATTTCACTGTTACACCTGTTGTTTACTCTCTCTGCATTGTTGGGAAGGGCCCGTCAGGAAACATTTCACTGTTACACCTGTTGTTTACTCTCTCTGCATTGTTGGGAAGGGCCCGCCCTGAAGCATTTCACTGTTACACCTGTTGTTTACTCTCTCTCTGCATTGTTGGGAAGGGCCCGTCAGGAAACATTTCACTGTTACACCTGTTGTTTACTCTCTCTGCATTGTTGGGAAGGGCCCGCCCTGAAGCATTTCACTGTTACACCTGTTGTTTACTCTCTCTGCATTGTTGGGAAGGGCCCGCCCTGAGCAGCTTTCACTGTTACACCTGTTGTTTACTCTCTCTGCATTGTTGGGAAGGGCCCGTCAGGAAGCATTTCACTGTTACACCTGTTGTTTACTCTCTGCATTGTTGGGAAGGGCCCGTCAGGAAACATTTCACTGTTACACCTGTTGTTTACTCTCTGCATTGTTGGGAAGGGCCCGTCAGGAAACATTTCACTGTTACACCTGTTGTTTACTCTCTCTGCATTGTTGGGAAGGGCCCGCCCTGAAGCATTTCACTGTTACACCTGTTGTTTACTCTCTCTGCATTGTTGGGAAGGGCCCGCCCTGAAGCATTTCACTGTTACACCTGTTGTTTACTCTCTCTGCATTGTTGGGAAGGGCCCGTCAGGAAGCATTTCACTGTTACACCTGTTGTTTACTCTCTCTGCATTGTTGGGAAGGGCCCGTCAGGAAGCATTTCACTGTTACACCTGTTGTTTACTCTCTCTGCATTGTTGGGAAGGGCCCGCCCTGAAGCATTTCACTGTTACACCTGTTGTTTACTCTCTCTCTGCATTGTTGGGAAGGGCCCGTCAGGAAACATTTCACTGTTACACCTGTTGTTTACTCTCTCTGCATTGTTGGGAAGGGCCCGCCCTGAAGCATTTCACTGTTACATCTGTTGTTTACTCTCTCTGCATTGTTGGGAAGGGCCCGTCAGGAAACATTTCACTGTTACACCTGTTGTTTACTCTCTCTGCATTGTTGGGAAGGGACCGTCAGGAAGAATTTCACTGATAGTCTACATTGTTGTTCTAGTATGGGTATAGGTGTAGTTGTGTTACCTGGTGTGACTAGTGGGGTCTGTGACACTGGGTTCCAGGGGACCTTGGCAGCTACTGGGATCGTCTCATGTTTGTTGAAGGAGAATGGCTTCTCGGGAGGGTTGTATCCTGGTGGTTTAGAAAACATTCACTGGGTTATAATCTCTCATACCATTTAAAACACTTGGGCAACATTTTGGTGGTAACTCCATCCACATCCCCATCACTACTGACCTGGTGCTCCAGCGAATCCTTTAACAGGTGTGGAGGATGAGTCATCTGATCCTCTCCTGACTGTTACCCTCCTCATGTAGCCTGGTGGACCAGCCTCTCCCACCTCCAGGACCCGACGCGGCTGACTGGGAGGGTTAGAGGGGGGGCTGGGCTGGCGGGGTACCGTCGTTAAGAAGGGTTGGTTAGGATGGGGTACGAGGATGACAGTGGGCTGGCCTGGCTGATTAGGCTTATGTGGCACCAGGTACAGAGTTGGTTGGTTCGGATGGCGGTGGGTGTTGGGCTGTAGAGGGTTGGTAGGCTGGTGTGGACTGGCTGGCTGTCTGGGGTTGTAGGGTTGCCTGGGGGTCGAGTCAAGGGGGGTCCTGTGGGGAATGTGGATCTGGTTAACCCTGGGTCTGGTCTGATCTGGGACAGAACCAGGTCTCACAGCTTCATCTGAGAGAGAGAAACAGGGAGAGAGAAAAACAGGGAGAGAGAGAAATGGGGAGGCAGAGAGAGAAACGGTGGGAGAGAGAAACGGGGAGAGACAAACAGGGAGAGAGAGAGAGAGAAACAGGGAGGGAGAGAGAGAGAGAAACGGGGAGAGAGAGAGAAAAAGGTAGAGAAACAGGGAGAGAGAGAGAAACGGAGGTAGAGATAGAAACAGGGAGTGAGAGAGAAACAGGTGGAGAGAGAGAGAGAAACAGAGGTAGAGATAGAAACAGGGAGTGAGAGAGAGAAACAGGGAGGCAGAGATAGTAACAGAGAGAGAGACGGCAGCACAATTAGACCCAAACAAATCACGAGAAAACAAAAAGATAATTACTTGACACATTGGAAAGAATTAACAAAAAAACAGAGCAAACTAGAATGCTATTTGACCCTAAACAGAGAGTACACAGTGGCAAAATACCTGACCACTGTGACTGTCCCAAACTTAAGGAAAGCTTTGACTATGTACAGACTCAGTGAGCATAGCCTTGCTGTTGAGAAAGGCCGCCGTAGGCAGACATGGCTCTCAAGAGAAGACAGGCTATGTGCACACTGCCCACAACATGAGGTGGAAACTGAGCTGCACTTCCGAACCTCCTGCCAAATGTATGACCATATTAGAGACACATATTTCCCTCAGATTACAGAGATCCACAAAGAATTCAAAAACAAATCCAATTTTGATAAACTCCCATATCTATTGGGTGAAATACCATAGTGTGCCATCACACAACAACAGATCTGTGACCTGTTGCCACAAGAAAAGGTCAACCCTTCCCAACAATGCAGAGAGAGTAAACAACAGGTGTAACAGTGAAATGTTTCCTGACGGGCCCTTCCCAACAATGCAGAAGAACAAACACCATTGTAAATACAACCCATATTTATGCTTATTTATTTTCCCTTGTGTACTTTAACCGTTTGTACATTGTTACAACACATATATATATATATATATATAATATATATATATATATATATATATATATATATATATATATATATATATATATAATAATATGACATTTGTAATGTCTTTATTGTTTTGAAACTTCTGTATGTGTAATGTTGACTGTTATCTTTTATTGTTTATTTCAGTTTTGTATATTATCTACCTCACTTGCTTTGGCAATGTTAACATGTGTTTCTGATGCCAATAAAGCCCCTGAATTGAATTGAGAGAGAGAGAAACGGGGAGAGAGAGAGAGAAACGGGGAGAGAGAGAGGCAATGAGAGAGAAACAGGGAGAGAGAGGGGCAATGAGAGAGAAACAGGGAGAGAGAGGGGCAATGAGAGAGAAACAGGGAGAGAGAGAGGCAATGAGAGAGAAACAGGGAGAGAGAGAGGCAATGAGAGAGAAACAGGGAGAGAGAGATGCAATGAGAGAGAAACAGGGAGAGAGAGAGGCAATGAGAGAGAAACAGGGAGAGAGAGAGGCAATGAGAGAGAAACAGGGAGAGAGAGATGCAATGAGAGAGAAACAGGGAGAGAGAGAGGCAATGAGAGAGAAACAAGGAGAGAGCGAGGCAATGAGAGAGAAACAGGGAGAGAGAGGCAATGAGAGAGAAACAGGGAGAGAGAGGCAATGAGAGAAAAACAGGGAGAGAGAGGCAAGGAGAGTGAAACAGGGAGAGAGAGAGGCAAGGAGAGTGAAACAGGGAGAGAGAGAGGCAAGGAGAGAGAAACAGGGAGAGAGAGAGGCAAGGAGAGAGAAACAGGGAGAGAGAGAGGCAAGGAGAGAGAAACAGGGAGAGAGAGAGGCAAGGAGAGAGAAAAAGGGAGAGAGAAACGGAGAGAAACAGGGAGAGAGAAACAGGGAGAGAGAGAGAAACAGGGAGGGAGAGAGAGCAGAGAGGAACAGGGAGAAAGAGGAACAGGGAGAAAGAGGAACAGGGAGAAAGAGAGAGAAACAGGGAGAGAGAGAGGGAAACAGGGAGAGAGAGAGGCAAGGAAAGAGAAACAGGGAGACAGAGAGAGATGGAGAGAGAGAAACACAGGGATAGAGAAAGAAACAGGGAGAGAGAAAGAAACAGGGAGAGAGAGCAAAACAAGGCGAGTGGAGAGAAACAGGAAGAGAAGAGAGAAACAATGAGAAAGAGTTACAGAGATATCGTTTTTTAGTTGGTTTACCATAAGGATGGGTGTTGTTGAGTGAGTATATGTGAAACCATAACAATGCATCATATCTCATAATGAATACCAGTACTTTGGAACATGTGATGGAAAAACAGGGTAACTATAACAGGCCTAAGTTGAACAACCTGCTCATAAACACCCACACGGTTTCTCCCTGGGGAATCAGCTGCTAGGCATTCTGCTGATGTCATTCCAGCAAGGTCCTCCTCACCTTAACTTCACAGAGAGACAGGCAGGGTCCTCCTCACCTTAACCTCACAGAGAGACAGGCAGGGTCCTCCTCACCTTAACCTCACAGAGAGACAGGCAGGGTCCTCCTCACCTTAACCTCACAGAGAGACAGGCAGGGTCCTCCTCACAATAACCTCACAGAGAGACAGGCAGGGTCCTCCTCACATTAACCTCACAGAGAGACAGGCAGGGTCCTCCTCACTTTAACCTCACAGAGAGACAGGCAGGGTCCTCCTCACTTTAACCTCACAGAGAGACAGGCAGGGTCCTCCTCACTTTAACCTCACAGAGAGACAGGCAGGGTCCTCCTCACCTTAACCTCACAGAGAGACAGGCAGGGTCCTCCTCACCTTAACCTCACAGAGAGACAGGCAGGGTCCTCCTCACTTTAACCTCACAGAGAGACAGGCAGGGTCCTCCTCACTTTAACCTCACAGAGAGACAGGCAGGGTCCTCCTCACTTTAACTTCACAGAGAGACAGGCAGGGTCCTCCTCACCTTAACCTCACAGAGAGACAGGCAGGGTCCTCCTCACTTTAACCTCACAGAGAGACAGGCAGGGTCCTCCTCACTTTAACCTCACAGAGAGACAAGCAGGGTCCTCCTCACTTTAACCTCACAGAGAGACAGGCAGGGTCCTCCTCACCTTAACCTCACAGAGAGACAAGCAGGGTCCTCCTCACATTAACCTCACAGAGAGACAAGCAGGGTCCTCCTCACCTTAACCTCACAGAGAGACAAGCAGGGTCCTCCTTACATTAACCTCACAGAGAGACAGGCAGGGTCCTCCTCACATTAACCTCACAGAGAGACAGGCAGGGTCCTCCTCACAATAACCTCACAGAGAGACAGGCAGGGTCCTCCTCACATTAACCTCACAGAGAGACAGGCAGGGTCCTCCTCACTTTAACCTCACAGAGAGACAGGCAGGGTCCTCCTCACTTTAACCTCACAGAGAGACAGGCAGGGTCCTCCTCACATTAACCTCACAGAGAGACAGGCAGGGTCCTCCTCACATTAACCTCACAGAGAGACAAGCAGGCGGTGGAACATCCACCCCTCTGGCCTCCTGCCCCCTAAAGCAGATAGTTTATGTAGTTGCAGACTTTTGTTCAAGCCAAGCTGTAATGTACACATCTGTAATACACATTAACTGTAGTGATCATGAAGATCATGTTGTGTCCACACTGCAGGACTGTTACTGTACCAGACCCTGTTACTGCAGAGGATGGTCGTCATGATCACCATAGTCCCTAGGACAGAGGATGGTCGTCATGATCACCACAGTCCCCTAGGACAGAGGATGGCAGTCATGATCACCACAGTCCCTAGGACAGAGGATGGCAGTCATGATCCCCACAGTCCCTAGGACAGAGGATGGCAGTCATGATCCCCACAGTCCCTAGGACAGAGGATGGCAGTCATGATCACCACATACAGATGCTTTATGGAACACAGGTCTCCAGTTATCAGCAAAACAACAAACAACTGAAGGTCAAGCTACTAAACCAGCTGAGCTGTACTTCAGCTCTACATCACATCATCTGTTAAAGAGACTCTGCTGTAGGGTGGGGTACACACACACACACACACACACATTAGGAGACCAATATTGTGCAGTCGGTCAGCGCCAAGGCTGAGGGAGGTCAGTGCTCTGAAGACTTCCAGATGGTTACGTGTGTTCCAGGCCTCTGACTCAGCACAAGGCCTGTAACTATTCTCCAAGGTCCAGTGTTCACATATCTAACTATTCTCCAAGGCCCAGTGTTCACACATCTAACTATTCTCCAAGGCCCAGTGTTCACACATCACACACCTAACTATTCTCCAAGGCCCAGTGTTCACACATATAACTATTATCCAAGGCCCAGTGTTCACACATCTAACTATTATCCAAGGCCCAGTGTTCAAACATATAACTATTCTACAAGGCCCAGTGTTCACACATCACACACCTAACTATTCTCCAAGGCCCAGTGTTCACATATCTAATTATTCTCCAAGGCCCAGTGTTCACACATCTAACTATTCTCCAAGGCCCAGTGTTCACACATCTAACTATTATCCAAGGCCCAGTGTTCACACATATAACTATTCTCCAAGGCCCACTGTTCACACATCTAACTATTCTCCAAGGCCCAGTGTTCACACATCTAACTATTCTCCAAGGCCCAGTGTTCACACATCTAACTATTATCCAAGGCCCAGTGTTCACACATCTAACTATTATCCAAGGCCCAGTGTTCACACATATAACTATTCTCCAAGGCCCACTGTTCACACATCTAACTATTCTCCAAGGCCCAGTGTTCACACATCTAACTATTCTCCAAGGCCCAGTGTTCACACATCTAACTATTCTCCAAGGCCCAGTGTTCACACATCAAACTATTCTCCAAGGCCCAGTGTTCACACATCAAACTATTCTCCAAGGCCCAGTGTTCACACATCTCAAATAAAATACAATGTATTTGTCACATACACATGGTTAGCAGATGTTAATGTAGTGTAGCGAAATGCTTGTGCTTCTAGTTCCGACAATGCAGTAATAACCAACGAGTAATCTAACCTAACTATTCCACAACTACTACCTTATACACACAAGTGTAAAGGGATAAAGAATATGTACATAAAGTTATATGAATGAGTGATGGTACAGAACGGCATAGGCAAGATGCAGTCGATGGTATCGAGTACAGTATATACATATGAGATGTGTAATGTAGGGTATGTAAACAAAAGTGGCATAGTTTAAAGTGGCTAGTGATACATGTATTACATAAAGATGCAGTAGATGATATAGAGTACAGTATATACATATACATATGAGATTAGTAATGTAGGGTTTGTAAACATTATATTAAGTAGCATTGTTTAAAGGTGCTAGTGATATATTTTACATCAATTTCTATCAATTCCCATTATTAAAGTGGCTGGAGTTGAGTCAGTGTGTTGGCAGCAGCCACTCAATGTTAGTGGTGGCTGTTTATCAGTCTGATGGCCTTGAGATAGAAGCTGTTTTTCAGTCTCTCGGTCCCTGCTTTGATGCACCTGTACTGACCTCGCCTTCTGGATGATAGCGGTGTGAACAGGCAGTGGCTCGGGTGGGTGTTGTCCTTGATGATCTTTATGGCTTTCCTGTGACATCGGGTGGTGTAGGTGTCCTGAAGGGCAGGTAGTTTGCCCCCGGTGATGCGTTGTGCAGACCTCACTACCCTCTAGTGAGCCTTACGGTTGTGGGTGGACCAGGCGGTGATACAGCCCGACAGGATGCTCTTGATTGTGCATCTGTAAAAGTCTGTGAGTGCTTTTGGTGACAAGCCGAATTTCTTAAGCCTCCTAAGGTTGAAGAGGCGCTGTTGCGCCTTTTTCACCATGCTGTCTGTGTGGGTGGACCAATTCAGTTTGTCCGTGATGTGTACGGAGAAACGTAAAACTTTCTACCTCTCCACTATTGTCCCGTCAATGTGGATAGGTGGTTGCTCCCTCTGCTGTTTCCTGAAATCCACGATCATCTCCTTTGTTTTTTTGACGTTGAGTGTGAGGTTATTTTCCTGACACCACACTCTGAGGGCCCTCACCCCCTGGAGGCCGTCTCGTCGTTGTTGGTAATCAAGCCAACCACTGTAGTGTCGTCTGCAAACTTGATGATTGAGTTGGAGGCGTGCATGGCCATGCAGTTGTGGGTGAACAGGGAGTACAGGAGAGGGCTCAGAACGCAGCCTTGCGGGGACCCAGTGTTGAGGATCAGTGGGGTGGAGATGTTGTTACCTACCCTCACCACCTGGGGGGCGGCCCGTCAAGAAGTCCAGGATCCAGTTGCACAGGGAGGGGTCGAGACCCAGGGTATCGAGCTTGATGACGAGTTTGGAGGGTACTATGGTGTTAAATGCTGAGCTGTAGTCGATGAACAGCATTCTCACATAGGTATTCCTCTTGTCCAGATGGGTTAGGGCAGTGTGCAGTGTGGTTGCGATTGCGTCGTCTGTGGACCTATTGGGGCGGTAAGCAAATTGGAGTGGGTCTAGGGTGTCAGGTAGGGTGGAGGTGATATGGTCCTTGACTAGTCTCTCAAAGCACTTCATGATGACGGAAGTGAGTGCTACGAGGGGCGATAGTCGTTAAGCTCAGTTACCTTGGCTTTCTTGGGTACAGGAACAATGGTGGGCCTCTGCCCAGTGACTGCGGTTGAAATTAGATCTGCTCGCTAAAACAGGCACTTTTACTGAAACGTTGATTATTGTGCACTGTTCTTGTAAAAATATAATAAAAAACTCAAACCCAGCGAAAACTAACCCTTACTACACCCAGCTAAAACAAACCTTTACTACACCCAGCTAACACTAACCCATATTACACCCAGCTAACACTAACCCTTACGACACCGAGCTAAAACTAACCCTTACTACACCCAGCGAACACTAACCCTTACTACAACAAGCTAATACTAACTTGACCCAGCTAACATTAACACTAACCCTTACTACACCCAGCTACACTAACCCTTACTACACCCTGCTAACACTAACACTAACTACACCCAGCTAACACTAACTAAACTCAGCTTACACTAACCCTTACTACACCCAGCTAACACTAACCCTTACTACACCCAGCGAACACTAACACTAACCCTTACCACACCCAGCTAACACTAACCCTAACGACACCCAGCTAATACTAAAACTAACTTCACCAACTACACCAAGCTAACACGAACACTAACTACACCCAGCTAACACAAACCCTTACTAGACCCAGCGAACAGTAATACTTACTACACCCAGCTAACCCTATCCCTAACTACACCCAGCAAACACTAACACTAACCCTAACTAGACCGAACTAACACCAACCCTTACTACACCCAGCTAACACAAACCCTTACTAGACCCAGCTAACACTAACACTAACTACACCCAGCTAACACTAACACTAACTACACCCAGCTAACACTAACACTAACTACACCCAGCTAACACTAACACTAACTAGACCCAGCTAGCACCAACCCTAACTAGACCCAGCTAACACCAACCCTTACTACACCCAGCTAACACTAACCCTTACTACACCCAGCTACACTAACCCTTACTACACCCAGCTAACACTAACCCTTACTACACCCAGCTAACACTAACCCTTACTACACCCAGCTAACACTAACACTTACTACACCCAGCTAACACTAACCCTTACTACACCCAACTGACACTAACCCTTACTACACCCAGCTAACACTACCCCTTACTACACCCAGCTACACTTATCCTTACTACACCCAGCTAAAACTAACTACACCCAGCTAACACTAACCCTAACTAAACCCAGCTAACACTAACCCTAACTACACCCAGCTGACACTAACCCTAACTACACCCAGCTGACACTAACTACACCCAGCTGACACTAACTACACCCAACTGACACTAACTACACCCAGCTGACACTAACTACACCCAGCTGACACTAACTACACCCAGCTGACACTAACTACACCCAGCTGACACTAACTACACCCAGCTGACCCTTACTACACCCAGCTAACAATAACTACACCCAGCCAACACTAACCCTTACCACACCCAGCTAACACTAACCCTTACTACACCCAGCTAACACCAACTACACCCAGCTGACACTAAATACACCCAGCTGACACTAACTACACCCAGCTGACACTAACTACACCCAGCTGACACTAACTACACCCAGCTGACACTAACTACACCCAGCTGACAATAATTACACCCAGCTAACCCTAACTACACCCAGCTAACCCTAACTACACCCAGCCAACACCAACCCTTACCACACCCAGCTAACACTAACCCTTACTACACCCAGCTAACACCAACTACACCCAGCTAACACTAACCCTTACTACACCCAGCTAACCCAAACAACACCCAGCTAACCTTAACCCTTACTACACCCAGCTAACCCTAACCCTTACTACACCCAGCTAACCCTAACCCTTACTAGACCCAGCTAACCCTAACCCTTACTACACCCAGCTAACCCTAACCCTTACTACACCCAGCTAACCCTAACCCTTACGACACCCAGCCAACCCTTACCCTTACTACACCAGCTAACACTAACCCTTACTACACCCAGCTAACACTAACCCTTACTACACCCAGCTAACACAAACCCTTTCTACAACCAGCTAACACTAACCCTTACTACACCCAGCTAACACAAACACTAACTACACCCAGCTGACACTAAATACACTCAGCTAACCCTTACTACACCCAGCTAACACTAACTACACCCAGCTAACACTAACCCTTACTACACCCAGCTAACACTAACTACACCCAGCTAACACTAACACTAACTACACCCAGCTAACACTAACACTAACTACACCCAGCTAACACTAACACTAACTAGACCAAGCTAGCACCAACCCTAACTAGACCCAGCTAACACCAACCCTTACTACACCCAGCTAACACTAACCCTTACAACACCCAGCTAACACTAACCCTTACTACACCCAGCTACACAAACCCTTACTACACCCAGCTAACACTAACCCTTACTACACCCAGCTAACACTAACCCTTACTACACCCAGCTAACACTAACACTTACTACACCCAGCTAACACTAACCCTTACTACACCCAACTGACACTAACCCTTACTACACCCAGCTAACACTACCCCTTACTACACCCAGCTAAAACTAACTACACCCAGCTAACACTAACCCTAACTAAACCCAGCTAACACTAACCCTAACTACACCCAGCTGACACTAACCCTAACTACACCCAGCTGACACTAACTACACCCAGCTGACACTAACTACACCCAGCTGACACTAACTACACCCAGCTGACACTAACTACACCCAACTGACACTAACTACACCCAGCTGACACTAACTACACCCAGCTGACACTAACTACACCCAGCTGACACTAACTACACCCAGCTGACACCAACTACACCCAGCTGACACTAACTACACCCAGCTGACACTAACTACACCCAGCTAACCCTTACTACACCCAGCTAACCCTAACTACACCCAGCCAACACTAACCCTTACTACACCCAGCTAACACCAACTACACCCAGCTGACACTAAATACACCCAGCTGACACTAACTACACCCAGCTGACACTAACTACACCCAGCTGACACTAACTACACCCAGCTGACACTAACTACACCCAGCTGACACTAACTACACCCAGCTGACACTAATTACACCCAGCTAACCCTAACTACACCCAGCCAACACCAACCCTTACCACACCCAGCTAACACTAACCCTTACTACACCCAGCTAACACCAACTACACCCAGCTAACACTAACCCTTACTACACCCAGCTAACCCAAACAACACCCAGCTAACCTTAACCCTTACTACACCCAGCTAACCCTAACCCTTACTACACCCAGCTAACCCTAACCCTTACTACACCCAGCTAACCCTAACCCTTACTACACCCAGCTAACCCTAACCCTTACTACACCCAGCTAACCCTAACACTTACGACACCCAGCCAACCCTTACCCTTACTACACCAGCTAACACTAACCCTTACTACACCCAGCTAACACAAACCCTTTCTACAACCAGCTAACACTAACCCTTACTACACCCAGCTAACACAAACACTAACTACACCCAGCTGACACTAAATACACTCAGCTAACCCTTACTACACCCAGCTAACACTAACTACACCCAGCTAACACTAACCCTTACTACACCCAGCTAACACTAACACTAACTACACCCAGCTAACACTAACACTAACTACACCCAGCTAACACAAACCCTTACTACACCCAGACAACACTAACCCTTACTAGACCCAGCTAACCCTAACCCTTACTACACCCAGCTAACCATAACCCTTACTACACCCAGCTAACACTAACCCTTACTACACCCAGCTAATACTAACTACACCCAGCTAACACTAACCCTTACTAGACCCAGCTAACCCCAACTACACCCAGCTAACCCTAACTACACCCAGCTAACCCTAACCCTTACTACACCCAGCTAACACTAACCCTTACTACACCCAGCCAACCCTTACTACACCCAGCTAACCCTAACCCTTACTACACCCAGCCAACCCTTACCCTTACTACACCCAGCCAACCCTAACTACACCCAGCTAACACTAACCCTTACTACACCCAGCTAACACAAACACTAACTACACCCAGCTAACCCTTACTACACCCAGCTAACACTAACTACACCCAGCTAACACTAACTACACCCAGCTAACACTAACCCTTACTACACCCAGCTAACACTAACACTAACTAAACCCAGCTAACACAAACCCTTACTACACCCAGACAACACTAACCCTTACTAGACCCAGCTAACCCTAACCCATACTACACCCAGCTAACCATAACCCTTACTACACCCAGCTAACACTAACCCTTACTACACCCAGCTAATACTAACTACACCCAGCTATCACTAACCCTTACTAGACCCAGCTAACCCTAACTACACCCAGCTAACCCTAACCCTTACTACACCCAGCTAACCCTAACCCTTACTACACCCAGCCAACCCTTACTACACCCAGCTAACCCTTACTACACCCAGCCAACCCTTACTCTTACTACACCCAGCCAACCCTAACTACACCCAGCTAACACTAACCCTTACTACACCCAGCTAACACTAACCCTTACTACACCCAGCTAACATTAACTACACCCAGCTGACACTAACTACACCCAGCTAACCCTTACTACACCCAGCTAATACTAACTACACCCAGCTAACACTAACCCTTACTACACCCAGCTAACACTAACTACACCCAGCTAACACAAACCCTTACTACACCCAGCTAATACTAACTACACCCAGCTAACACTAACCCTTACTAGACCCAGCTAACCCCAACTACACCCAGCTAACCCTAACCCTTACTACACCCAGCTAACACTAACCC
This sequence comes from Oncorhynchus masou masou, assembly GCF_036934945.1. Lineage (NCBI taxonomy): Eukaryota > Metazoa > Chordata > Actinopteri > Salmoniformes > Salmonidae > Oncorhynchus > Oncorhynchus masou. The sequence goes on along the minus strand of NC_088228.1, from coordinate 245,039 downwards.
TTACTACACCCAGCTAACACTAACCCTTACTACACCCAGCTAACACTAACCCTTACTACACCCAGCTAACACTAACCCTTACTACACCCAGCTAACACTAACCCTTACTACACCCAGCTAACACTAACCCTTACTACACCCAGCTAACACTAACCCTTACAACACCCAGCTGACAATAACCCTTACAACACCCAGCTAACACTAACCCTTACTACACCCAACTAACACTAACTACACCAAGCTAACACTAACCCTTACTACACAAAGCTAACACTAACCATTACTACACCCAACTAACACTAACTACACCAAGCTAACACTAACCCTTACTACACAAAGCTAACACTAACCATAACACTTACTACACCTAGATAACACTAACACTAACTACCCAAGCTAACACTAACCCTAACCCTTACTACACCCAGCTAACACTAACCCTTACTACACCCAGCTAACACTAACCCTTACTACACCCAGCTAAAACTAACCCTTACTACACCCAGCTAAAACTAACCCTTACTACACACAGCTAACACTAACCCTAACTACATCCAGTTAACACTAACCCTTACTACACCCAGACAACACTAACCCTTACTAGACCCAGCTAACCCTAACCCTTACTACACCCAGCTAACACTAACACTTACTACACCCAGCTAATACTAACTACACCCAGCTATCACTAACCCTTACTAGACCCAGCTAACCCTAACTACACCCAGCTAACCCTAACCCTTACTACACCCAGCTAATCCTAACCCTTACTACACCCAGCCAACCCTTACTACACCCAGCTAACCCTAACCCTTACTACACCCAGCCAACCCTTACTCTTACTACACCCAGCCAACCCTAACTACACCCAGCTAACACTAACCCTTACTACACCCAGCTAACACTAACCCTTACTACACCCAGCTAACATTAACTACACCCAGCTGACACTAACTACACCCAGCTAACCCTTACTACACCCAGCTAATACTAACTACACCCAGCTAACACTAACCCTTACTACACCCAGCTAACACTAACTACACCCAGCTAACACAAACCCTTACTACACCCAGCTAATACTAACTACAACCAGCTAACACTAACCCTTACTAGACCCAGCTAACCCTAACCCTTACTACACCCAGCTAACACTAACCCTTACTACACCCAGCTAACACTAACCCTTACTACACCCAGCTAACACTAACCCTTACTACACCCAGCTAACACTAACCCTTACTACACCCAGCTAACACTAACCCTTACAACACCCAGCTGACAATAACCCTTACAACACCCAGCTAACACTAACCCTTACTACACCCAACTAACACTAACTACACCCAGCTAACACTAACCCTTACTAGACCCAGCTAACCCCAACTACACCCAGCTAACCCTAACCCTTACTACACCCAGCTAACACTAACCCTTACTACACCCAGCTAACACTAACCCTTACTACACCCAGCTAACACTAACCCTTACTACACCCAGCTAACACTAACCCTTACTACACCCAGCTAACACTAACCCTTACAACACCCAGCTGACAATAACCCTTACAACACCCAGCTAACACTAACCCTTACTACACCCAACTAACACTAACTACACCAAGCTAACACTAACCCGTACTACACAAAGCTAACACTAACCCTTACTACACCCAGCTAACACTAACCCTTACAACACCCAGCTGACAATAACCCTTACAACACCCAGCTAACACTAACCCTTACTACACCCAACTAACACTAACTACACCAAGCTAACACTAACCCTTACTACACAAAGCTAACACTAACCATAACACTTACTACACCTAGATAACACTAACACTAACTACCCAAGCTAACACTAACCCTAACCCTTACTACACCCAGCTAACACTAACCCTTACTACACCCAGCTAACATTAACTACACCCAGCTGACACTAACTACACCCAGCTAACCCTTACTACACCCAGCTAATACTAACTACACCCAGCTAACACTAACCCTTACTACACCCAGCTAACACTAACTACACCCAGCTAACACAAACCCTTACTACACCCAGCTAATACTAACTACAACCAGCTAACACTAACCCTTACTAGACCCAGCTAACCCTAACCCTTACTACACCCAGCTAACACTAACCCTTACTACACCCAGCTAACACTAACCCTTACTACACCCAGTTAACACTAACCCTTACTACACCCAGCTAACACTAACCCTTACTACACCCAGCTAACACTAACCCTTACAACACCCAGCTGACAATAACCCTTACAACACCCAGCTAACACTAACCCTTACTACACCCAACTAACACTAACTACACCCAGCTAACACTAACCCTTACTAGACCCAGCTAACCCCAACTACACCCAGCTAACCCTAACCCTTACTACACCCAGCTAACACTAACCCTTACTACACCCAGCTAACACTAACCCTTACTACACCCAGCTAACACTAACCCTTACTACACCCAGCTAACACTAACCCTTACTACACCCAGCTAACACTAACCCTTACAACACCCAGCTGACAATAACCCTTACAACACCCAGCTAACACTAACCCTTACTACACCCAACTAACACTAACTACACCAAGCTAACACTAACCCGTACTACACAAAGCTAACACTAACCCTTACTACACCCAGCTAACACTAACCCTTACAACACCCAGCTGACAATAACCCTTACAACACCCAGCTAACACTAACCCTTACTACACCCAACTAACACTAACTACACCAAGCTAACACTAACCCTTACTACACAAAGCTAACACTAACCATAACACTTACTACACCTAGATAACACTAACACTAACTACCCAAGCTAACACTAACCCTAACCCTTACTACACCCAGCTAACACTAACCCTTACTACACCCAGCTAACACTAACCCTTACTACACCCAGCTAAAACTAACCCCTACTACACCCAGCTAAAACTAACCCTTACTACACACAGCTAACACTAACCCTAACTACATCCAGTTAACATAAACCCTTACCACACCCAGCAGCCAGATGTGATACAGCCTGGATTTGAACCAGGGACTGTAGTGAAGCCTCTTGCACTGATATGCAGTGCCTTAGACCATGGCAACACTTGGAAGCCCCTGAATGCTGGACAGGAAAATGGTCCAATTCACACACTTATCAAGAGAACATCCCTGGTCATCCTACAGCCTTAATCTGTCAGTATACAGACAAAGTAGAGTCGCAATTCAACAGCTCAGACACAAGAGGTATGTGGCAAGGTCTACAGTCAATCATGGATTACAAAAAGAAAACCAGCCAGGATGTCTTGCTCCCAGACAGACTATACAACTTCTTTGCTCGCTTTGAGGACAATACAGTGCCACTGACACGGCCCGCTACCAAAACCTGCGGACTCTCCTTCACTGCAGCCGACGTGAGTAAAACATTTAAACGTGTTAACCCTTGCAAGGCTGCAGGCCCAGACGACATCCCCAGCTGTGTCCTCAGAGCATGCACAGACCAGCTGGCTGGTGTGTTTACGGACATATTCAATCAATCCTTATCCCAGTCTGCTGTTCCCACATGCTTCAAGAGGGCCACCTGTTCCCAAGAAAGCTAAGGTAACTGAGCTAAACGACTATTGCCCCCCGTAGCACTCACTTTCGTCATCATGAAGTGCTTTGAGAGACTTGTCAAGGACCATATCACCTCCACCCTACCTGACACTCTAGACCCACTCCAATTTGCTTACCGCCCCAATAGGTCCACAGACGACACAATCACAACCACACTGGGTCTCGACCCCGCCCTGTGCAACTGGGTACTGGACTTCCTGACGGGCCGCCCCCCAGGTGGTGAGGGTTGGTAACAACATCTCCACCCCGCTGATCCTCAACCCTGGGGCCCCACAAGGGTGCGTTCTGAGCCCTCTCCTGTAGTCCCTATTCACCCACGACTGAGTCGCCATGCACGCCTCCAACTCAATCATCAAGTTTGCAGACTACACTACAGTGGTAGGCTTGATTACCAACAACGACGAGACGGCTTACAGGAAGGAGGTGAGGGCCCTCGGAGTGTGGTGTCAGGAAAATAACCTCACACTCAACGTCAACAGAACTAAGGAGATGATCGTGGACTTCAGGAAACAGCAGAGGGAGTAACCACCTATCCACATTGACGGGACAATAGTGGAGAGGGTAGTAAGTTTTAAGTTTCTCGGCGTACACATCACGGACAAACTGAATTGGTCCACCCACACAGACAGCGTGGTGAAGAAGGCGCAGCAGCGCCTCTTCAACCTCAGGAGGCTGAAGAAACTTGGCTTGTCACCAAAAGCACTTACAAGCTTTTACAGATGCACAATCGAGAGCATCCTGTCGGGCTGTATCACCGCCTGGTACGGCAACTGCTCCACCCACGACCTTAAGGCTCTCCAGAGGGTAGTGAGGTCTGCACAACACATCACCGGGGGCAAACTACCTGCCCTCCAGGAAACCTACACACCACCCGATGTCACAGGAAGGCCAAAATGATTATCAAGGACAACAACCACCCGAGCCATTGCCTGTTCACCCTGCTATCATCCAGAAGGCGAGGTCAGTACAGGTGCAACAAAGCTGGGACCGAGAGACTGAAAAACATTTTCTATCTCAAGGCCATCAGACTGTTAAAGAGCCATCACTAACATTGAGTGGCTGCTGCCAACATACTGACTCAACTCCAGCCACTTTAGTAATGTAAAAATTGATGTAAAAATGTATCACTAGCCACGTTAAACAATGCCACTTAATATAATGTTTACATACCCTACATTACTCATCTCATATGTATATACTGCACTCGATACAATCTACTGCATCTTGCCTATGCTGCATCTTGCCTATACCATCACCCATTCATATATCTGTATTTACATATTCTTCATCCCTTTACACTTGTGTGTATAAGGTAGTTGTTGTGGAATTGTTAGGTTAGATTACTCGTTGGTTATTACTGCAATGTCGCAACTAGAAGCACAAGCATTTTGCTACACTCGCATTAACATCTGCTAACCATGTGTATGTGACAAATAAAATATGATTTGATTTGAGACTCACTAAACACACATGCTTAGTTTATAAATTATCTCTGAGTATTGGAGTGTGCCATTGGCGATCTGTATATTAACTTCTTCGATATAGGGGGCGCTCTTAATTTTTGGATAAAAAAACGTTCCCGTTTTAAACAAGATATTTTGTCACGAAAAGATGCTCATAGTCATGCATATAATTGACAGCTTTGGAAAGAAAACACTGACGTTTCCAAAACTGCAAAGATATTGTCTGTGAGTGCCACAGAACTAATGCTACAGGCGAAACCAAGATGAAATTTCATACAGGAAATGCCCCAGATTTTGAATGCGCTGTGTTCCAATGTCTCCTTATATGGCTGTGAATGTGCCAGGAATGAGCCTACACTTTCTGTCGTTTCCCCAAGGTGTCTGCAGCATTGTGACATATTTGTAGGCATATCATTGGAATATTGACCATAAGAGACTACATTTACCAGGTGTCCGCTTGGTGTCCTCCGTCAAAATTATTGCGCAATCTCCAGCTGCGTCCACTTTTCCATTTGGTTCAGAGAAGAAAGGCAACTGCCACGAATGATTTATCATCGAATAGATATGTGAAAAACACCTTGAGGATTGATTCTAAACAACGTTTGCCATGTTTCTGTCGATAAGTTTGGCGTTGTAATGACTGAATTTTCATATTTTTTTCTTTGCCAAACGTGATGAACAAAACGGAGCAATTTCTCCTACACAAATAATCTTTTTGGAAAAACTGAACATTTGCTATCTAACTGAGAGTCTCCTCATTGAAAACATCCGAAGTTCTTCAAAGGTAAATGATTTTATTTCAATGCTTTTCTTGTTTTTGTGAAAATGGTGCCTGCTGAATGCTAGGCTTAATGCTATGCTAGCTATCAATACTCTTACACAAATGCTTGTGTAGCTATGGTTGAAAAGCATATTTTGAAAATCTGAGATGACAGTGTTGTTAACAAAAGGCTAAGCTTGTGAGCCAATATATTTATTTCATTTCATTTGCGATTTTCATGAATAGTTAACGTTGCGTTATGCTAATGAGCTTGAGGCTATAAATAGAATCCCGGATCCGGGATTGCTCGACGCAAGAGGTTAAAATAACAAGAAAATGGTGCTGTCTACTTTGCTAAATATAAGGAATTTGAAATTATTTATACCTTTACTTTTGATACTTAAGTATATTTAAAACCACATACTTTTAGACTTTTACTTAAGTAGTATTTTACTGGGTGACTCTCACTTTTGAGTCATTTTCTTTTAAAAGTATCTTTACTTTGCTCAAGTATGATAATTGGGTACTTTTCCACCACTGAGTCTGGTAGTAAGGTCTCAGTTTGACTGAAAGGGAATTAACTTTCTACAGATAAGCACGTAAGCTATAACCTGCTATGTTTGGTTTTGGATCTCATCCTTTCACACCATTATACCCACCCCCATCCAAACACCCTCTTACCCAGGGTAATCAAAACTCTGTCATGACATCACAGCTGAGAAGAGAGAGAGCATCTGGAGTGGGGGTGTGGAGCCATGAGTCTCCCCTCGTTCCCTGAACTCTGCCTCTCTTCTCATCTCACCCTGAACAGGCAGAGTGCAGGGAGAGGAGGAGGCTGGAGTGGTGTGGTGTGGGGAGAAGAGAGGCAGAATGCAGGGAGAGGAGGAGGTTGGTGTGGTGTGGGGAGAAGAGAGGCAGAATGCAGGGAGAGGAGGTGGTTGGTGAGGGGAGGGGAGAAAAGGGGCAGAATGCAGGGAGAGGAGGAGGTTAATGTGGTGAGGGGAGGGGAGAAGAGAGGCAGAATGCAGGGAGAGGAGGTGGTTGGTGTGGTGAGGGGAGGGGAGGGGAGAAGAGGGGCAGAATGCAGGGAGAGGAGGAGGTTGGTGTGGTGAGGGGAGAAGAGAGCCAAAATGCAGGGAGAGAAGGAGGTTGGTGTGGTGAGGGGGTTGGTGTGGTGAGGGGAGGGTAGAAGAGAGGCAGAATGCAGGGAGAGGAGGAGGTTGGTGTGGTGTGGGGAGAAGAGAGGCAAAATGCAGGGAGAGGAGGGGGTTGGTGTGGTGAGGGGGTTGGTGTGGTGAGAAAAGAGGCAGAATGCAGGGAGAGGATGAGGTTGGTGGGGTGTGGGGAGAAGAGAGGCAGAATGCAGGGAGAGGATGAGGTTGGTGTGGTGAGGGGAGGAGAGGAGGTTGGTGTGGTGTGGGGAGAAGAGAGGCAGAATGCAGGGAGGAGAGGAGGTTGGTGTGGTGAGGGGAGAAGAGAGGCAGAATGCAGGGAGAGGAGGTTGGTGTGGTGTGGGGAGAAGAGAGGCAGAATGCAGGGAGAGGAGGAGGTGGTTGGTGAGGGGAGGGGAGAAGAGAGGCAGAATGCAGGGAGAGGAGGTTGGTGTGGTGTGGGGAGAAGAGAGGCAGAATGCAGGGAGAGGAGGAGGTGGTTTGTGAGGGGAGGGGAGAAGAGAGGCAGAATGCAGGGAGAGGAAGGAGGTTGGTGTGGTGTGGTGAGGGGAGGGGAGAAGAGAGGCAGAATGCAGGGAGAGGAGGAGGTTGGTGTGGTGTGGTGAGGGGAGAAGAGAGGCAGAATGCAGGGAGAGGAGGAGGTTGGTGTGGTGTGGGGAGAAGAGAGGCAGAATGCAGGGAGAGGAGGAGGTGGTTGGTGAGGGGAGGGGAGAAGAGAGGCAGAATGCAGGGAGAGGAGGTTGGTGTGGTGTGGGGAGAAGAGAGGCAGAATGCAGGGAGAGGAGGAGGTGGTTGGTGAGGGGAGGGGAGAAGAGAGGCAGAATGCAGGGAGAGGAGGTTGGTGTGGTGTGGGGAGAAGAGAGGCAGAATGCAGGGAGAGGAGGAGGTGGTTTGTGAGGGGAAGGGGGAAGAGAGGCAGAATGCAGGGAGAGGAAGGAGGTTGGTGTGGTGTGGTGAGGGGAGGGGAGAAGAGAGGCAGAATGCAGGGAGAGGAGGAGGTTGGTGTGGTGTGGTGAGGGGAGAAGAGAGGCAGAATGCAGGGAGAGGAGGAGGTTGGTGTGGTGAGGGGAGGAGGTTGGTGAGGGGAGGGGAGAAGAGAGGCAGAATGCAGGGAGAGGAGGAGGTTGGTGTGGTGAGGGGAGAAGAGGGGCAGAATGCAGGGAGAGGAGGAGGTTGGTGTGGTGTGGTGTGGGGAGAAGAGAGGCAGAATGCAGGGAGAGGAGGAGGTTGGTGTGGTGTGGTGAGGGGAGAAGAGAGGCAGAATGCAGGGAGAGGAGGAGGTTTGTGTGGTGTGGTGAGGGGAGAAGAGAGGCAGAATGCAGGGAGAGGAGGAGGTTGGTGTGGTGTGGGGAGAAGAGATGCAGAATGCAGGGAGAGGAGGAGGTTGGTGTGGTGTGGGGAGAAGAGAGGCAGAATGCAGGGAGAGGAGGAGGTTGGTGTGGTGAGGGGAGGAGGTTGGTGTGGTGAGGGGAGGGGAGAAGAGAGGCAGAATGCAGGGAGAGGAGGAGGTTGGTGTGGTGTGGTGAGGGGAGAAGAGAGGCAGAATGCAGGGAGAGGAGGAGGTTGGTGTGGTGTGGTGAGGGGAGAAGAGAGTCAGAATGCAGGGAGAGGAGGAGGTTGGTGTGGTGTGGTGAGGGGAGAAGAGAGTCAGAATGCAGGGAGAGGAGGAGGTTGGTGTGGTGAGGGGAGGAGGGTGGTGTGGGGAGAAGAGAGGCAGAATGCAGGGAGAGGAGGAGGTTGGTGAGGGGAAGGGAGAAGAGATGCAGAATGCAGGGAGAGGAGGAGGTTGGTGTGGGGAGAAGAGAGGCAGAATGCAGGGAGAGGAGGAGGTTGGTGTGGTGTGGGGAGAAGAGATGCAGAATGCAGGGAGAGGAGGAGGTTGGTGTGGTGTGGGGAGAAGAGAGGCAGAATGCAGGGAGAGGAGGAGGTTGGTGTGGTGAGGGGAGGAGGTTGGTGTGGTGAGGGGAGGGGAGAAGAGAGGCAGAATGCAGGGAGAGGAGGAGGTTGGTGTGGTGAGGGGAGGGGAGAAGAGAGGCAGAATGCAGGGAGAGGAGGAGGTTGGTGTGGTGTCGGGAGAAGAGAGGCAGAATGCAGGGAGAGGAGGAGGTTGGTGTGGTGTCGGGAGAAGAGAGGCAGAATGCAGGGAGAGGAGGAGGTTGGTGTGGTGTGGTGAGGGGAGGGGAGAAGAGAGGCAGAATGCAGGGAGAGGAGGAGGTTGGTGTGGTGAGGGGAGGAGAGGAGGTTGTTGTGGTGTGGGGAGAAGAGAGGCAGAATGCAGGGAGAGGAGGAGGTTGGTGTGGTGAGGGGAGGGGAGGGGAGAAGAAAGGCAGAGTTCAGGGAACTAGGGGAGACTCATGGCTCCACACCCCACTCCAGATGCTCTCTCCTCTCCTCAGCTGTGATGTCATGACAGAGGCTTGTAGCTGGGATCTCTCCACAGTTTTGATTACCCTGGGTTAGAGGGGTGTAGATGGGGGTGGGTATAATGGTGTGCAGGGATCAGATCCCAAACCAAATGATGGTGTAAAAATTTTAAAAAGCACACTAGTACCCCAAAAAATAGCACTACACCACTGCCCCCAACAGAAAACAGAAAACCGAAGAGAAAATAAAGTATATTTAAACTTTAAGAAATGTTTTCCAATTGTCACATCCCTACCGTGGGCCTCTACTAGAGAGAACTGTGCCAATGATGGCTGCAGGGTTGAGGATGACGTACTGCAGGGATGCATGACAGCCCCAGTGACCTCAGCACGGCCCTCTCCTAAAAACACCATCAGGATACACAGACAGGAGGAGACCCTCTATGAGGCCCAACAGGACAGGGGGACGGGAGGAGACTAGAGGTCGACCGAGTACGATTTTTCAACGCCGATACCGATTATTGGAGGACCAAAAAAGCCAATACCGATTAAATCGGCTGATTTAAAAAAAATGTATTTGTAATATGACAATTACAACAATACAGAATGAACACTTATTTTACCTTAATATAATACATCAATCAAATCAATTTAGCCTCTAATAAATAATGAAACATGTTCAATTTGGTTTAAATAATGCAAAGTCTTGGAAAAGAAAGTAAGAGTGCAATATGTGCTATGTAAGAAAGCGAACGTTTAAGTTCCTTGCTCAGTACATGAGAACATATGAAAGCTGGTGGTTCCTTTTTACATGAGTCGTCAATATTCCCAGGTAAGAAGTTTTAGGTTGTCGTTATTATAGGAATTATAGGACTATTTCCCTCTATACCATTTGTATTTCATTAACTTTTGAATATTCGGGTTGTTCTTACAGGCACTATAGTATTGCCAGTGTAACAGTATGGCTTCCGTCCCTCTCCTCGCTTTTTTTTACAAGATAGGTTTAATGCTAGCTAGCAACTTACCTTGGCTTACTGCATTTGAGTAACAGGCAGCCTCCTTGTGGAGTGCAACGAGTGCAACGGTCGTTATTGCGTTGGACTAGTTAACTGTAAGTTTGCAAGATTGGATCCCCCGAGCTGACAAGGGGAAAATCTGTCGTTCTGCCCCTGAACGAGGCAGGTAACCCACCGTTCCTAGGCTGTCATTGAAAATAAGAATGTGTTCTTAACTGACTTGCCAAGTTAAATAAAGATTACATTTTTTTTAAACGCAAAATCGGCCCTAATGAATTGGCCATTCCGATTAATCGGTCGATCTCTAGAGTAGACCCTCTATGAGGCCCAGCAGGACACAGACAGGGGGACAGGAGGAGACCCTCTCTATGAGGCCCAGAAGAACACACATACAGGGGGAGAGGAGACTCTCTATGAAGCCCAACAGGGCACACAGACAGGGAGACAGGATACCCTCTCCATGAGGCCCATCAGGACACACAGACAGGGAGACAGGAGACCCTCTCCATGAGGCCCAACAGGACACACAGACAGGGGGACAGGTGGAGACCCTCTTTACGACCCAGCAGGACACACAGACAGGGGGACAGGAGACCCTCTCTATGAGGCCCAGCAGGACCGGGGGACAGGAGGAGACCCTCTCCATGAGGCCCAGCAGGACAGGGGGACAGGAGGAGATGCTGTCTATGAGGCCCAGAAGGACCGGGGGACAGGAGGAGATGCTGTCTATGAGGCCCAGCAGGACCGGGGGACAGGAGGAGACCCTCTCCATGAGGCCCAGCAGGACAGGGGGACAGGAGGAGATGCTGTCTATGAGGCCCAGAAGGACCGGGGACAGGAGGAGATGCTGTCTATGAGGCCCAGCAGGACCGGGGGACAGGAGGAGACCCTCTCCATGAGGCCCAGCAGGACAGGGGGACAGGAGGAGATGCAGTCTATGAGGCCCAGAAGGACAGGGGGACAGGAGGAGATGCTGTCTATGAGGCCCAGCAGGACCGGGGGACAGGAGGAGACCCTCTCCATGAGGCCCAGCAGGACAGGGGGACAGGAGGAGATGCAGTCTATGAGGCCCAGAAGGACCGGGGGACAGGAGGAGATGCTGTCTATGAGGCCCAGCAGGACCGGGGGACAGGAGGAGATGCTGTCTATGAGGCCCAGCATGGCGCTTCATATTAACCTTTAAAAACCTCTTCATCAGTTAAACCAAGCAGACTACATTCCTTCCCCGTGGCTAAACACAACCCTATGGCCTATTCCTTACATTTGGCCATTTCCTCAAATCTAAACCAATCAGATTGAACCTCTCCATGTCCAAGCGCTCCATACAGGGGATTACTTTCAGGAAACAGCTTCTTCAGAGTGGAAACACGCCACTGGCTGCATATTAGTTTTCCAGTTATCCAGGTCTCTAATATGACTTTATCTCCGTAGCCCATATTGACACAGCTGTCTGCAGGTCACAGGATTTAGGAGGAGCTGGGAGTGGAACAATGAGACTTAAACAGAAACTGTGTTTTTCAAACTGATCTTTCAATCTTCTATCCCTGTTAATTATCTAGAAGGTCTGGGACCCAACAGCCCAATTAATTAATTAATCCATTCATCCACCCAAGCCATACATAGTCACTGGGGCCAAGCTTCCTGCCATCCAGGACCTCTATACCAGGCGGTGTCAAAGGAAGGCCCTAAAAATGGTCAAAGACTCCAGCCACCCTAGTTATAGACTGTTCTCTCTGCTACCACCGGAGTGCCAAGTGTAGGTCCAAGAGGCTTCTAAACAGCTTCTACACCCAAACCATAAGACTCCTGAACATCTTATCAAATGGCAACCCAGACTACTTACACCCCCCCGCCCCTGACGCTGCTGCTACTCTCTGTTTATTATCTACGCATCACTTTAATAACTCTACCTACATGTACATATTACCTTAATTACCTCGACTAACCGGTGCCCCCGCACATTGACTCTGTAGCGGTACCCCCTGTATATAGCCTCCACATTGACTCTGTACCGTAATACCCTGTATATAGCCTCCACATTGACTCTGTACCGGTACCCCCTGTATATAGCCTCCACATTGACTCTGTACCGGTACCCCCTGTATATAGCCTCCACATTGACTCTGTACCGGTACCCCCTGTATATAGCCTCCACATTGACTCTGTACCAGTATCCCTTGTATATAGCCTCCACATTGACTCTGTACCGGTACCCCCTGTATATAGCCTCCACATTGACTCTGTACCAGTACCCCTTGTATATAGCCTCCACATTGACTCTGTACCGGTACCCCCTGTATATAGCCTCCACATTGACTCTGTACCAGTACCCCTTGTATATAGCCTCCACATTGACTCTGTACCGGTACCCCCTGTATATAGCCTCCACATTGACTCTGTACCGGTACACCCTGTATATAGCCTCTACATTGACTCTGTACCGGTACCCCCTGTATATAGCCTCTACATTGACTCTGTACCAGTACCCCTTGTATATAGCCTCCACATTGACTCTGTACCGTAACACCCTGTATATAGCCTCCACATTGACTCTGTACCAGTACCCCCTGTATATAGCCTCCACATTGACTCTGTACCAGTACGTACCCCTTGTATATAGCCCTGCTATTGGTATTTTACTGCTGCTCTTTAATTATTATTTAAAAAAAATGTTGGGTATTTTTCTTATTAAAACTGCATTGTTGGTTAAGGGGCTTGTAAGTCAGCATTTCACTGTAAGGTCTACACCTATTGTATTCGGCGCATGTGACAAATAAGAAGTGATTTGATTTGGTACGTTGACTGATAACCTGAACCAAGACACATGCATTGGTTACAGTTTGAAGTAACCTTCTGGTTACTAGTCCAACGCTCTAACCACTAGGCTACCCTGTTGGTTACAGTTTGAAGTAACCTTCTGGTTACTAGTCCAACGCTCTAACCACTAGGCTACCCTGTTGGTTACAGTTTGAAGTAACCTTCTGGTTACTAGTCCAACGCTCTAACCACTAGGCTACCCTGTTGGTTACAGTTTGAAGTAACCTTCCGTTTACTAGTCCAACGCTCTAACCACTAGGCTACCCTGTTGGTTACAGTTTGAAGTAACCTTCCGGTTACTAGTCCAACGCTCTAACCACTAGGCTACCCTGTTGGTTACAGTTTGAAGTAACCTTCCGGTTACTAGTCCAACGCTCTAACCACTAGGCTACCCTGTTGGTTACAGTTTGAAGTAACCTTCCGGTTACTAGTCCAACGCTCTAACCACTAGGCTACCCTGCCGGTTACAGTTTGAAGTAACCTTCCGGTTACTAGTCCAACGCTCTAACCACTAGGCTACCCTGTTGGTTACAGTTTGAAGTAACCTTCCGGTTACTAGTCCAACGCTCTAACCACTAGGCTACCCTGCCGGTTACTGTTTGAAGTAACCTTCCGGTTACTAGTCCAACGCTCTAACCACTAGGCTACCCTGTTGGTTACAGTTTGAAGTAACCTTCCGGTTACTAGTCCAACGCTCTAACCACTAGGCTACCCTGTTGGTTACAGTTTGAAGTAACCTTCCGGTTACTAGTCCAACGCTCTAACCACTAGGCTACCCTGCCGGTTACTGTTTGAAGTAACCTTCCGGTTACTAGTCCAACGCTCTAACCACTAGGCTACCCTGTTGGTTACAGTTTGAAGTAACCTTCCGGTTACTAGTCCAACGCTCTAACCACTAGGCTACCCTGTTGGTTACAGTTTGAAGTAACCTTCCGGTTACTAGTCCAACGCTCTAACCACTAGGCTACCCTGCCGGTTACTGTTTGAAGTAACCTTCCGGTTACTAGTCCAACGCTCTAACCACTAGGCTACCCTGTTGGTTACAGTTTGAAGTAACCTTCCGGTTACTAGTCCAACGCTCTAACCACTAGGCTACCCTGTTGGTTACAGTTTGAAGTAACCTTCCGGTTACTAGTCCAACGCTCTAACCACTAGGCTACCCTGCCGGTTACTGTTTGAAGTAACCTTCCGGTTACTAGTCCAACGCTCTAACCACTAGGCTACCCTGTTGGTTACAGTTTGAAGTAACCTTCCGGTTACTAGTCCAACGCTCTAACCACTAGGCTACCCTGTTGGTTACAGTTTGAAGTAACCTTCCGGTTACTAGTCCAACACTCTAACCACTAGGCTACCCTGCCGGTTACTGTTTGAAGTAACCTTCCGGTTACTAGTCCAACGCTCTAACCACTAGGCTACCCTGCTGGGTACAGTTTGAAGTTTTCTTGAGTGGGCAGCTTGATGAGAACTTGTCAATATTTAAAATCACCCAGAAAATGTACTTCTCTGTTTTTGTGACATACATTATCCAGCATTTCACACATATTTTCCAGATATGAGCATGCTGAGTCTGACAGCCCAGTGGGTCGATAAGGATTTCAAACTGAGGAAAGCCGCATTACATGCTCAAGAATGTGCTGGTTCTCATACCACTGCTGCCTTTTCAATGGCATTTGAGAACATGTTTGAAACATGAACTCCTAGCGTCATTCGAATAACTGACTGGAGAAATAAGCTTCAGCAGAGCCTCTTTACTGTGTCGCCGCCAATAAACCCAAGGAAGTGTAGCTGCTGCCTTGGCAGGAACTAATGATGTTCCATAATAAACCCCAGGAAGAGTAGCTGCTGCCTTGGCAGGAACTAATGGGGATCCATAATAAACCCCAGGAAGAGTAGCTGCTGCCTTGGCAGGAACTAATGGGGATCCATAATAAACCCCCGGAAGAGTAGCTGCTGCCTTGGCAGGAACTAAATGGGGATCCATAATAAACCCCCGGACGAGTAGCTGCTGCCTTGGCAGGAACTAATGATGTTCCATAATAAACCCCCGGAAGAGTAGCTGCTGCCTTGGCAGGAACTAATGGGGATCCATAATAAACCCCCGGAAGAGTAGCTGCTGCCTTGGCAGGAACTAATGGGGATCCATAATAAACCCAAGGAAGAGTAGCTGCTGCCTTGGCAGGAACTAATGATGTTCCATAATAAACCCCCGGAAGAGTAGCTGCTGCCTTGGCAGGAACTAATGATGTTCCATAATAAACCCCCGGAAGAGTAGCTGCTGCCTTGGCAGGAACTAATGGGGATCCATAACAAACCCCAGGAAGAGTAGCTGCTGCCTTGGCAGGAACTAATGATGTTCCATAATAAACCCCCGGAAGAGTAGCTGCTGCCTTGGCAGGAACTAATGATGTTCCATAATAAACCCCCGGAGGAGTAGCTGCTGCCTTGGCAGGAACTAATGGGGATCCATAATAAACCCCAGGAAGAGTAGCTGCTGCCTTGGCAGGAACTAATGGGGATCCATAATAAACTCCAGGAAGAGTACCTGCTGCCTTGGCAGGAACTAATGGGGATCCATAATAAACCCAAAGAAGAGTAGCTGCTGCCTTGGCAGGAACTAATGGGGATCCATAATAAACCCCAGGAAGAGTACCTGCTGCCTTGGCAGGAACTAATGGGGATCCATAATAAACCCCAGGAAGAGTAGCTGCTGCCTTGGCAGGAACTAATGGGGATCCATAATAAACCCCAGGAAGAGTACCTGTTGCCTTGGCAGGAACTAATGGGGATCCATAATAAACCCCAGGAAGAGTAGCTGCTGCCTTGGCAGGAACTAATGGGGATCCATAATAAACCCCCGGAAGAGTAGCTGCTGCCTTGGCAAGAACTAATGATGTAGGAACTAATGGGGATCCATAATAAACCCCAGGAAGACTAGCTGCTGCCTTGGCAGGAACTAATGGGGATCCATAATAAACCCAACGAAGAGTAGCTGCTGCCTTGGCAGGAACTAATGGGGATCCATAATAAACCCCAGGAAGAGTACCTGCTGCCTTGGCAGGAACTAATGGGGATCCATAATAAACCCCAGGAAGAGTAGCTGCTGCCTTGGCAGGAACTAATGGGGATCCATAATAAACCCCAGGAAGAGTACCTGTTGCCTTGGCAGGAACTAATGGGGATCCATAATAAACCCCAGGAAGAGTAGCTGCTGCCTTGGCAGGAACTAATGGGGATCCATAATAAACCCCCGGAAGAGTAGCTGCTGCCTTGGCAAGAACTAATGATGTTCCATAATAAACCCAAGGAAGAGTAGCTGCTGCCTTGGCAGGAACTAATGGGGATCCATAATAAAGCCCAGGAAGAGTAACTGCTGCCTTGACAGGAACTAATGGGGATCCATAATAAACGCCAGGAAGAGTAGCTGCTGCCTTGGCAGGAACTAATGGGGATCCATAATAAACCCCGGGAAGAGTAAGTAGCTGCTGCCTTGGCAGGAACTAATAGGGACCCTTAATAAAGACAAAAGGGACCCTTAATAATGACAAATTCAAACTGGACCCTAAACTCATAGAGATGGAGAGGGCAAATAGGAATGACACTTTCTTCCCTGATGGATGGCCCAGATCTACAGTGAGGGAAAAAAGTATTTGATCCCCTGCTGATTTTGTATGTTTGCCCATTGACAAAGAAATGATCCGTCTAGAATTTTAATTGTAGGTTTATTTGAACAGTGAGAGACAGAATAACAACAACAAAAAATTCAGAAAAACGCACGTGAAATATGTTATAAATTGATTTGTATTTTATTTAGGGAAATAACTATTTGACCCCCTCTCAAATCAGGAAGATTTCTGGCTCCCAGGTGTCTTTCATACAGGTAACGAGCTGACATTAGTAGCACACTCTTTAAAGGGAGTGCTCCTAATCTCAGTTTGTTACCTGTATAAAATACAGAAGCAATCAATCAATCAGATTCCAAACTATCCACCATGGCCAAGACCAAAGAGCTCACCAAGGATGTCAGGGACAAGATAGTAGACCAACACAAGGCTGGAATGGGCTACAAGAACATCACCAAGCAGCTTGTTGAGAAGGTGACAACACAAAATAACTGTTGCATGGAGCCCCTCGGCCTGGGGCTCCACCTAAGATCTCACCTCGTGGAGTTGCAATGATCATAAGAACGGTGAGGAATCAGCCCAGAAATACATGGGAGGATCTTGTCAATGATCTCAAGGCAGCTGGGACCATTGTCACCAAGAAAACAATTGGTAACACACTACGCCGTGAAGGACTGAAATCCTGCAGCGCCCGCAAGGTCCCCCTGCTCAAGAAAGCACATATGCATGCCTGTTTGAAGTTTGCCAATGAACATCTGAATGATTCAGAGGACAACTGGGTGAAGGTGTTGTGGTCAGATGAGACCAAAATGGAGCTCTTTGGCATCAACTCAACTTGTCGTGTTTGGAGGAGGAGGAATGCTGCCTATGACCCCAAGAATACCATCCCCACCGTCAAACATGGAGGTGGAAACATTATGCTTTGGGGGTGTTTTTCCGCTAAGGGGACCGGACAACTTCACAGCATCAAAGGGACGATGGACAGGGCCATGTACCGTCAAATCTTGGGTGAGAAATCCTTCTCTCAGCCAGGGCATTGAAAATGGGTCATGGATGGGTATTCCAGCATGACAATGACCCAAAACACATGGCCAAGACAACAAAGGAGTGGCTCAAGAAGAAGCACATTAAGGTCCTGGAGTGCCCTAGCTAGTCACCAGACCTTAATCCCATAGAAAATCTGTGGAGGGAGCTGAAAGATCGAGTTGCCAAACGTCAGCCTCGAAACCTTAATGACTTGGAGAAGATCTGCAAAGAGGAGTGGGACAAAATCCCTCCTGAGATGTGTGTAAACCTGGTGGCCAACTACAACTACTTGCCACCAAGTACTAAGTCATGTTATGCAGAAGGGCCAAATACTTATTTCCCTTATTAAAATTCAAATCAATTTATAACATTGAAAAACTTTGTTAAAATTTGGTCGCAAATGGGTCTTCCAAATGGCCAATAACCCCAAACATACTTCCAAAGTTGTGGCAAAATGGCTTCAGGGCAACAAAGTCTAGGTATTGGAGTTGCCATCACAAAGCCCTGACCTCAATCCCATAGAAAGTTTGTGGGCAAAACTGAAAAAGCGTGTGCGAGCAAGGAGGCCTACAAACCTGACTCAGTTACACCAGCTCTGTCAGGAGGAATGGGCCAAAATTCACCCAACGTATTGTGGGAAGCTTGTGGAAGGCTACCCGAAACATTTTAAAGGCAATGCTACCAAATACTAATTGAGTGTATGTAAACTTCTGACCCACTGGGAATGTGATGAAAGAAATAAAAACTGAAATAAATCATTCTCGCTACTATAATTCTGACATTTCACATTCTGAAAATAGTGGTGATCCTAACTGACCTAAGACAGGGAATTTATACTAGCATTAAATGTCAGGAATTGTGAAAAACTGAGTTTAAATGTATCTGGCTAAGATAGATGTATGTAAACTTCCGACTTCAACTGTATGTATTGTATATAGTTTTTCGTGGTGTGTTTTTTTCAAGCCCCTGAGCTTCCAACTACACCTGCACACCGTTTTTTAAATTTGTTTTTATCTGTACTGTTGTTGATCACAAATAAATTAAACTACACAAAAACAAATCCATCCATTCATCCATTCATCATCCACAGTATACTACTGACCTGTCTCCCTGGCGTTGGTGTCAGTGCTCCTGGTCTGTAGTGTCTTTAGGGAGGTCTCTAGGGTGGTGATGTCAGCAGCCTGTCTTTCCAGCATGGTGTTGACCCGGCTGACGTGGTGCCACAGCCCAGCGACGTGCTTCTCCAACCCCTCCTTCACTCCCCGCACCCTGGCCGACACCCCGTCCAGCTGAACACACACTTTCTCCAGGCGCTGGACACGCCCCTCCACCCCAGACACACCAGAGCAACGCTGAAGTTCTGTCTGCACCTAAGAAGAAGAAGAGCAATCTTAATATTTTTGGATATCAAGGAAATTTCAACAAGATATCAACACAGATAACAGTGTTATCCACTAACTAATAACTGACAACTAGACTACTAGATAACTAACTGGCTAGTGACATAACAGACTACTAGATGAATAACTGGCTAGTGACATAACAGACTACTAGATAACTAACTGGCTAGTGACATAACAGACTACTAGATAACCAACTGGCTAGTGACATAACAGACTACTAGATAACTAACTGGTTAGTGACATAACAGACTACTAGATAACCAACTGGCTAGTGACATAACAGACTACTAGATAACCAACTGGCTAGTGACATAACAGACTACTAGATAACCAACTGGCTAGTGACATAACAGACTACTAGATAACTAACTGGCTAGTGACATAACAGACTACTAGATAACCAACTGGCTAGTGACATAACAGACTACTAGATAACTAACTGGTTAGTGACATAACAGACTACTAGATAACCAACTGGCTAGTGACATAACAGACTACTAGATAACCAACTGGCTAGTGACATAACAGACTACTAGATAACCAACTGGCTAGTGACATAACAGACTACTAGATAACTAACTGGCTAGTTACATAACAGACTACTAGATAACCAACTGGCTAGTGACATAACAGACTACTAGATAACCAACTGGCTAGTGACATAACAGACTACTAGATAACTAACTGGTTAGTGACATAACAGACTACTAGATAACCAACTGGCTAGTGACATAACAGACTACTAGATAACCAACTGGCTAGTGACATAACAGACTACTAGATGACGAACTGGTTAGTGAGATAACAGACTACTAGATAACCAACTGGCTAGTGACATAACAGACTACTAGATAACCAACTGGCTAGTGACATAACAGACTACTAGATAACCAACTGGCTAGTGACATAACAGACTACTAGATAACCAACTGGCTAGTGACATAACAGACTACTAGATAACCAACTGGCTAGTGACATAACAGACTACTAGATAACTAACTGGTTAGTGACATAACAGACTACTAGATAACCAACTGGCTAGTGACATAACAGACTACTAGATGAATAACTGGCTAGTGACATAACAGACTACTAGATAACTAACTGGCTAGTGACATAACAGACTACTAGATAACCAACTGGCTAGTGACATAACAGACTACTAGATAACCAACTGGCTAGTGACATAACAGACTACTAGATAACCAACTGGCTAGTGACATAACAGACTACTAGATAACCAACTGGCTAGTGATATAACAGACTACTAGATAACTAACTGGTTAGTGACATAACAGACTACTAGATAACCAACTGGCTAGTGACATAACAGACTACTAGATAACCAACTGGCTAGTGACATGACAGACTACTAGATAACCAACTGGCTAGTGACATAACAGACTACTAGATAACTAACTGGCTAGTGACATAACAGACTACTAGATAACCAACTGGCTAGTGACATAACAGACTACTAGATAACCAACTGGCTAGTGACATAACAGACTACTAGATAACCAACTGGCTAGTGACATGACAGACTACTAGATAACCAACTGGCTAGTGACATAACAGACTACTAGATAACTAACTGGTTAGTGACATAACAGACTACTAGATAACCAACTGGCTAGTGACATAACAGACTACTAGATAACCAACTGGCTAGTGACATAACAGACTACTAGATGACGAACTGGTTAGTGAGATAACAGACTACTAGATAACCAACTGGCTAGTGACATAACAGACTACTAGATAACCAACTGGCTAGTGACATAACAGACTACTAGATAACTAACTGGTTAGTGACATAACAGACTACTAGATAACCAACTGGCTAGTGACATAACAGACTACTAGATAACCAACTGGCTAGTGACATAACAGACTACTAGATGACCAACTGGCTAGTGACATAACAGACTACTAGATAACCAACTGGCTAGTGACATAACAGACTACTAGATAACCAACTGGCTAGTGACATAACAGACTACTAGATAACCAACTGGCTAGTGACATAACAGACTACTAGATAACTAACTGGTTAGTGAGATAACAGACTACTAGATAACCAACTGGCTAGTGACATAACAGACTACTAGATAACTAACTGGTTAGTGAGATAACAGACTACTAGATAACCAACTGGCTAGTGACATAACAGACTACTAGATAACTAACTGGCTAGTGAGATAACAGACTATTAGATAACAACCTGGTTAGTGAGATAACGGACTACTAGATAACTACCTGGTTAGTGAGGCTGTCCAGTTTGGTTCTCAGCTCCTCCACCTGGCTGCTGCTGCTTCCCTCCACCTCTCCTCTGGGGACCGTTACTTCAGACGCACTCTGGATCCTGCCTGGACCGATAGTAGTGGCACCAAACCCACCTAACCCTTCCCCTGGCCTGGCCCCTGCTTTGGCCCCTGCCCCAACCTGGCAGCAGGTGTTGTTAATCCTGGTGAGGTCCTGGGTGTACCTGCTCAGAGAGTCCCCCAGCCCTGTCACTGCCCCCCCCAGACCCCCTACGTTGTCCTGCAGGATCACCATCCCCCTCTGGAGGTCCTCCACCTCCTTAACGCTCCGCTTCTGCCCCACCATTTGCCTGTCTATAATCTCCTCCAGCTCTCTCAGTTTGTCAGAGTTGGACGTCACATCCGTATGGAGGATTTCCAGGTCATTACAACAGAGCTTCAGGTCCTTCACCACACTGTCCAGAACTACAGGGTGGGAGGAAGCCCCAGGGTTGGTGTTGGGAAACCCTCCGGTGTTAGGTCCTCCACCACAGCCGGGAGCACAGAGCTCAGCCACAGCGGTCACCTTGTCATTCAGACCCTGCAGAAGAAACTTGTTGTTGTTCAACTCAGCCTGGAGGAGGGAACAAGACAGAATCTGTTACCATGCACACATAACACACAAACACACTGCCATGTGCAGTGCAGCACCCACAACGGCTGGAGATGGTACCTGGAAACTGCAGTGCAGCACCCACAAAGGCACAACGGCTAGAGATGGTACCTGGGATCTGAGACCAGCAGCCCTCCGGTTGCCAGATCATCTCCCACTTTCTATCACCAGGTCTGAGATTAAAACCAACAACGTTCCGAAAACTGGTCCTCCTCTACCAGAGTTGTCTACCTATAGTACCTGAAGGTCCCCGCTCCCTCCTCCTCCAACAGGATATGACTCGTTGTTCATCTCGACCAGCATGGTAGTAAACTGGTCTTCCAGTACGTTTACTCGTTCCTCCAGCAGCTGTCGTAGCTCCGCCCCTTGCTCGGTTAGTGCCCGGGTCAGCTTCTCCTCCACGTAGAAACAGTGGACCTCCGCGTTCTGCTCTGTCACATTCAGACGCGCCTCTAACTCCTCCAGCCGAGACCCCACCTCTCCCTCTAGTCCTAACCCCTCCCCCTCTAGCTCTAACCCCTTTCCCTCTAGCTCCCCACGTGGAGAGGACAGGTACTGCAGCTCATTGTCCATGCGGGCATTCAGGATGCGATGGGCCTCCGCCACACGCTCCAGCTCCCTCCACAGGTCAGATAGGTCACCACGCTGGACAGCTGGTAGGATACCTGGTGGCTGGTTATCCTGTCTAGCCAGGTCGGTCTGTCTGGCAGGGGCAGTTTGCCTAAGGCTGGGTTTGGAATCAGTCTGTCTAACATTTGGTTTAGTGTCAGTCTGTCTAACATTAGGTTTGGGGTCAGTCTGTCTGAGTGACCGGCCGGGCTGGTCGGAGGCAGTGATGTCCAGTCTCAACTCCCTGATCTCCTGCTTTAGCTGCTCCTCCTTGTCCACCATCTCAGTCAGACTGAGCAGTCCTCTCTCCCGCTCGTCCTCACACCTCCTCTCCATCAGCTGGATCCTTCCATCACAGAATTTCTGCAGCTTCTCCACCTCCTTCCCTATCCTCTCCTCTATCGTTCTCTCCATGCTATCCTCCATGTTCTTCCTCAGGAAGCCCAGCTGCCTGTCCATGTATTTCTCTAGTAGCTCCTCCAGGTCAGCAGGGGCTCCACCCCCAACAGGGTTAGGGTCAGGGTCTTGCTGTGTCTGAGAGGCATCAAGCAGCAGGCGGATATGACCGCTGTGTGAGTTCACGGTACCTCTCAGCTCCTCCAGAGCCTCCTCTTTACTCTTCAGAGAGGTGTTGACATCATCCAACCTGGCCAGGACCTTTTCTAGCCCCCTGTCCCCCTGGACTGGCCCCCTGGTGGCCTGGTGCCCGTCAATCACTGACCCCTGGTGGTTGTCTGGTGTTACTGCGGCCTGCTCTATGTCGGGGGCGTGGACACTGTCAGGGGTCACAGCGCGGAGGTTGTTGAGCAGGGTGACCAGCATCTTGGAGGTGTCCTCCTGCAGGTCAGATCTCAGAGTGGAGCTCAGCCCAGTTATCGCAGCCTGCAGCGCCCCCACTGTTTGGGAGAGGCGCTGCACCTCTCCCTCCAGGAGACGCACTCTGTCTTTTTCTGCTCCTCCAGGCCTCCCCTCGTACACCCCCGTCTCCCTCCTCTCTGGCCCTAAGACAGAGGACACAGTTAAGTCAAAAACATATTAACACACTTCATATACGAATTCATCTCTAAGAAGAAGATTGAGAAAGCAGCAACATGTCATGTTGTAAAGTATCTTACTCTGTGGGTGTCTGGTCTGTCCAGGGATGGATCTGGTCTGGGGGTAGTGTGGTGCTTCCTCTGAGTTACGGTTCTGGTGAGGCTGTGACCCTGCTGGCACTGTCTGTTTGTTAGGGTACTGGTTTTGGTGAGGTTGTGACCCTGCTGGTACGATCTGTCTGTTTGGGTACTGGGTTTGGGGTGGCTGTGACCCGGCTGGTACTGTCTGTCTGTTAGGAGCAGCCTTCAGCTCAGAGCAGTCTGGTCCCTGGTAACTAGGGCAACACCTCCACTCCAGGTCTGTCACCGTCTTATAGGCGATCTTATAGGCCGGCCGGAACCGTGTCCGATACCTGGGAGAGAAGGCAAGACAAACCTGTAAGTGCATACACACACACACAAACGCAGGCATGCACAAACACACAAAGACAAACACGTCTTCAAATTTCTACTTAAGTCTATGACATTAGTCCTCTTTTGATAATATAATCTTTGTTGAGAATATTACAAACTGATGCTAAACTTAAAAAGATAGACTTGTTGCAGATGCAATCATTATGTAGGTGTAGTAGAGGATGAAACAGGGTCTGTGCCACCAGTAAGTACAGATAGTAGCTTGGCTCTCGACTGGTCTAAGACACTGCATCTCAGTGCAAGAGGCATTACAGTTGGGCTGCATCACATCCGGCCATGATTGGGATTCCCATAGGGAGGGTCACAAATGGCCCAGCATCGTCCGGGATTGGCTGGGGTAGGCCATCATTGTAAATAAGAATTTGTTCTTAACTGACTTGCCTAGTAATTGGATCCTGGACTTCCTGACAGGCTGCCTCCAGGTGATAAGAGTAGGCAACAACACGTCTGCCATGCTGATCCTCAACACTGGGGCCCCTCAGGGGTGTGTACTTAGTCCCCTCCTGTATTCCCTGCTTACCCACGACTGCGTGGGCAAACATGACTCCAACATCATCATTAAGTGTGCTAACGACACAACGGTGGTAGGCCTGATCACCGACAATGATGAGATGGCCTATAGGGAGGTCAGAGCACTGGCAGTGTGGTGCCAGGACAACAACCTCTCCCTCAATGTGAGCAAGACAAAGTAGCTGGAAAAGGCGGACCGAACAGGCCCCCATTAACTACTTCTATATAGGGGGCGCTCTTTTCATTTTTGGATAAAAAAACGTTCCCGTTTTAATTAAACAAGATATTTTGTCACAAAAAGATGCTCGACTATGCATATAATTGACAGCTTTGGAAAGAAAACACTGACGTTTCCAAAACTGCAAAGATAAAGTCTGTGAGTGCCACAGAACTAATGCTACAGGTGAAACCAAGATGAAATTTCATACAGGAAATGCCCCAGATTTTGAATGCGCTGTGTTCCAATGTCTCCTTATATGGCTGTGAATGCGCCAGGAATGAGCCTACACTTTGTCGTTTCCCCAAGGTGTCTGCAGCATTGTGACGTATTTGTAGTCATATCATTGGAAGATTGACCATAAGAGACTACATTTACCAGGTGTCCGCTTGGTGTCCTCCGTCAAAATTATTGCGCAATCTCCAGCTGCATGCACTTTTCCATTTGGTTCAGAGGAGAAAGGCAACTGCCACAAATGATTTATCATCAAATAGATATGTGAAAAACACCTTGAGGATTGATTCTAAACAATGTTTGCAATGTTTCTGTCGATATTATGGAGTTCATTTGGAAAAAAGTTTGGCGTTGTCATGACTGAATTTTCAGTTTTTTTTCTTAGCCAAACGTGATGAACAAAACGTAGCGATTTCTCCTACACAAATAATATTTTTGGAAAAACTGAACATTTGCTATCTGAGAGTCTCCTCATTGAAAACATCTGAAGTTCTTCCAAGGTAAATGATTTTATTTGAATGCTTTTCTTGTTTTTGTGAAAATGTTGCCTGCTGAATGCTAGGCTTAATGCTATACTAGCTATCAATACTCTTACACAAATGCTTGTGTAGCTATGGTTGAAAAGCATATTTTGAAAATCTGAGATGACAGTGTTGTTAACAAAAGGCTAAGCTTGTAAGCCAATATATTTATTTCATTTCATTTGCGATTTTAATGAATAGTTAACGTTGCGTTATGCTAGTGAGCTTGAGGCTAAGATTACGCTCCCGGATACGGGATTGCTCGACGCTAGAGGTTAACATCGACAGGGCTGTAGTGGAGCGGGTCGAGAGTTTCAAGTTCCTTGGTGTCCACATCACCAAAGAACTATCATGGTCCAAACATACCAAGACAGTCGTGAAGAGGGCACAACAAAACCTTCTCCCCCTCAGGAGACTGAAAAGAGCTGGCATGGGCCCCCAGATTCTCAAAAGGTTCTACAGCTGCACCATTGAGAGCATCCTGACTGGTTGCATCACGGGATTGCTCGACGCTAGAGGTTAACATCGACAGGGCTGTAGTGGAGCGGGTCGAGAGTTTCAAGTTCCTTGGTGTCCACATCACCAAAGAACTATCATGGTCCAAACATACCAAGACAGTCGTGAAGAGGGCACAACAAAACCTTCTCCCCCTCAGGAGACTGAAAAGAGCTGGCATGGGCCCCCAGATTCTCAAAAGGTTCTACAGCTGCACCATTGAGAGCATCCTGACTGGTTGCATCACCGCCTGTTATGGCAACTGCTCGACATCTGACCGTAATGCGCTACAACAGAGGGTAGTGTGAATGGCCCAGTACATCATTGGGGCTAAGCTTCCTGCCATCCAGGACCTATATAATAGGCAGTGTCAGAGGAAAGCCAATAAAATTGACAGAGACTCCAGTCACTCAAGTTATAGAATGTTTTCTCTGATTCCGCATGGAAAGCGGTACCAGAGCGCCAAGTCTAGGACTAAAAGGCTCCTCAACAGCTTCTACCCCAAGCCATTAGACTGCTCAACAATTCATAAAAATCGCACCGGACAATTTAAATCCCCACAGCAAGACAATTTCCTGGAAAGAAACTCAACCGGTGTTGCTCATTCAGCCGACAGAAACTTTGAACTTGTCCCCATTAAGCAACGAGTTGGAGTCAGAGGCCGAGGCTTCTCAGGTCCTCCACCCGTTACAGGGTCTGAGCCGCTGAAGCCTTCCACCATTGGCTTTGACAAATTGAAAACCTGAGTCATTGGCAATGACATTACCCACAATATTAGACTTAAAAGAATCATCCAGCGATCATACACCGTTTACCAGGGGCAGGGCTACGTTAAGGCTAATCTGAAGATGGTGCTGGCTAAGGCTAAAACTGGCGAGTGTGGAGAGTATAGAGATATTGTTATCCACGTCGGCACCAACGACGTTAGGATGAAACAGTCAGAGGTCACCAAGCACAGCATAGCTTCAGCGTGTAAATTATCCAGAAAGATTGTGTCGGCATTGAGTAATTGTCTCTGTCCCCTTCCCAGTTAGGGAGCGCTACAGCAGAGTCTCACAACTCAATCACTGGTTGAAAACTGTTTTCTGCTCCTCCCAAAAGATAGAATTCGTAGCTAATTGGCCTTCTTTTTGGGACTCACCCACAAACAGGACCAAGCCTGGCTGGCTGAGGAGTGACAGACTCCATCCTAGCTGGAGGGGTGCTCTAATCTTATCTACCAACATAGACAGGGCTCTAACTCCTATAGCTCCACAATGAGATAGCCACCCTAACAGCCTGCTGCCTGGCCTGCACCCTGCCAGCTTAGTGGAGTCTGCCACCAGCACAGTCAGTGTAGTCAGCTCAATATTTGTTAAAAGAAAAGCAAATACCCGAGCCCTGAAGCTTCCAGAAAGTTGGAACAGAAATGGTGCTTCACCAAACTGGAAGTCTTCCGACTACCTTGGAAATATATATTAATAATAATATTAGTATCGAAGAGCCCTCACTCCTGCTCGATCATCCGATTTTTCCAACCTAATTGAGGATCCAAAATGTATTTTTTGATACTGTCGCAAAGCTAACTAAAAAGCAACATTCCTCAAGAGAGGATGGCTTCCACTTCAGCAGTGATAAATTCATTTACTTCTTGACAAAAATATCATGATCATTTGAAAGCAAATTACGAACTCCTCTTTGAATCTGCGTATTTCTCCAAAACTCAGTTGTCCCAAGTCTGCACAGAACTGACAGGACCTAGGATCAATGGAGACACTCACATTTTTAAATCCTGTATCTCGACACTGTTAGGTTCTAATTATCAGAGTAAATAACTCAATGGACATTATGAAAGCTGAACCAAGTTTAATTCTTCCCAGAGGATCAATAGCTGCATTAGACAAAACATGTTTCTACCAGCACAAGTGTATATACTGTATATACTCCAATTTAAGAACTCCTCCTTCTCTCCAATCCTTACATCTATGATGGTTCGACAGGAAGACGAAGTAATAGGGTAATAAACCATAATTTCTCCCTTAAGGGGATCTGACCTGACCTCAACCCCTCATTTGCTTCATCCACAGATGTCCATCCGTATCCCCTACAGCAATCCTGTGACTTCTTCCTGTCCACCACATTCCAAAACCATCTGGCCCTATAGATAACCATTAACTTCTTATGTAAAAAAAACAAACAGTCTCTAGCATAGCAATGTTCCAAGTTTAACCCAGAATCCAACAACACATTAATTAAAAATAGTCACAGCCTCTAAACCTTCAAGCTGCATACTGGACCCTATTCCTACTAAACTACTGAAAAAGCTGCTTCCTGTCTTTGGCCCTCCTATGTTGAACAATAAATGACTGTGGCAGTAATAAAGCCTCTCTTGAAAAAGCCAAATCTTGACCCAGAAAATCTACAAAACTATTGGCCTATATCGAATCTCATCTCTGGGTGATGTCATTCGGAAACACAAGCTTCGGAAACACAAGGTTTCACTGCTATGCGGATGACACACAGCTGTACATTTTGATGAAACATGGTGAAGCCCCAAAATTTCCTATTCTGGACGCCTTTGTTTCGGACATAAGGAAGTGAATGGCGGCAAATGTTTTACTTTTAATCTCGGACAAAACAGAGATGCTAGTTCTAGGTCCCAAGAAACAAAGAGAACTTCTGTTGGATCTGACAATTAATCTTGATGGTTGTACAGTCGTCTCAAATGAAACTCTGATCTCTCTTTTGATGAACATATTGAGAATATGTCAAGGAGGGGCCCTGGACCTGATACAGACTTCAAACAGCAATGCTGCCCAGGATCCAGAGGTTCCAGCAACTTCACCCCTTGGGGCTTCCACTTTGTGATCAGATCCAGAGGTAGCAGTGCCTTCGTCCCCTGTTCTGTCTCCCTCTCCAGGGGCTTCCACTTTGTGATCAGATCCAGAGGTAGCAGTGCCTTCGTCCCCTGTTCTGTCTCCCTCTCCAGGGGCTTCCACTTTGTGATCAGATCCAGAGGTAGCAGTGCCTTCGTCCCCTGTTCTGTCTCCCTCTCAAGGGGCTTCTACGGTGAATGAGGCTCCGGAGGTATCTGCACCTTCATCCCCTGTTCTGTCTCCCTCTCCAGGGGCTTCTACGGTGAATGAGGCTCCGGAGGTACCTGCACCTTCGTCCCCTGTTCTGTCTCCCTCTCCGGTGGCTTCTACGGTGAATGAGGCTCCGGAGGTATCTGCACCTTCATCCCCTGTTCTGTCTCCCTCTCCGGTGGCTTCTATGGTGAATGAGGCTCCGGAGGTATCTGCACCTTCATCCCCTGTTCTGTCTCCCTCTCCGGTGGATTCTACGGTGAATGAGGATTCATTGGTTATGGGAGGCTTCAACCGGGTGCCAAGAGTTGCAGCTGTGCGAGATGGTGCCTCTCGCCAGTCCTTGACGGGTCATCCTGAATCATAAGATGTGTAGTAATGGGTGTATTTCCTCTCCCATCTCGCCGGCTGTTGTTTTAGGCAGCTCTAAGGTACCAAATGGCTCGGTTACTGGAGAAAAATACATGATCTA
The DNA here is from genome assembly GCF_036934945.1 of Oncorhynchus masou masou. Taxonomy (NCBI): domain Eukaryota; kingdom Metazoa; phylum Chordata; class Actinopteri; order Salmoniformes; family Salmonidae; genus Oncorhynchus; species Oncorhynchus masou. The sequence goes on along the minus strand of NC_088228.1, from coordinate 215,219 downwards.
CCCAGGGCACAAGAACAGGGTATTACTAGGCTCCCCACCATTATACGTCAATACATAGAGGTTGATGCTGTTGCAGCCCACGTGGGATAGAATTCCATTAGGAATGGTAGCTCGGAATGGCTGAAACAGGATTTTGAAGAACTGATTCTGTCTCTGCTGGACACAAAAATACGATCTATAATTTCTGGCTCTGTGCCCTCGCTGGGTCGATGTAGTGAACATTTTAGCAGTCTATAGCGCTTCACAACTGGCTACGTGACTTCTGCAGCTCCATTGGTGTAACTTTTGTAGACAACTTTGACACCTAATGAAGCAGAGAATGCTCTATAAGGAGGAGGGTTTCCAGCCTAATCATCGAGGTGCCTGGATCTTCCCCCATACAGCCTCCATTTGCCTGTGTTCCTCCCATACAGCCTCCAGTTGCCTGTGTTCCTCCCATACAGCCTCCAGCTGCCTGTTCTTCCCCCATACAGCCTCCAGTTGCCTGTTCTTCCCCCATACAGCCTCCAGTTGCTTGTTCTTCCCCCATACAGCCTCCAGCTGCCTGTTCTTCCCCCATACAGCCTCCAGTTGCCTGTTCTTCCCCCATACAGCCTCCAGCTGTCTGTTCCTCCCCCATACAGCCTCCAGTTGCCTGTTCTTCCCCATACAGCCTCCAGCTGCCTGTTCTTCCCCCATACAACCTCCAGCTGCCTGTTCTTCCCCCATACAACCTCCAGTTGCCTGTTCTTCCCCCATACAGCCTCCAGTTGCCTGTGTTCCTCCCATACAGCCTCCAGTTGCCTGTGTTCCTCCCATACAGCCTCCAGCTGCCTGTTCTTCCCCCATACAGCCTCCAGTTGCCTGTTCTTCCCCCATACAGCCTCCAGTTGCCTGTTCTTCCCCCATACAGCCTCCAGCTGCCTGTTCTTCCCCCATACAGCCTCCAGTTGCCTGTGTTCCTCCCATACAGCCTCCAGCTGCCTGTTCTTCCCCCATACAGCCTCCAGTTGCCTGTTCTTCCCCCATACAGCCTCCAGTTGCCTGTTCTTCCCCCATACAGCCTCCAGCTGCCTGTTCTTCCCCCATACAGCCTCCAGTTGCCTGTGTTCCTCCCATACAGCCTCCAGCTGCCTGTTCTTCCCCCATACAGCCTCCAGTTGCCTGTTCTTCCCCCATACAGCCTCCAGTTGCCTGTTCTTCCCCCATACAGCCTCCAGCTGCCTGTTCTTCCCCCATACAGCCTCCAGTTGCCTGTGTTCCTCCCATACAGCCTCCAGCTGCCTGTTCTTCCCCATACAGCCTCCAGTTGCCTGTTCTTCCCCCATACAGCCTCCAGTTGCCTGTTCTTCCCCCATACAGCCTCCAGCTGCCTGTTCTTCCCCCATACAGCCTCCAGTTTCCTCAATGGATGATCAGTCAACATCACGTGACTTGGGAAATGATAGTCAGGGCTTTTCTTTTTGGCAACTCACAGAAAGAAAAGTTATTGCTTGCTTATTAGCTATTGACACCAAGAAGTCATTAGAGGCTGACAATTTGAAGCAAACTGAAGTGGGTCTAGGGTGGCCGGTAAGGTGGCGGTGATATGACCCTGGACTAGCCTCTCAAAGCATGATGACAGAAGTGAGTGCTACGGGGCAGTAGTCATTTAGTTCAGTTATCTTTGCCTTCTTGGGAACAGCAACAATGGTAGCCATGTTGAAGAATATGGGGACAACAGAGGATAGGGGGTGATTAAATATATCTATAAAACACACCAGCCAGCTGGTCTGCACATGCTCTGAGGACTAGAGATTGACCGATTATGATTTTTCATCACCGATTAACCGTCCAATTTATTTATATTTATATATTTATATATATATATATATATATATATATATATATATATATAAAATGACAATTACAACAAAAAATACATTTAGTCACAAATAAATAATGAAACATGTTCAATTTGGTTTAAATAATGCAAAAACAAAGTTTGAGAAGAAAGTAAAAGTTCAATATGTGCCATGTAAAAATGCTAAAGTTTAAGTTCCTTGCTCAGAACATGAGAACATATGAAAGCAGGTGGTTCCCTTTAACATGAGTCTTCAATATTCCCAGTTAAGAAGTTTTAGGTTGTGGTTATTATAGGAATTATAGGACTATTTCTCTCGATATCATTTGTACGGTCGTGGCCAAAAGTTTTGAGAATGTCACAAATATTAATTTCCACAAAGTTTGCTGCTTCAGTGTCTTTAGATATTTTTGTCAGATGTTACTATGGAATGCTGAAGTACAATTACAAGCATTTCATAAGTGTCAAAGGCTTTAATTGACAATTACATGAAGTTGATGCAGAGTCAATATTTGCAGTGTGGACCCTTCTTATTCAAGACCTCTGCAATCTGCCTTGGCATGCTGCCAATTAACTTCTGGCCCACACCCTGACTGATGGCAGCCCATTCTTGCATAATCAATGCTTGGAGGTTGTCAGAATTTGTGGGGTTTTGTTTGTCCACCCGCTTCTTGAAGATTGACCACAAATTCTCAATGGGATTAAGGTCTGGCCAAAATATTGATGTTTTGTTCCCTGAGCCACTTCATTATCACTTTTTCCTTATGGCAAGGTGCTCTATTATAGTGGAAAAGGCATGGTTCGTCACCAAACTGTTCCTGGATGGTTGGGAAAAGTTGCTCTCGGAGGATGTGTTGGTGCCATTCCTTATTTATGGCTGTGTTCTCAGGCAAATTTGTAAGTGAGCCTACTCCCTTGGCTGAGAAGCAACCCCACACATGAATGGTCTCAGGATGCTTTACTGTTGGCATGACACAGGACTGATGGTAGCGCTCAGCTTGTCTTCTCTGGACAAGCTTTTTTCCGGATACCTCAAACAATCGGCAAGGGGATTCATCAGAGAAAATGACTTTACCGCAATCCTCAGCAGTCAGCAGTCAGCAGTCAGCAGACTCAGCAGTCCAATCCCTGTACCGAATAGAATATCAGTCTGTCCCTGATGTTTTTTCTGGAGAGAAGTGGCTTCTTTGCTGCCCTTCTTGAAACCAGGCTATCCTCTAAAAGATGCAGTCACACCTGCCTGCTGCCATTCCTGAGCAAGCTCTGTACTGGTGGTGCCCGGATCCCGCAGCTGAATCAACTTTAGGAGACGGTCCTGGCGCTTACTGGACTTTCTTGGGCGCCCTGAAGCCTTCTTCACAACAATTGAACCACTCTCCCTAAAGTTCTTCATGATCCGATAAATGGTTGATTTAGGTGCAATTTTACTGGCAGCAATATCCTTAAGCCCTTTTTGTGCAAAGCAATGATGACATTTACATTTACATTTACATTTAAGTCATTTAGCAGACGCTCTTATCCAGAGCGACTTACGGTACGTGTTTCCTTGCAGGTAACCATGGTTGACAGAGGAAGAACAATGATTCCAAGCACCACCCTCCTTTTGAAGCCTCCAGTCTGTTATTCAAACTCAAACTCAATCAGCATGACAGAGTGATCTCCAGCCTTGTCCTCGTCAACACTCACACCTGTGTTAACGTGAGAATCACTGACATGATGTCAGCTGGTCCTTTAGTGGCAGGGCTGGAATGCAGTGGAAATGTTTTTTGGGGATTAGTTAATTTGCATGGCAAAGAGTGACTTTGCAATTAATTGCAATTCATCTGATCACTCTTCATAACATTCTGGAGTATATGCAAATTGCCATCATGCAAACTGAGGCAGCAGACTTTGTGAAAATTAATATGTGTCATTCTCAAAAACTTTTGGCCACGACTGTATTACATATACCTTTGACTATTGGATGTTTGTATAGGCACTTTAGTATTGCCAGCATAATCTTGGGAGTTGATAGGCTTGAAGTCATAAACAGCGCTGTGCTTCATTTGTTTTGTGCATAATAATAATTGTATTAATTTTATTTTACCTTTATTTAACTTCTTATGGGACGGTAGCATCCCACCTGGCCAACATCCAGAGAAATTCAAATATTTAACATTCTTAAAAATATATGTGTTATACATCAAAATAAAGCTTAACTTCTTGTTAATCCAGCCGCTGTGTCAGATTTCATAAAGGTTTTGTGGCGAAAGCACACCATGCGAATATCTGAGGACAGCACCCCGCATACAAACATATGAAAAACATATTTCAATCAGGCAGGTGTGACACAAAAGTTAGAAAGAGCGATATAATTAATGCCTTACCTTTGAAGATCTTCTTCTGTTGGAACTCCAAAATGTCCCTGAAACATCACAAATGGTCCTTTTGTTCGATAATGTCCTTCTTTATGTCCAAAAAACGTCCATTTATCTGGCGCATTTGATTCAGAAATACACCGGGTTCAACTCGCCCAACATGAATGTAAACTTGGTCCAAACATTTCAAACAACATTCCTAAACCAACCTCAGGTACCCTAAAATGTAAAAAAAAAATCTATAAAATTTAAAACGGAATAAACTGTTTCTAATACCTGATAAAAAACAGAGTGGAGCGCGCTCCTGTTCACACGCACCAAAACAATAGAGTCCACCTGGAGTGACTCTTACAATGAAGGACTACTTCTTCTTTTCTCAAAAGAAAAACATCAAACGATTTCTAAAGACTGTTGACATCTAGTGGAAGCCATATGAACTGCAACCAGGCTCCTAATAATAAGGGTATCCCAGAGAAACCTATTGGAAAATCATATGACCTCAAATCTTTTTTTCCCTGGATGGTTTGTCCTCGGAGTTTCGCCTGCCAAATCAGTTCTGTTATATTCGCATACATTATTTTAACAGTTTTAGAAATGTTAGAGCGTTTTCTATCCAAATCTACAAATTATATGCACATTCTAGTTTCTGGGCCTGAGTAACAGGCGGTTTTGTCACGCCCTGACCTTAGATAACCTTTTATTTCTCTATATTGGTTAGGTCAGGATGTGACTAGGAGGGGTAGTCTAGTTTTTTATTTTCTATGTTGGCCTGGTATGGTTCCCAATCAGAGGCAGCTGTCTATCGTTGTCTCTGATTGGGGATCATATTTAGGCAGCCTTTTCCCTCCCTTTTCCCTGTTTGTGGCAACAGAAAGAGAGAGCAACAGATAAAGAGAGAGCAACAGAGGTGGATAGCAACAGAAAGAGAGAGCAACAGATAGGAGGATAGCAACAGAAAGAGAGAGCAAAAGATAGGAGGATAGCAACAGAAAGAGAGAGCAACAGATAGGTGGATAGCAACAGAAAGAGAGCAACAGATAGGAGGATAGCAACAGAAAGAGAGAGCAAAAGATAGGAGGATAGCAACAGAAAGAGAGAGCAACAGATAGGTGGATAGCAACAGAAAGAGAGAGCAACAGATAGGAGGATAGCAACAGAGGTGGATAGCAACAGAGGTGGATAGCAACAAAAAGAGAGCAACAGATAGGATAGCAACAGAAAGAGAGAGCAACAGATAAAGAGAGAGCAACAGAGGTGGATAGCAACAGAAAGAGAGAGCAACAGAAAGGAGGATAGCAACAGAAAGAGAGAGCAACAGAGGTGGATAGCAACAGAAAGAGAGAGCAACAGAGGTGGATAGCAACAGAAAGAGAGAGCAACAGAGGTGGATAGCAACAGAAAGAGAGAGCAACAGAGGTGGATAGCAACAGAAAGAGAGAGCAACAGAGGTGGATAGCAACAGAAAGAGAGAGCAACAGATAAGTGGATAGCAACAGAAAGAGAGAGCAACAGATAAGTGGATAGCAACAGAAAGAGAGAGCAACAGATAAGTGGATAGCAACAGAAAGAGAGAGCAGAGGTGGATAGAAACAGAAAGAGAGAGCAACAGAGGTGGATAGCAACAGAAAGAGAGAGCAACAGATAAGTGGATAGCAACAGAAAGAGAGAGCAACAGATAAGTGGATAGCAACAGAAAGAGAGAGCAACAGATAAGTGGATAGCAACAGAAAGAGAGAGCAACAGATAAAGAGAGAGCAACAGAGGTGGATAGCAACAGAAAGAGAGAGCAAGAGGTGGATAGCAACAGAAAGAGAGAGCAACAGATAGGTGGACAGCAACAGAAAGGGAGAGCAACAGAAAGAGAGAGCAACAGACAAAGAGAGAGCAACAGAAAGGTGGACAGCAACAGAAAGGTGGACAGCAACAAATAAAGAGAGAGCAACAGGTAAAGAGAGAGCAACAGGTAGGTGGACAGCAACAGGTAAAGAGAGAGCAACAGGTAAAGAGAGAGCAACAGGTAAAGAGAGAGCAACAGGTAAAGAGAGAGCAACAGGTAAAGAGAGAGCAACAGGTAAAGAGAGAGCAACAGGTAGGTGGACAGCAACAGGTAAAGAGAGAGCAACAGGTAAAGAGAGAGCAACAGGTAGGTGGACAGCAACGGGTAGGTGGACAGCAACGGGTAGGTGGACAGAGACATACAGGTGGACAGAAACATACAGGTGGATAGCAACAGAAAGAGAGAACAACAGAAATGTGTATAGTAACAGATAAAGACAGGTGTATAGCAACAGATAGGTGGACAGCAACAGATAGAGAGAGCAACAGACAAAGAGAGAGCAATAGATAAAGAGAGAGCAACAGATAAAGAGAGAGCAACAGATAAAGAGAGAGCAACAGATAAAGAGAGAGCAACGGATAAAGAGAGAGCAATGGATAAAGAGAGAGCAACGGATAAAGAGAGAGCAACAGATAAAGAGAGAGCAACAGATAAAGAGAGAGCAACAGATAAAGAGAGAGCAACAGATAAAGAGAGAGCAACAGGTAAAGAGAGAGCAACAGATAAAGAGAGAGCAACAAATAGGTGGATAGCAACAGATAGAGGGCAACAGATAAAGAGAGAGCAACAGATAGAGAGAGCAATAGATAAAGAGAGAGCAATAGATAAAGAGAGAGCAACAGGTAAAGAGAGAGCAACAGGTAAAGAGAGAGCAACAGGTAAAGAGAGAGCAACAGGTAAAGAGAGAGCAACAGAAAGAGAGAGCAACAGGTAAAGAGAGAGCAACAGATAAAGAGAGAGCAACAGGTAAAGAGAGAGCAACAGATAAAGAGAGAGCAACAGATAAAGAGAGAGCAACAGATAAAGATAGAGCAACAGATAAAGAGAGAGCAATAGATAGAGAGAGAGCAATAGATAGAGAGAGAGCAATAGATAGAGAGAGAGCAATAGATAGAGAGAGAGCAACAAATAGGTGGATAGCAACAGATAGAGGGCAACAGATAAAGAGAGAGCAATAGATAAAGAGAGAGCAATAGATAAAGAGAGAGCAACAGGTAAAGAGAGAGCAACAGGTAAAGAGAGAGCAACAGGTAAAGAGAGAGCAACAGGTAAAGAGAGAGCAACAGATAAAGAGAGAGCAACAGATAAAGAGAGAGCAACAGGTAAAGAGAGCAAGAGATAGGTGGACAGCAACTGATAGGGGACAGCAACAGATAAAGAGAAAGCAACAGGTAAGGAGAAAGCAACAGGTAAAGAGAGCAACAGATAAAGAGAGAGCAACAGATAAAGAGAAAGCAACAGGTGTAGAGAGCAACAGGTGAAGAGAGCAACAGGTAAAGAGAGAGCAATAGATAAAGAGAGAGCAACAAATAGGTGGATAGCAACAGATAGAGAGGGCAACAGATAAAGAGAGAGCAACAGATAAAGAGAGAGCAACAGGTGAAGAGAGCAACAGGTGAAGAGAGCAACAGGTGAAGAGAGCAACAGGTGAAGAGAGCAACAGGTAAAGAGAGAGCAATAGATAAAGAGAGAGCAACAAATATGTGGATAGCAACAGATACAGAGAGCAACAGATAAAGAGAGAGCAACAGATAAAGAGAGAGCAACAGGTAAAGAGAGCAAGAGATGGGTTGACAGCAACAGATAGGTGGACAGCAACAGATAAAGAGAAAGCAACAGGTAAAGAGAAAGCAACAGGTAAAGAGAGAGCAACAGATAAAGAGAGAGCAACAGATAAAGAGAGAGCAACAGATAAAGAGAGAGCAACAGATAAAGAGAGAGCAACAGATAAAGAGAGAGCAACAGATAAAGAGAGAGCAACAGGTAAAGAGAGAGCAACAGGTAAAGAGAGAGCAACAGGTAAAGAGAGAGCAATAGATAAAGAGAGAGCAATAGATAAAGAGAGAGCAACAGGTAAAGAGAGAGCAACAGGTAAAGAGAGAGCAACAAATAGGTGGATAGCAACAGATAGAGGGCAACAGATAAAGAGAGAGCAACAGATAGAGAGAGCAATAGATAAAGAGAGAGCAACAGGTAAAGAGAGAGCAACAGGTAAAGAGAGAGCAACAGGTAAAGAGAGAGCAACAGGTAAAGAGAGAGCAACAGGTAAAGAGAGAGCAATAGATAAAGAGAGAGCAATAGATAAAGAGAGAGCAACAGGTAAAGAGAGAGCAACAGGTAAAGAGAGAGCAATAGATAAAGAGAGAGCAACAAATAGGTGGATAGCAACAGATAGAGAGGACAACAGATACAGAGAGAGCAACAGATACAGAGTGCAACAGATAAAGAGAGAGCAACAGGTAAAGAGAGCAACAGATAGGTGGACAGCAACAGATAGGTGGACAGCAACAGATAAAGAGAAAGCAACAGTTAAAGAGAGCAACAGGTAAAGAGAGCAACAGGTAAAGAGAGCAACAGATAGTTGGACAGCAACAGATAAAGAGAGAGCAACAAATGAAGCGAGAGCAATAGATGGGTGGACAGCAACAGATGAGGAGATAGCAACAGATTAAGATAGAGCAACAGGTGAAGAGAGAGCAACAAATATGTGGATAGCAACAGATACAGAGAGCAACAGATAAAGAGAGAGCAATAGATAAAGAGAGAGCAATAGATATAGAGAGAGCAACAGATAAAGAGAGAGCAACAGATAAAGAGAGCAACAGGTAAAGAGAGCAACAGGTAAAGAGAGCAACAGTAAAGGTAAAGAGAGCAACAGGTAAAGAGAGCAACAGATAGGTGGACAGCAACACATAAAGAGAGAGCAACAAATAAAGCGAGAGCAATAGATAGGTGGATAGCAACAGATGAGGTGATAGCAACAGATTAAGATAGAGCAACAAATAGGTGGACAGCAACAGATAGGTGGACAGCAACAGAAAGAGAGAACAACAGATATGTGGATAGCAATAGATAAAGAGAGAACAACAGATAAAGCGAGAGCAACAGATAAAGCGAGAACAACAGATAAAGCGAGAGCAACAGAAAGCGAGAGCAACAGAAAGCGAGAGCAACAGATAGGTGGACAGGAACAAATAAAGAGAGAGCAACAGGTAAAGAGAGAGCAACAGGTAGGTGGACAGCAACATATAGGTGGACAGCAACATACAGGTTGATAGCAACAGAAAGAAAAAGCAACAGATAGGAGGACAGCAACAGATATAGAGAGAGCAACAGACAAAGAGAGAGCAACAGATAGGTGGACAGCAACATACAGGGGAATAGCAACAGAAAGAGAGAACAACAGACATGTGGATAGCAACAGATGAAGAGAAAACAACAGATGGGTGTATAGCAACAGATAGGTGGACAGCAACATATATAGAGAGAGCAACAGACAAAGAGAGAGCAATAGATAAAGAGAGCGCAACAGATAAAGAGAGCGCAACAGAAAGGCGGAGAGCAACAGATAAAGAGAGAGCAACAGATAAGTGGACAGGAACAGATAGGTGGACAGCATCAGATGAAGAGAGAGCAACAGATAAAGAAAGAGCAACAAATGAAGCGAGAGCAATATATAGGTGGATAGCAACAGATTGTTGGACAGCAAAAGATAGGTGGACAGGAACAGATAGGTGGACAGCATCAGATGAAGAGAGAGCAACAAATAGGTGGTCAGCAACAGATAGGTGGACAGCAACAGAGAGGTGGATAGCAACAGAAAGAGAGAGCAACAGATAGGTGGACAGCAACAGAAAGGGAGAGCAACAGATAGGTGGACAGCAACAGAAAGGGAGAGCAACAGAAAGAGAGAGCAACAGGTAAAGAGAGCAACGGGTAGGTGGACAGCAACAGATAAAGAGAGAGCAACAGGTGAGGGGAGCAACAGGTAAAGAGAGAGCAATAGATAAAGAGAAAGCAACAAATAGGTGGATAGCAACAGATCGAGAGAGCAACAGATAAAGAGAGAGCAACAGATAGAGAGAGCAACAGATAAAGAGAGAGCAACAGATAAAGAGAGCGCAACAGATAAAGAGAGAGCAACAGATAAAGAGAGAGCAACAGAGGTGGATAGCAACAGAAAGAGAGAGCAACAGATAGGTGGACAGCAACAGAAAGGGAGAGCAACAGAAAGAGAGAGCAACAGGTAAAGAGAGCAACAGGTAAAGAGAGCAACAGGTAGGTGGACAGCAACAGATAAAGAGAGAGCAACAGGTAAAGAGAGAGCAACAGGTAGGTGGACAGCAACAGGTAAAGAGAGAGCAACAGGTAAAGAGAGAGCAACAGGTAGGTGGACAGCAACAGGTAGGTGGACAGCAACAGAAAGAGAGAACAACAGATATGTGGATAGTAACAGATAAAGAGAGAGCAACAGATAGAGAGAGCAACAGGTAAAGACAGAGCAATAGGTAAAGACAGAGCAATAGGTAAAGAGAGAGCAATAGGTAAAGAGAGCAACAGGTAGGTGGACAGCAACAGATAGGTGGACAGCAACAGATAAAGAGAGAGCAACAAATGAAGCGAGAGCAATAGATAGGTGGACAGCAACATACAGGTGGATAGCAACAGAAAGAGAGAACAACAGTTATGTGGATAGCAACAGATGAAGAGAAAACAACAGATGGGTGTATAGCAACAGATAGGAGGACAGCAACAGATATAGAGAGCAACAGACAAAGAGAGAGCAATAGATAAAGAGAGAGCAACAGATAAAGAGAGAGCAACAGGTAAAGAGAGAGCAACAGGTAAAGAGAGAGCAACAGATAAAGAGAGAGCAACAAATAGGTGGATAGCAACAGATAGAGGGCAACAGATAAAGAGAGAGCAACAGATAGAGAGAGCAATAGATAAAGAGAGAGCAACAGGTAAAGAGAGAGCAACAGGTAAAGAGAGAGCAACAGGTAAAGAGAGAGCAACAGGTAAAGAGAGAGCAACAGGTAAAGAGAGAGCAACAGATAAAGAGAGAGCAATAGATAAAGAGAGAGCAACAGGTAAAGAGAGAGCAACAGGTAAAGAGAGAGCAACAGGTAAAGAGAGAGCAACAGGTAAAGAGAGAGCAATAGATAAAGAGAGAGCAACAAATAGGTGGATAGCAACAGATAGAGAGGACAACAGATACAGAGAGAGCAACAGATACAGAGAGCAACAGATAAAGAGAGAGCAACAGGTAAAGAGAGCAACAGATAGGTGGACAGCAACAGATAGGTGGACAGCAACAGATAAAGAGAAAGCAACAGTTAAAGAGAGCAACAGGTAAAGAGAGCAACAGGTAAAGAGAGCAACAGATAGTTGGACAGCAACAGATAAAGAGAGAGCAACAAATGAAGCGAGAGCAATAGATGGGTGGACAGCAACAGATGAGGAGATAGCAACAGATTAAGATAGAGCAACAGGTGAAGAGAGAGCAACAAATATGTGGATAGCAACAGATACAGAGAGCAACAGATAAAGAGAGAGCAATAGATAAAGAGAGAGCAATAGATATAGAGAGAGCAACAGATATAGAGAGAGCAACAGATAAAGAGAGAGCAACAGATAAAGAGAGCAACAGGTAAAGAGAGCAACAGGTAAAGAGAGCAACAGGTAAAGAGAGCAACAGGTAAAGAGAGCAACAGATAGGTGGACAGCAACACATAAAGAGAGAGCAACAAATAAAGCGAGAGCAATAGATAGGTGGATAGCAACAGATGAGGTGATAGCAACAGATTAAGATAGAGCAACAAATAGGTGGACAGCAACAGATAGGTGGACAGCAACAGAAAGAGAGAACAACAGATATGTGGATAGCAATAGATAAAGAGAGAACAACAGATAAAGCGAGAGCAACAGATAAAGCGAGAACAACAGATAAAGCGAGAGCAACAGAAAGCGAGAGCAACAGAAAGCGAGAGCAACAGATAGGTGGACAGGAACAAATAAAGAGAGAGCAACAGGTAAAGAGAGAGCAACAGGTAGGTGGACAGCAACATATAGGTGGACAGCAACATACAGGTTGATAGCAACAGAAAGAAAAAGCAACAGATAGGAGGACAGCAACAGATATAGAGAGAGCAACAGACAAAGAGAGAGCAACAGATAGGTGGACAGCAACATACAGGGGAATAGCAACAGAAAGAGAGAACAACAGACATGTGGATAGCAACAGATGAAGAGAAAACAACAGATGGGTGTATAGCAACAGATAGGTGGACAGCAACATATATAGAGAGAGCAACAGACAAAGAGAGAGCAATAGATAAAGAGAGCGCAACAGATAAAGAGAGCGCAACAGAAAGGCGGAGAGCAACAGATAAAGAGAGAGCAACAGATAAGTGGACAGGAACAGATAGGTGGACAGCATCAGATGAAGAGAGAGCAACAGATAAAGAAAGAGCAACAAATGAAGCGAGAGCAATATATAGGTGGATAGCAACAGATTGTTGGACAGCAAAAGATAGGTGGACAGGAACAGATAGGTGGACAGCATCAGATGAAGAGAGAGCAACAAATAGGTGGTCAGCAACAGATAGGTGGACAGCAACAGAGAGGTGGATAGCAACAGAAAGAGAGAGCAACAGATAGGTGGACAGCAACAGAAAGGGAGAGCAACAGATAGGTGGACAGCAACAGAAAGGGAGAGCAACAGAAAGAGAGAGCAACAGGTAAAGAGAGCAACGGGTAGGTGGACAGCAACAGATAAAGAGAGAGCAACAGGTGAGGGGAGCAACAGGTAAAGAGAGAGCAATAGATAAAGAGAAAGCAACAAATAGGTGGATAGCAACAGATCGAGAGAGCAACAGATAAAGAGAGAGCAACAGATAGAGAGAGCAACAGATAAAGAGAGAGCAACAGATAAAGAGAGCGCAACAGATAAAGAGAGAGCAACAGAGGTGGATAGCAACAGAAAGAGAGAGCAACAGATAGGTGGACAGCAACAGAAAGGGAGAGCAACAGAAAGGGAGAGCAACAGGTAAAGAGAGCAACAGGTAAAGAGAGCAACAGGTAGGTGGACAGCAACAGATAAAGAGAGAGCAACAGGTAAAGAGAGAGCAACAGGTAGGTGGACAGCAACAGGTAAAGAGAGAGCAACAGGTAAAGAGAGAGCAACAGGTAGGTGGACAGCAACAGGTAGGTGGACAGCAACAGAAAGAGAGAACAACAGATATGTGGATAGTAACAGATAAAGAGAGAGCAACAGATAGAGAGAGCAACAGGTAAAGACAGAGCAATAGGTAAAGACAGAGCAATAGGTAAAGAGAGCAACAGGTAGGTGGACAGCAACAGATAGGTGGACAGCAACAGATAAAGAGAGAGCAACAAATGAAGCGAGAGCAATAGATAGGTGGACAGCAACATACAGGTGGATAGCAACAGAAAGAGAGAACAACAGTTATGTGGATAGCAACAGATGAAGAGAAAACAACAGATGGGTGTATAGCAACAGATAGGAGGACAGCAACAGATATAGAGAGCAACAGACAAAGAGAGAGCAATAGATAAAGAGAGAGCAACAGATAAAGAGAGCGCAACAGAAAGGCGGATAGCAACAGATAAAGAGAGAGCAACAGATAAGTGGACAGGAACAGATAGGTGGACAGCATCAGATGAAGAGAGAGCAACAAATACGTGGTCAGCAACAGATAGGTGGACAGCAACAGAAAGAGAGAGCAACATATATGTGGATATCAACAGATAAAGAGAGAACAACAGGTAGGTGGACAGCAACAGACAGGTGGATAGCAACAGATAGGTGGATAGCAACAGAAAGAGAGAGCATCAGATAGGTGGACAGCAACAAATAAAGAGAGAGCAACAGGTAAAGAGAGAGCAACAGATAAAGAGAGAGCAACAAGTAAAGAGAGAGCAACAGATAGGTGGACAGCAACAGATAGGTGGACAGCAACAAATAAAGAGAGAGCAACAGGTAGGTGGACAGGACCAGATAGGTGGATAGCATCAGATGAAGAGAAAGCAACAAATGAAGCGAGAGCAATAGATAGGAGGACAGCAACAGATGAAGAGATAGCAACAGATGAAGATAGAGCAACAGATAGGTGGACAGTAACAGATAGGTGGACAGCAACAGAAAGAGAGAACAACAGATATGTGGATAGCAACAGATGAAGAGAAAACAACAGATGGGTGTATAGCAACAGATAGGTGGACAGCAACAGATATAGAGAGAGCAACAGACAAAGAGAGAGCAACAGACAAAGAGAGAGCAAAAGATAAAGAGAGAGCAACAGAGGTGGATAGCAACAGAAAGAGAGAGCAACAGATAAAGAGAGAGCAACAGAGGTGGATTGCAACAGAAAGAGAGAACAACAGATATGTGGATAGCAACAGATGAATAGAAAACAACAGATGGGTGTATAGCAACAGATAGGTGGACAGCAACAGATATAGAGAGAGCAACAGACAAAGAGAGAGCAACAGATGAAGAGATAGCAACAGATAGATGAATATCAACTGATAAAGAGAGACCAACAGATAGGTGGATAGCACCAGATAAAGAGAGAGCAACAGATAGGTGGATAGCAACAGATAAAGAGAGAGACTCAACAATTTAAGTCCAGAGCTGTCTAACCATAACCCAATGCCAGGCCTCCTCCCTATCTCTCTCACGGAAACTTGGGTTCAGGTTTCTCTGACCTGCCTCCCAGGAGATTCTGGGATTTCCAGATCATTTTCCGTCATGCAGAGAAAGGAGTTAGGGTTAGAAAAAGAAAGCAAAGGCATGAACTCTAATAGTTTACCAGTCCCTTTGTGTCTTTCTCTTTCCCTCTCGTTCTCTCTCCCTCCCTCTGCCTCTCTCTCTAATAGTTTAGCAGTCCCTTTGTGACTCTCTTTCTCATTCTCTCACACTCCCTCCGTCTCTCTCTACTTCCCTCCTTGTCACCCTCCCTCTCCATGTCTCCCTCCCTCCCTCTCCATGTCTCCCTCCCTCTCCATGTCTCCCTCCCTCTCCATGTCTCCCTCCCTCCCTCTCCATGTCTCCCTCCCTCCCTCCCTCTCCATGTCTCCCTCCCTCTCCATGCCTCCCTCCCTCTCCATGCCTCCCTCCCGCCTCCCTCCCTCCCCATGCCTCCCTCCCGCCTCCCTCCCTCCCCATGCCTCCCTCCCTCCCTCCCTCTCCATGCCTCCCTCCCTCTCCATGTCTCCCTCCCTCCCTCCTGTCCCTCCCTCTCCATGTCTCTGTCCCTCCCTCTCCATGTCTCTGTCCCTCCCTCTCCATGTCTCTGTCCCTCCCTCTCCATGTCTCTGTCCCTCCCTCTCCATGTTTCTGTCCCTCCCTCTCCATGTCTCTGTCCCTCCCTCTCCATGTCTCTGTCCCTCCCTCTCCATGTCTCTGTCCCTCCCTCTCGCTCGCTCTCTCATTTTTATTCCATGAAGTCATGACCGTTTGAGAACAGATTTCACAAGACAGAGGTGTTCTCAAGGGGGTAAAACGTCAAATATTTAACTTCACTCCAACTATGTGTCTAAAGTGTATGTTGCAAAATAGTGCGGCCACAAGTTCCAACTTAGAATAAAACCATGACGTCACTCTAAACATGAATGTCACAGTGTTATGGCAAAACCGAGGTACTTATTGTTGGAGCCAAAGCACAGGGAGAGAATCTGTCCGAACATTTTAATTAATGGGCAATAAAGATAAAACACCTGGAAAAAAACCTACGTGTTATTTTAGATTCTGAACTACATTTCGAATCACACATTAGGAATGTGACCACAATAGCTTTTTAACATCTGAGGAACATTTCCAAAGTGTGGCTGTTTCTCTCTCAGGCTGATACAGAGACACTCATCCATGCTTTTATTGCAAGCAGGATTGACTACAGTAATGCTCTCCTGTCTGGTCTACCTAGGGAAGCTATTGGTCATCTGCAAAACATACAGAATGCTGCAGCATGGGTACTGACCAGGATCAGACAGAGAACACACACTACATCGGTTTTAACCTCTCTAGGGTATGTGGGACGCTAGCATCCCATCTGGCCAACATCCAGTGAGATTGCAGAGCGCCAAATTCAAATACAGAAATACTCATTATAAAAATTCAGAAAACAAAACATATTTTACATAGGTTTAAATTTTAACTTCTTGTGAATCCAACCACGGTGTCAGATTTAAAAAATGCTTGACGGCAAAATCATACCTTACGATTATTTGAGAACATAGCCCAGTTGACAAATTATTACAAACAGTAACCAGCCAAGCAGAAGCATTACAAAACTCAGAAATAGAGATAAAATTAATCCCTTACCTATGATGATCTTCATATTGTGGCACTCAGAAGACATTCATTTACTCAATAGATGTTCCTTTTGTTCGATAAAGTCTATTTATATCCAAAAACCTTGTTTTCTTCAGTAATCCACAGGCTCAAACGCAGCCAAAACAGGCAGACAAAAAAATCCCAATTGTATCCGTAAAGTTCATAGAAACATGTCAAACAATGTTTATATTTAATCCTCAGGTTGTTTTTAGCCTAAATGATCTATAATATTTCAACCGGACAATAACATTGTCAATATAAAATATAAAAGGTAAACAAGAAATGCATTCCCTCGGGATTGCGCATGAAAAAGCTCTGTGACATGTCAGGGTCCAATCATTCAGACTGGTCTTACTCCCTCATTTATAAGAATACAAGCCAAAAAAAAAATCTAAAGACTGTTGACATCTACTGGACGGCACAGGAACTGCAAATTGAGTCCTAAGTCAATGGATACTGTAATGGCATTGAATACAAAACCACAAAAAAAAATACTTCCTGAATGGATTTTCCTCAGGTTTTCGCCTGCCAAATCAGTTCTGTTATACTCACAGACACTATTTTAACAGTTTTGGAAACGCTAGAGTGTTTTCTATCCAAATGTATGTATATATGCATATCATATCTTCTGGGCCCGAGGAGCAGGGCGTTTAATTTAGTCATGCTTTTCATCCAAAAATCCAAATGCTGCCCCCTACCCTAGAGAAGTTTTAACGTCTCTGCACTGGCTGCCTGTGAGTTTTAGAATTAATTTTAAGATTCATGAATCGGTTTTTAAATCAATTCACGATTGTGCACCTCAATACATGTCAGACATGCTTTAAGTTATGTACACAGTAGGTCCCTCAGGTCCTTTGGGGGGCCGAAACTGTGGATATATCTAAAAGAGATCTTAAAACATATTTTTAGCTTTTCTTTTCCTCAGGCTGCTTTTTAGTCATTCAGTTTGTGTCATTATTTTGTTTGCGTTGCATTTCATGACTGAAATGTGATGTATTATTAAAGTATGATTAGATTTGATGGTAAATCTAATGGTGTGAAACCCCATCAGTGGAACCTGGGCTTTTTTTAACTTCACCTTTATTTAACCAGGTAGGCCAGTTGAGAACAAGTTCTCATTTACAATGTGAATCTTCAGGGATCTCAGACGATACGAAAGAGTTGTTGAACAGGCTAGTATTAGGGGTTGCAAAAATTGTGACGGATAATTTTAGAAAGAGAGGGTTCAGATTGTCAAGCCCAGCTGATTTGTAGGGGTCCAGCTTTTGCAGCTCCTTCAGAACATCAGCTATCTGGAATTGGGTGAAGGAGAAATGGGGGGCTTGGGCAAGTTGCTATGGGGGGGTGTAGAGCTGTTGACCGGGGTAGGGGTACCTAGGTGGAAAGCATGGCCAGCCGTAGAAAAATACTTATTGAAATTCTCGATTGTCGTAGATTTATCGGTGGTGACAGTATTTCCAAGCCTCAGTGCAGTGGGCAGCTGGGAGGGGGTGCTCTTATTCTCCATGGACTTTACAGTGTCGCAGAACTTTCGGAGTTTGTGGTACAGGATGCACATTTCTGTTTGAAAAAGCTAGCCTTTGCTTTCCTCACTGCCTGTCTATATTGGTTCCTAACTTCCCTGAAAAGTTGCATATCACGGGGGCTATTTGATGATAATGCAGTACACCACAGGATGTTTTTGTGCTGGTCAAGGGCACTCAGGTCTGGATTGAACCAGGGGCAATATCGGTTCCTGGATCAACATTTTTTGAGTGGGGCATGCTTATTTAAGATGGTGAGAAAAGCACTTTTAAAGAATAACCAGGCATCATGTACTGATGAAATGAGGTCAATGTCCTTCCAGGATACCCAGGCCAGGTTGATTAGAAAGGCCTGCTCTCTGAAGTGTTTTAGGGAGTGTTTGACAGTGATGAGGGGTGGTCGTTTGACTGCAGACCCGTTACGGACGCAGGCAATGAGTGATTGCTGAGATCCTGGTTGAAGACAGCAGAGGTGTATTCGGAGGGCAGGTTGGTTAGGATGATATCTATGAGGGTGCCCTTGTTTACAGAGTTAGGGTTGTACCTGGTGGGTTCCTTGGTTGGTTAGGATGATGTCCATGTTTACGGATTTGCGGTTGTACCGGGTAGGTTCATTGATAATTTGTTTGAGACTGAGGGCATCAAGTTTAGATTGTAGGAGGACCGGGGTGTTAAGCATGTCCCAGTTTAGGTCACCTAACAGCATGAGCTCTGAAAAAAGACGGGGGAACATCAATTCACATATGGTGTCCAGGGCACAGTTGGGGGCAGAAGGTGGTGTCTATAGCAAGCGGCAACGGTGAGAGACTTGTCTCTGGAAAGGTGGATTTTTAAAAGTAGGAGCTCAAATTGTTTGGACACAGACCTGGATAGTAAGACAGAACTCTGTAGGCCTTCTTTGCAGTAGATTGCAACTCCGCCCCCTTTGGCAGATCTATCTTGTCAGAAAATGGTATGGTTAGGGATGGACATTTCAGGGTTTTTGGTGGTCTTCCTAAACCAGGATTCAGACACAGCTAGGACATCCGGGTTGGCAAAGTGTGCTAAGGCAGTGAATAAAACAAACGTAGGGAGGAGGCTTCTAATGTTAACATCTAAGATCTATGAGGGTGCCTGTGTTTACGGATTTAGGGTTGTATCTGGTAGGTTCCATGATAATTTGTGTGAGATTGAGGGCATTTTTGTTAGATTGTAGGACGGCCGGGGTGTTAAGCATATCCCAGTGTAGGTCACCTAACAGTACAACCTCTGAAGATAAATGGGGTGATATTAAATTCACATATGGTGTCCAGGGCACAACTGGGGGCTGAGGGGGTCTATAACAAGGGGCAACAGTGAGAGACTTGTTTCTGGAAAGGTGGATTTTTAAAAGAAGAAGCTCAGACTGTTTGGGTATAGACCTGGATAGCATGACAGAGCTCTGCCGGCTATCTCTGCAGTAGATTGCAACTCAACCACCTTTGGCAGTTCTATCTTGGCGGAATTTTTTATTTTTTTCACCTTTATTTAACCAGGTAGGCTAGTTGAGAACAAGTTCTCATTTACAACTGCGACCTGGCCAAGATAAAGCAAAGCAGTGTGACAGACAACAACACAGAGGCCAACAATAAACCATCACTCATTCATATATCCTTATGTACATATTCTTTATCCCCTTACACTGTGTATAAGACAGTAGATTAGGAATTGTTAGTTAGTTAGATTACTTGTTGGTTATTACTGCATTGTCGGAACTAGAAGCACAAGCATTTTGCTACACTCGCATTAACATCTGCTAACCATGTGTATGTGACAAATAAAATTTGATTTGATTTGATTTGATTTAAACAGGCCAATAACACAATAAACTGGTCAATGACACAGTAGAAAAAAAAGTATATATACAGTGTGTGCAAAAGGCATGAGGTAGACAATAAATAGGCCATAGGAGCGAATAATTACAATTTAGCAGATTAACACTGGAGTGATAAATGAGCAGATGTGCAAGTAGAGATACTGGTGTGCAAAAGAGCAGAAAAGTAAATAAAATAAAAACAATATGGGGATGAGGTAGGTAGATTGGGTGAGCTATTTATAGATGGACTATGTACAGCTGCAGCAATCGGTTAGCTGCTCAGCTATCTGATGTTTTAAGTTGGTGAGGGAAATAAAACTCTTTGTTGTAGTTGAGGATGGACATTTCAGAATTTTTGGTGGCCTTCCTAAGCCAGGAGGGATATAATAGCCCAGGTGAGTGAATTGAGTGAAACCCCATCAATGGAACCCCAAATGGGCTGTCCAACTATGGTAAATCTAATGGTGTTAAAGCCCATTAGTGGAACCCCATCAGTGGAACCTGGGCTGTCCAACTATGGTAAATCTGATGGTGTTAAACCCCATCAGTGGAACCTGGGCTGTCCAACTATGGTAAATCTAATGGTGTTAAACCCCATCAGTGGAACCTGGGCTGTCCAACTATGGTAAATCTGATGGTGTTAAACCCCATCAGTGGAACCTGGGCTGTCCAACTATGGTAAATCTAATGGTGTTAAACCCCATCAGTGGAACCCCATCAGTGGAACCTGGGCTGTCCAACTATGGTAAATCTGATGGTGTTAAACCCCATCAGTGGAACCTGGGCTGTCCAACTATGGTAAATCTGATGGTGTTAAACCCCATCAGTGGAACCTGGGCAGTCCAACTATGGTAAATCTGATGGTGTTAAACCCCATCAGTGGAACCTGGGCTGTCCAACTATGGTAAATCTGATGGTGTTAAACCCCATCAGTGGAACCTGGGCTGTCCAACTATGGTAAATCTAATGGTGTTAAACCCCATCAGTGGAACCTGGGCAGTCCAACTATGGTAAATCTGATGGTGTTAAACCCCATCAGTGGAACCTGGGCTGTCCAACTATGGTAAATCTGATGGTGTTAAACCCCATCAGTGGAACCTGGGCAGTCCAACTATGGTAAATCTGATGGTGTTAAACCCCATCAGTGGAACCTGGGCTGTCCAACTATGGTAAATCTGATGGTGTTAAACCCCATCAGTGGAACCTGGGCAGTCCAACTATGGTAAATCTGATGGTGTTAAACCCCATCAGTGGAACCTGGGCTGTCCAACTATGGTAAATCTGATGGTGTTAAACCCCATCAGTGGAACCTGGGCTGTCCAACTATGGTAAATCTAATGGTGTTAAACCCCATCAGTGGAACCTGGGCTGTCCAACTATGGTAAATCTGATGGTGTTAAACCCCATCAGTGGAACCTGGGCAGTCCAACTATGGTAAATCTAATGGTGTTAAACCCCATCAGTGGAACCTGGGCTGTCCAACTATGGTAAATCTAATGGTGTTAAACCCCATCAGTGGAACCTGGGCTGTCCAACTATGGTAAATCTGATGGTGTTAAACCCCATCAGTGGAACCTGGGCTGTCCAACTATGGTAAATCTAATGGTGTTAAACCCCATCAGTGGAACCTGGGCTGTCCAACTATGGTAAATCTAATGGTGTTAAACCCCATCAGTGGAACCTGGGCTGTCCAACTATGGTAAATCTAATGGTGTTAAACCCCATCAGTGGAACCCCATCAGTGGAACCTGGGCTGTCCAACTATGGTAAATCTGATGGTGTTAAACCCCATCAGTGGAACCTGGGCTGTCCAACTATGGTAAATCTAATGGTGTTAAACCCCATCAGTGGAACCCCATCAGTGGAACCTGGGCTGTCCAACTATGGTAAATGTAATGGTGTTAAACCCCATCAGTGGAACCTGGGCTGTCCAACTATGGTAAATCTAATGGTGTTAAACCCCATCAGTGGAACCTGGGCTGTCCAACTATGGTAAATCTGATGGTGTTAAACCCCATCAGTGGAACCTGGGCTGTCCAACTATGGTAAATCTAATGGTGTTAAACCCCATCAGTGGAACCTGGGCTGTCCAACTATGGTAAATCTAATGGTGTTAAACCCCATCAGTGGAACCTGGGCTGTCCAACTATGGTAAATCTGATGGTGTTAAACCCCATCAGTGGAACCTGGGCTGTCCAACTATGGTAAATCTAATGGTGTTAAACCCCATCAGTGGAACCTGGGCTGTCCAACTATGGTAAATCTGATGGTGTTAAACCCCATCAGTGGAACCTGGGCTGTCCAACTATGGTAAATCTAATGGTGTTAAACCCCATCAGTGGAACCTGGGCAGTCCAACTATGGTAAATCTGATGGTGTTAAACCCCATCAGTGGAACCTGGGCTGTCCAACTATGGTAAATCTGATGGTGTTAAACCCCATCAGTGGAACCTGGGCTGTCCAACTATGGTAAATCTGATGGTGTTAAACCCCATCAGTGGAACCTGGGCAGTCCAACTATGGTAAATCTGATGGTGTTAAACCCCATCAGTGGAACCTGGGCTGTCCAACTATGGTAAATCTGATGGTGTTAAACCCCATCAGTGGAACCTGGGCTGTCCAACTATGGTAAATCTGATGGTGTTAAACCCCATCAGTGGAACCCCGGATGCCCAGTTATGAAATGTTTCCAGTGACGCTCTAATAATGAAAACAACAACTTTCATTTGATGTTGTCAGAGTAATTCATTCTGTGGTTGATCAGTCATCCCGTCAGTCTTATTACTGGAATAAATGAGCTAATCAGAGTGGATTAATCATTGCTGTTCACTGGCTAACTCATAAGTACTTTCCAAACTGCTGTTTTCTCCCTTCTGTCCTCCCTTTTCCTAACCCTTCTCACCCCTCCAGTGGACCTGAGGTGACTAAGTAGTAAGGAGCAACTCCACCTAGTTTCCATCACATTGCTGTAACATCCCCAGCCCTCTTAGATGAGAAAATAAGAGAAGGGAGGGAATAATATTCTATTATATCCCTCTCTCTCCGTCCTCCACCCATCTGGATGTCATAAGGTGAATTCACCAATTTGTAAGTCGCTCTGGATAAGAGCGTCTGCCAAATGACTTAAATGTAAATGTAAATGTAATCACTCTCTCACTGTCCTCCACCCATCCCTCTCCCACTGGTCTCCACCCATCCCTCTCTCTCCGTCCTCCACCCATCCCTCTCTCTCCATCCTCCACCCATCCCTCTCTCGCTCTGTCCCTCACCCATCCCTCTCTCGCTCTGTCCTCCACCCATCCCTCACTCGCTCTGTCCTCCACCCACCCCTCACTCGCTGTCCTCCACCCATCCCTCTCTCTCTCTCACAGTCCTCCACCCACCCACCCATCACTCCCTCCCATCCCTCTTTCTCGCTGTCCTCCACCCAGGTCTCTCTCCCATCCCTCTCTGTCATTCCTCCCTCTCTGTCTTCCACCCATCCCTCTCTGTCCTCCACCCATCCCTCTCTGTCATCCCTCTCTGTCCTCCACCCATCCCTCTCTGTCATCCCTCTCTGTCCTCCACCCATCCCACTCTGTCATCCCTCTAACTGTCCTCCACCCATCCCTCTCTCCAGGGAAACTTACATCACTTGTTGCTCACAGTCTGGGTCATGGTTTGGGCACGGTGCCACCTCAGGCTCCACAAAGCTCTCCACGTTCCCCTGGACGGTACAGCTCACGTTCTTATGGACCACATATGCACACCAGTTCCTAGAGGGGGAGGAGAGAAAGAGAGAGAGATGTGTAAGCAAAATATGTCATTGGTAACCAACCATCAGGCAACAATTCCAACCCTTCCAAGCTTGAGAAATAAGATACAAATAGTCTATTGTCTGATAGAAATACTTGAGAAAAAAGAGAGAAATAAAAGTCAGCATCTATGTGGATCATTTAGCTGTAGCTGACTGGTGCAGATTACCAGCCTATCACATTACAGGGTGACTGGTTTCCACCTCCAATTAGTATATATACTGATTGACATGTGATTTTATCATTATGGATTAGAGCAGATCGGTTGATATGTACAGTGGAGTCACAGACAGGCTGCATCAGAACACAGAACACAGATTATAATGCTGCAGCAAACAGACAAGACTAGACACACTCAGTGATGCATTATTCTCCATAACAAAACTCAGAAACAACTCAATGCAACAATTTAGTGATAAATAACTGCAGTAAAATAATGCAAAATGTAAAACGTATATTGAATTATATATTGAATTAATTCAATGTAATCACGTGTAATCTCTCCATTTACTGCACTAATTAAAGAGAAAAAGTCCTAAATAAAATAAGATCGCAACGACAAAGAACACAACTCGTTTGAGGCAAATGGAAATAAATAAAACAGATTAACAATAGATACAAATAATAATTTACCTATTCCTCTGTAACTGTCTGTGTCTCGCGCCCTGGTACGCAGCTCCTTGGAAAAGGTTGTAGTTCGGCGGATTTTGTCCGTTGGTGACAGAAAAGTTGAAGAACAGAGAGAACAATGTCCATGTTACCCCCAAATCAGCTGCTCCCCACTTCATCGTAGACAACAGATTAAATTAACTACTACGGAACATGGACAAGAAAAGTTCAGATATATGTATCTTTTAAAAGTTGGTATCCTATGTGCGGCCGCCCGGTAACTGAGCAGAACCTGACAAAATGTTGGAGATCTCTTTGCGGGTCGCTGTTGACTCCACTGGAACGACGTAGCTGTTAGACTCCTTTCCCCTCCCATCCTCCCTGCCTTCCTTCGACCCCAGCCCCTCCCCTCTCCACCCCATGAGAAACAAACACGCCCCGAATTGTCCGCAGCTTGTACTGTGCGCGCGCACACACACGCTGTAACAGCGCGTACTGTGCCCTGCAGGCAGACTGTTACAAATATTTATAGCATCTACCTTCTTGCTGTTCCCAATAATGTTTGTATCATGTTGTGTTGCTACCATGTTGTTGTCATGTGGTGTTGCCAACATGCTGTGTTGTCATGTGTTGCTGCCATGCTATGTTGTTGTCTTAGGTCTCTCTTTATTTAGTGTTGTGTTGTCTATCTTGTCGTGATGTGTGTTTGCCTTTTGGTAAGCCATCATTGTAAATAAGAATTTGTTCTTAACTGACTTGGCTAGTTAAATAAAGGTTAAATAATTAAAACACATCTGCTATCGGTTCTGTCACATTGAAGACCAATTACGTGCCTGATATTGTTGTGGGAGACTTTTGAGAAAACAGTTGATATCTTATATTTATTTAACTTAATAATATGATTTAGTAATATCCCCTCAAATTTTAGTCATTGACTATTAGTCAAATTGATAAGAGTGAGTCAAATACATTTCCTGGGATGTCTTTTTCACCATGCATTCCCTATGCTGCTAAATAGTGAATCAAACATCAGATATATGAGTACTGTAAACTCCTGTCATGATGTTGAATTAGCCAATGAATGGCTAGGAATATTTAAGGCCAGGTTCCTATATTTCCTGTTGTTATTAGGTACAGTCATCATATTTTACTGTGGATGGAGGCAAATTGTTAGTCTTGTACCAATTAACCTCTACGTAATCGGTGTGTCCCACGCAGGATGGTTGAGCTAACGTAGGCTAATGTGATTAGCATGAGGTTGTAAGTAACAAGAACATTTCCCAGGACATAGACATATCTGATATTTGCAGAAAGCTTACATTCTTGTTAATCTAACTGCACTGTCCAATTTACAGTAGCTATTACAATGAAATAATACCATGCTATTTTTTGAGGAGAGTGCACAATTTTGAACTTGAAAATGTATTAATAAACCAATTAGGCACATTTGGCTAGCAGGTGACCAGCTATCGAAAAGGTGACCAGCTAACTAAAAGGTGAACAGCTAGCAGGTGACCAGGTAACTAAAAGGTGAACAGCTAGCAGTTGACCAGCTAACTAAAAGGTGAACAGCTAGCAGGTGACCAGCTAACTAAAAGGTGAACAGCTAGCAGGTGACCAGCTAACTAAAAGGTGAACAGCTAGCAGGTGACCAGCTAACTAAAAGGTGAACAGCTAGCAGGTGACCAGCTAACTAAAAGGTGAACAGCTAGCAGGTGACCAGCTAACTAAAAGGTGAACAGCTAGCAGGTGACCAGCTATCTAAAAGGTGAAAAGCTAGTAGGTGACCAGCTAACTAAAAGGTGAACATCTAGCAGGTGACCAGCTAACTAAAAGGTGACCAGCTAACTAAAAGGTGAACAGCTAGCAGGTGACCAGCTATCTAAAAGGTGACCAGCTAACTAAAATGTGAACAGCTAGCAGGTGACTAGCTAACTAAAAGGTGAACAGCTGGCAGGTGACCAGCTAACTAAAAGGTGAACAGCTACCAGGTGACCAGCTAACTAAAAGGTGAACAGCGAGCAGGTGAACAGCTATCTAAAAGGCGAAAAGCTAGCAGGTGACCAGCTAACTAAAAGGTGAACAGCTAGCAGGTGACCAGCTAACTAAAAGGTGAACAGCTAGCAGGTGACCAGCTAACTAAAGGTGAACAGCTAGCAGGTGACCAGCTATCTAAAAGGTGAAAAGCTAGTAGGTGAACAGCTAACTAACAGGTGAACAGCTAGCAGGTGACCAGCTAACTAAAAGCTGACCAGCTAACTAAAAGGTGAACAGCTAGCAGGTGACCAGCAATATTAAAATTGAACAGCTAGCAGGTGACCAGCTAACTAAAGGGTGAACAGCTAGCAGGTGACCAGCTAACTAAAGGGTGAACAGCTAGCAGGTGACCAGCTATCTAAAAGGTGACCAGCTAACTAAAAGGTGAACAGCTAGCAGGTGACTAGCTAACTAAAAGGTGAACAGCTGGCAGGTGAACAGCTAACTAAAAGGTGAACATCTAGCAGGTGACCAGCTAACTAAAAGTTGACCAGCTAACGAAAAGGTGAACAGCTAGCAGGTGACCAGCTATCTAAAAGGTGACCAGCTAACTAAAAGGTGAACAGCTAGCAGGTGACTAGCTAACTAAAAGGTGAACAGCTGGCAGGTGACCACCTAACTAAAAGGTGAACAGCTAGCAGGTGACCAGCTAACTAAAAGGTGAACAGCGAGCAGGTGAACAGCTATCTAAAAGGTGAAAAGCTAGCAGGTGACCAGCTAACTAAAAGGTGAACAGCTAGCAGGTCACCAGCTAACTAAAAGGTGACCAGCTAACTAAAAGGTGAACAGCTAGCAGGTGACCAGCTATCTAAAAAGTGAACAGCAGACAGGTGACCAGCTAACTAAAGGGTGAAGAGCTAGCAGGTGACCAGCTAACTAAAGGGTGAACAGCTAGCAGGTGACCAGCTATCTAAAAGGTGACCAGCTAACTAAAAGGTGAACAGATAGCAGGTGACTAGCTAACTAAAAGGTAAACAGCTGGCAAGTGACCAGCTAACTAAAAGGTGAACAGCTAGCAGGTGACCAGCTAACTAAAAGGTGAACAGCGAGCAGGTGAACAGCTATCTAAAAGGTGAAAAGCTAGCAGGTGACCAGCTAACTAAAAGGCGACGAGCTAACTAAAAGGTGAACAGCTAGCAGGTGACCAGCTAACTAAAAGTTGAACAGCTAACTAAAAAGGTGAACAGCTAGCAGGTGACCAGCTAACTAAAAGGTGAACAGCAAGCAGGTGACCAGCGAACTAAAAGGTGAACAGCTAACTAAAAGGTGAACAGCTAACTAAAAAGTGAACTGCTAAAAGGTGACCAGCTAACTAAAAGGTGACTAGCTAACTAAAAGATGACCAGCTATCTAAAAGGTGACCAGCTAGCAGGTGACCAGCTAACTAAAAAGTGACCAGCTTGCAGGTGACCAGCTAACTAAAAGGTGAACAGCTAGCAGGTGACCAGCTAACTAAAAGGTGAACAGCTAGCAGGTGACCAGCTAACTAAAAGGTGACGAGCTAACTAAAAGATGACCAGCTAGCAGGTGACCAGCTAACTAAAAGGTGAACAGCTAACAGGTGACCAGCTAACTAAAAGGTGAAAAGCTAGCAGGTGACCAGCTAACTAAAAGGTGAACAGCTAGCAGGTGACCAGCTAACTAAAAGGTGAACAGCTAGCAGGTGACCAGCTAACTAAAAGGTGAACAGCTAGCAGGTGACCAGCTATCTAAAAGGTGAAAAGCTAGTAGGTGAACAGCTAACTAACAGGTGAACAGCTAGCAGGTGACCAGCTAACTAAAAGCTGACCAGCTAACTAAAAGGTGAACAGCTAGCAGGTGACCAGCAATATTAAAATTGAACAGCTAGCAGGTGACCAGCTAACTAAAGGGTGAACAGCTAGCAGGTGACCAGCTAACTAAAGGGTGAACAGCTAGCAGGTGACCAGCTATCTAAAAGGTGACCAGCTAACTAAAAGGTGAACAGCTAGCAGGTGACTAGCTAACTAAAAGGTGAACAGCTGGCAGGTGAACAGCTAACTAAAAGGTGAACATCTAGCAGGTGACCAGCTAACTAAAAGTTGACCAGCTAACGAAAAGGTGAACAGCTAGCAGGTGACCAGCTATCTAAAAGGTGACCAGCTAACTAAAAGGTGAACAGCTAGCAGGTGACTAGCTAACTAAAAGGTGAACAGCTGGCAGGTGACCACCTAACTAAAGGTGAAAAGCTAGCAGGTGACCAGCTAACTAAAAGGTGAACAGCTAGCAGGTCACCAGCTAACTAAAAGGTGACCAGCTAACTAAAAGGTGAACAGCTAGCAGGTGACCAGCTATCTAAAAAGTGAACAGCAAGCAGGTGACCAGCTAACTAAAGGGTGAAGAGCTAGCAGGTGACCAGCTAACTAAAGGGTGAACAGCTAGCAGGTGACCAGCTATCTAAAAGGTGACCAGCTAACTAAAAGGTGAACAGATAGCAGGTGACTAGCTAACTAAAAGGTAAACAGCTGGCAAGTGACCAGCTAACTAAAGGTGAACAGCTAGCAGGTGACCAGCTAACTAAAAGGTGAACAGCGAGCAGGTGAACAGCTATCTAAAAGGTGAAAAGCTAGCAGGTGACCAGCTAACTAAAAGGCGACGAGCTAACTAAAAGGTGAACAGCTAGCAGGTGACCAGCTAACTAAAAGTTGAACAGCTAACTAAAAAGGTGAACAGCTAGCAGGTGACCAGCTAAATAAAAGGTGAACAGCAAGCAGGTGACCAGCGAACTAAAAGGTGAACAGCTAACTAAAAGGTGAACAGCTAACTAAAAAGTGAACTGCTAAAAGGTGACCAGCTAACTAAAAGGTGACTAGCTAACTAAAAGATGACCAGCTATCTAAAAGGTGACCAGCTAGCAGGTGACCAGCTAACTAAAAAGTGACCAGCTTGCAGGTGACCAGCTAACTAAAAAGTGAACAGCTCGCAGGTGACCAGCTAACTAAAAGGTGAACAGCTAGCAGGTGACCAGCTAACTAAAAGGTGAACAGCTAGCAGGTGACCAGCTAACTAAAAGGTGACGAGCTAACTAAAAGATGACCAGCTAGCAGGTGACCAGCTAACTAAAAGGTGAACAGCTAACAGGTGACCAGCTAACTAAAAGGTGAACAGCTAGCAGTTGACCAGCTAACTAAAAGGTGAACAGCTAGCAGTTGACCAGCTAACTAAAAGGTTAACAGCTAGCAGGTGACCAGCTAACTAAAAGGTGAACAGCTAGCAGGTGACCAGCTAACTAAAAGGTGAACAGCTAGCAGGTGACCAGCTAACTAAAAGGTGAACAGCTAGCAGGTGACCAGCTATCTAAAAGGTGAAAAGCTAGTAGGTGACCAGCTAACTAAAAGGTGAACATCTAGCAGGTGACCAGCTAACTAAAAGGTGACCAGCTAACTAAAAGGTGAACAGCTAGCAGGTGACCAGCTATCTAAAAGGTGACCAGCTAACTAAAATGTGAACAGCTAGCAGGTGACTAGCTAACTAAAAGGTGAACAGCTGGCAGGTGACCAGCTAACTAAAAGGTGAACAGCTACCAGGTGACCAGCTAACTAAAAGGTGAACAGCGAGCAGGTGAACAGCTATCTAAAAGGCGAAAAGCTAGCAGGTGACCAGCTAACTAAAAGGTGAACAGCTAGCAGGTGACCAGCTAACTAAAAGGTGAACAGCTAGCAGGTGACCAGCTAACTAAAAGGTGAACAGCTAGCAGGTGACCAGCTATCTAAAAGGTGAAAAGCTAGTAGGTGAACAGCTAACTAACAGGTGAACAGCTAGCAGGTGACCAGCTAACTAAAAGCTGACCAGCTAACTAAAAGGTGAACAGCTAGCAGGTGACCAGCAATATTAAAATTGAACAGCTAGCAGGTGACCAGCTAACTAAAGGGTGAACAGCTAGCAGGTGACCAGCTAACTAAAGGGTGAACAGCTAGCAGGTGACCAGCTATCTAAAAGGTGACCAGCTAACTAAAAGGTGAACAGCTAGCAGGTGACTAGCTAACTAAAAGGTGAACAGCTGGCAGGTGAACAGCTAACTAAAAGGTGAACATCTAGCAGGTGACCAGCTAACTAAAAGTTGACCAGCTAACGAAAAGGTGAACAGCTAGCAGGTGACCAGCTATCTAAAAGGTGACCAGCTAACTAAAGGTGAACAGCTAGCAGGTGACTAGCTAACTAAAAGGTGAACAGCTGGCAGGTGACCACCTAACTAAAAGGTGAACAGCTAGCAGGTGACCAGCTAACTAAAAGGTGAACAGCGAGCAGGTGAACAGCTATCTAAAAGGTGAAAAGCTAGCAGGTGACCAGCTAACTAAAAGGTGAACAGCTAGCAGGTCACCAGCTAACTAAAAGGTGACCAGCTAACTAAAAGGTGAACAGCTAGCAGGTGACCAGCTATCTAAAAAGTGAACAGCAGACAGGTGACCAGCTAACTAAAGGGTGAAGAGCTAGCAGGTGACCAGCTAACTAAAGGGTGAACAGCTAGCAGGTGACCAGCTATCTAAAAGGTGACCAGCTAACTAAAAGGTGAACAGATAGCAGGTGACTAGCTAACTAAAAGGTAAACAGCTGGCAAGTGACCAGCTAACTAAAAGGTGAACAGCTAGCAGGTGACCAGCTAACTAAAAGGTGAACAGCGAGCAGGTGAACAGCTATCTAAAAGGTGAAAAGCTAGCAGGTGACCAGCTAACTAAAAGGCGACGAGCTAACTAAAAGGTGAACAGCTAGCAGGTGACCAGCTAACTAAAAGTTGAACAGCTAACTAAAAAGGTGAACAGCTAGCAGGTGACCAGCTAACTAAAAGGTGAACAGCAAGCAGGTGACCAGCTTAACTAAAAGGTGAACAGCTAACTAAAAGGTGAACAGCTAACTAAAAAGTGAACTGCTAAAAGGTGACCAGCTAACTAAAAGGTGACTAGCTAACTAAAAGATGACCAGCTATCTAAAAGGTGACCAGCTAGCAGGTGACCAGCTAACTAAAAAGTGACCAGCTTGCAGGTGACCAGCTAACTAAAAGGTGAACAGCTAGCAGGTGACCAGCTAACTAAAAGGTGAACAGCTAGCAGGTGACCAGCTAACTAAAAGGTGACGAGCTAACTAAAAGATGACCAGCTAGCAGGTGACCAGCTAACTAAAAGGTGAACAGCTAACAGGTGACCAGCTAACTAAAAGGTGAAAAGCTAGCAGGTGACCAGCTAACTAAAAGGTGAACAGCTAGCAGGTGACCAGCTAACTAAAAGGTGAACAGCTAGCAGGTGACCAGCTAACTAAAAGGTGAACAGCTAGCAGGTGACCAGCTATCTAAAAGGTGAAAAGCTAGTAGGTGAACAGCTAACTAACAGGTGAACAGCTAGCAGGTGACCAGCTAACTAAAAGCTGACCAGCTAACTAAAAGGTGAACAGCTAGCAGGTGACCAGCAATATTAAAATTGAACAGCTAGCAGGTGACCAGCTAACTAAAGGGTGAACAGCTAGCAGGTGACCAGCTAACTAAAGGGTGAACAGCTAGCAGGTGACCAGCTATCTAAAAGGTGACCAGCTAACTAAAAGGTGAACAGCTAGCAGGTGACTAGCTAACTAAAAGGTGAACAGCTGGCAGGTGAACAGCTAACTAAAAGGTGAACATCTAGCAGGTGACCAGCTAACTAAAAGTTGACCAGCTAACGAAAAGGTGAACAGCTAGCAGGTGACCAGCTATCTAAAAGGTGACCAGCTAACTAAAAGGTGAACAGCTAGCAGGTGACTAGCTAACTAAAAGGTGAACAGCTGGCAGGTGACCACCTAACTAAAAGGTGAAAAGCTAGCAGGTGACCAGCTAACTAAAAGGTGAACAGCTAGCAGGTCACCAGCTAACTAAAAGGTGACCAGCTAACTAAAAGGTGAACAGCTAGCAGGTGACCAGCTATCTAAAAAGTGAACAGCAAGCAGGTGACCAGCTAACTAAAGGGTGAAGAGCTAGCAGGTGACCAGCTAACTAAAGGGTGAACAGCTAGCAGGTGACCAGCTATCTAAAAGGTGACCAGCTAACTAAAAGGTGAACAGATAGCAGGTGACTAGCTAACTAAAAGGTAAACAGCTGGCAAGTGACCAGCTAACTAAAAGGTGAACAGCTAGCAGGTGACCAGCTAACTAAAAGGTGAACAGCGAGCAGGTGAACAGCTATCTAAAAGGTGAAAAGCTAGCAGGTGACCAGCTAACTAAAAGGCGACGAGCTAACTAAAAGGTGAACAGCTAGCAGGTGACCAGCTAACTAAAAGTTGAACAGCTAACTAAAAAGGTGAACAGCTAGCAGGTGACCAGCTAAATAAAAGGTGAACAGCAAGCAGGTGACCAGCGAACTAAAAGGTGAACAGCTAACTAAAAGGTGAACAGCTAACTAAAAAGTGAACTGCTAAAAGGTGACCAGCTAACTAAAAGGTGACTAGCTAACTAAAAGATGACCAGCTATCTAAAAGGTGACCAGCTAGCAGGTGACCAGCTAACTAAAAAGTGACCAGCTTGCAGGTGACCAGCTAACTAAAAAGTGAACAGCTCGCAGGTGACCAGCTAACTAAAAGGTGAACAGCTAGCAGGTGACCAGCTAACTAAAAGGTGAACAGCTAGCAGGTGACCAGCTAACTAAAAGGTGACGAGCTAACTAAAAGATGACCAGCTAGCAGGTGACCAGCTAACTAAAAGGTGAACAGCTAACAGGTGACCAGCTAACTAAAAGGTGAACAGCTAGCAGTTGACCAGCTAACTAAAAGGTGAACAGCTAGCAGTTGACCAGCTAACTAAAAGGTGAACAGCTAGCAGGTGACCAGCTAATTAAAAGGTGAACAGCTAGCAGGTGACCAGCTAACTAAAAGGTGAACAGCTAGCAGGTGACCAGCTAACTAAAAAGTGAACAGCTTGCA
The DNA here is from genome assembly GCF_036934945.1 of Oncorhynchus masou masou. Classification (NCBI taxonomy): domain Eukaryota; kingdom Metazoa; phylum Chordata; class Actinopteri; order Salmoniformes; family Salmonidae; genus Oncorhynchus; species Oncorhynchus masou. The sequence continues at coordinate 182,153 of NC_088228.1, read as the reverse complement.
GGTGGCCAGCTATCTAAAAGGTTAACAGCTAACTAAAAGGTGACCAGCTAACTAAAAGGTTAACAGCTTGCATGTGACCGCTAACTAAAAAGTGAACAGCTAATAGGTGACCAGCTAACTAAAAGGTGACAAGATAACTAAAAGGTGACCAACTAACTTAAAGGTGAACAGCTAGCAGGTGACCAGCTATCTAAAAGGTGACCAGCTAGCAGGTGACCAGCTAACTATAAAGTGAACAGCTAGCAGGTGACCAGCTATCTAAAAGGTGACCAGCTAACTAAAAGGTGACCAGCTAACTAAAAGGTGACCAGCTAACTAAAAGGTGAACAGCTAGCAGGTTACCAGCTAAACAAAAGGTGAACAGCTAGCAGGTGACCAGCTAACTAAAAGGTGAACAGCTAGCAGGTGACCAGCTAACTAAAAGGTGAACAGCTAGCAGGTGACCAGCTAACTAAAAGGTGAACAGCTAGCAGGTGACCAGCTATCTAAAAGGTGACCAGCTAACTAAAAGGTGACCAGCTAACTAAAAGGTGACCAGCTAACTAAAAGGTGAACAGCTAGCAGGTGACCAGCTAAACAAAAGGTGAACAGCTAGCAGGTGACCAGCTAACTAAAAGGTGAACAGCTGGCAGGTGACCAGCTAACGAAAAGTTGAACAGCTAACTAAAAGGTGAACAGCTAGCAGGTGACCAGCTAACTAAAAGGTGAACAGCTAACAGGTGACCAGCTAACTAAAAGGTGACTAGCTAACTAAAAGATGACCAGCTAGCAGGTGACCAGCTAACTAAAAGGTGAACAGCTAACAGGTGACCAGCTAACTAAAAGGTGAACAGCTAGCAGTTGACCAGCTAACTAAAAGGTGAACAGCTAGCAGTTGACCAGCTAACTAAAAGGTGAACAGCTAGCAGGTGACCAGCTAATTAAAAGGTGAACAGCTAGCAGGTGACCAGCTAACTAAAAGGTGAACAGCTAGCAGGTGACCAGCTAACTAAAAAGTGAACAGCTTGCAGGTGGCCAGCTATCTAAAAGGTTAACAGCTAACTAAAAGGTGACCAGCTAACTAAAAGGTTAACAGCTTGCATGTGACCGGCTAACTAAAAAGTGAACAGCTAATAGGTGACCAGCTAACTAAAAGGTGACAAGATAACTAAAAGGTGAACAGCGAGCAGGTGAACAGCTATCTAAAAGGTGAAAAGCTAGCAGGTGACCAGCTAACTAAAAGGTGAACAGCTAGCAGGTGACCAGCTATCTAAAAGGTGAAAAGCTAGTAGGTGAACAGCTAACTAACAGGTGAACAGCTAGCAGGTGACCAGCTAACTAAAAGCTGACCAGCTAACTAAAAGGTGAACAGCTAGCAGGTGACCAGCAATATTAAAATTGAACAGCTAGCAGGTGACCAGCTAACTAAAGGGTGAACAGCTAGCAGGTGACCAGCTAACTAAAGGGTGAACAGCTAGCAGGTGACCAGCTATCTAAAAGGTGACCAGCTAACTAAAAGGTGAACAGCTAGCAGGTGACTAGCTAACTAAAAGGTGAACAGCTGGCAGGTGAACAGCTAACTAAAAGGTGAACATCTAGCAGGTGACCAGCTAACTAAAAGTTGACCAGCTAACGAAAAGGTGAACAGCTAGCAGGTGACCAGCTATCTAAAAGGTGACCAGCTAACTAAAAGGTGAACAGCTAGCAGGTGACTAGCTAACTAAAAGGTGAACAGCTGGCAGGTGACCACCTAACTAAAAGGTGAACAGCTAGCAGGTGACCAGCTAACTAAAAGGTGAACAGCGAGCAGGTGAACAGCTATCTAAAAGGTGAAAAGCTAGCAGGTGACCAGCTAACTAAAAGGTGAACAGCTAGCAGGTCACCAGCTAACTAAAAGGTGACCAGCTAACTAAAAGGTGAACAGCTAGCAGGTGACCAGCTATCTAAAAAGTGAACAGCAGACAGGTGACCAGCTAACTAAAGGGTGAAGAGCTAGCAGGTGACCAGCTAACTAAAGGGTGAACAGCTAGCAGGTGACCAGCTATCTAAAAGGTGACCAGCTAACTAAAAGGTGAACAGATAGCAGGTGACTAGCTAACTAAAAGGTAAACAGCTGGCAAGTGACCAGCTAACTAAAAGGTGAACAGCTAGCAGGTGACCAGCTAACTAAAAGGTGAACAGCGAGCAGGTGAACAGCTATCTAAAAGGTGAAAAGCTAGCAGGTGACCAGCTAACTAAAAGGCGACGAGCTAACTAAAAGGTGAACAGCTAGCAGGTGACCAGCTAACTAAAAGTTGAACAGCTAACTAAAAAGGTGAACAGCTAGCAGGTGACCAGCTAACTAAAAGGTGAACAGCAAGCAGGTGACCAGCGAACTAAAAGGTGAACAGCTAACTAAAAGGTGAACAGCTAACTAAAAAGTGAACTGCTAAAAGGTGACCAGCTAACTAAAAGGTGACTAGCTAACTAAAAGATGACCAGCTATCTAAAAGGTGACCAGCTAGCAGGTGACCAGCTAACTAAAAAGTGACCAGCTTGCAGGTGACCAGCTAACTAAAAGGTGAACAGCTAGCAGGTGACCAGCTAACTAAAAGGTGAACAGCTAGCAGGTGACCAGCTAACTAAAAGGTGACGAGCTAACTAAAAGATGACCAGCTAGCAGGTGACCAGCTAACTAAAAGGTGAACAGCTAACAGGTGACCAGCTAACTAAAAGGTGAAAAGCTAGCAGGTGACCAGCTAACTAAAAGGTGAACAGCTAGCAGGTGACCAGCTAACTAAAAGGTGAACAGCTAGCAGGTGACCAGCTAACTAAAAGGTGAACAGCTAGCAGGTGACCAGCTATCTAAAAGGTGAAAAGCTAGTAGGTGAACAGCTAACTAACAGGTGAACAGCTAGCAGGTGACCAGCTAACTAAAAGCTGACCAGCTAACTAAAAGGTGAACAGCTAGCAGGTGACCAGCAATATTAAAATTGAACAGCTAGCAGGTGACCAGCTAACTAAAGGGTGAACAGCTAGCAGGTGACCAGCTAACTAAAGGGTGAACAGCTAGCAGGTGACCAGCTATCTAAAAGGTGACCAGCTAACTAAAAGGTGAACAGCTAGCAGGTGACTAGCTAACTAAAAGGTGAACAGCTGGCAGGTGAACAGCTAACTAAAAGGTGAACATCTAGCAGGTGACCAGCTAACTAAAAGTTGACCAGCTAACGAAAAGGTGAACAGCTAGCAGGTGACCAGCTATCTAAAAGGTGACCAGCTAACTAAAAGGTGAACAGCTAGCAGGTGACTAGCTAACTAAAAGGTGAACAGCTGGCAGGTGACCACCTAACTAAAAGGTGAAAAGCTAGCAGGTGACCAGCTAACTAAAAGGTGAACAGCTAGCAGGTCACCAGCTAACTAAAAGGTGACCAGCTAACTAAAAGGTGAACAGCTAGCAGGTGACCAGCTATCTAAAAAGTGAACAGCAAGCAGGTGACCAGCTAACTAAAGGGTGAAGAGCTAGCAGGTGACCAGCTAACTAAAGGGTGAACAGCTAGCAGGTGACCAGCTATCTAAAAGGTGACCAGCTAACTAAAAGGTGAACAGATAGCAGGTGACTAGCTAACTAAAAGGTAAACAGCTGGCAAGTGACCAGCTAACTAAAAGGTGAACAGCTAGCAGGTGACCAGCTAACTAAAAGGTGAACAGCGAGCAGGTGAACAGCTATCTAAAAGGTGAAAAGCTAGCAGGTGACCAGCTAACTAAAAGGCGACGAGCTAACTAAAAGGTGAACAGCTAGCAGGTGACCAGCTAACTAAAAGTTGAACAGCTAACTAAAAAGGTGAACAGCTAGCAGGTGACCAGCTAAATAAAAGGTGAACAGCAAGCAGGTGACCAGCGAACTAAAAGGTGAACAGCTAACTAAAAGGTGAACAGCTAACTAAAAAGTGAACTGCTAAAAGGTGACCAGCTAACTAAAAGGTGACTAGCTAACTAAAAGATGACCAGCTATCTAAAAGGTGACCAGCTAGCAGGTGACCAGCTAACTAAAAAGTGACCAGCTTGCAGGTGACCAGCTAACTAAAAAGTGAACAGCTCGCAGGTGACCAGCTAACTAAAAGGTGAACAGCTAGCAGGTGACCAGCTAACTAAAAGGTGAACAGCTAGCAGGTGACCAGCTAACTAAAAGGTGACGAGCTAACTAAAAGATGACCAGCTAGCAGGTGACCAGCTAACTAAAAGGTGAACAGCTAACAGGTGACCAGCTAACTAAAAGGTGAACAGCTAGCAGTTGACCAGCTAACTAAAAGGTGAACAGCTAGCAGTTGACCAGCTAACTAAAAGGTGAACAGCTAGCAGGTGACCAGCTAATTAAAAGGTGAACAGCTAGCAGGTGACCAGCTAACTAAAAGGTGAACAGCTAGCAGGTGACCAGCTAACTAAAAAGTGAACAGCTTGCAGGTGGCCAGCTATCTAAAAGGTTAACAGCTAACTAAAAGGTGACCAGCTAACTAAAAGGTTAACAGCTTGCATGTGACCGGCTAACTAAAAAGTGAACAGCTAATAGGTGACCAGCTAACTAAAAGGTGACAAGATAACTAAAAGGTGACCAACTAACTTAAAGGTGAACAGCTAGCAGGTGACCAGCTATCTAAAAGGTGACCAGCTAGCAGGTGACCAGCTAACTATAAAGTGAACAGCTAGCAGGTGACCAGCTATCTAAAAGGTGACCAGCTAACTAAAAGGTGACCAGCTAACTAAAAGGTGACCAGCTAACTAAAAGGTGAACAGCTAGCAGGTTACCAGCTAAACAAAAGGTGAACAGCTAGCAGGTGACCAGCTAACTAAAAGGTGAACAGCTAGCAGGTGACCAGCTAACTAAAATGTGAACAGCTAGCAGGTGACCAGCTAACTAAAAGGTGAACAGCTAGCAGGTGACCAGCTATCTAAAAGGTGACCAGCTAACTAAAAGGTGACCAGCTAACTAAAAGGTGACCAGCTAACTAAAAGGTGAACAGCTAGCAGGTGACCAGCTAAACAAAAGGTGAACAGCTAGCAGGTGACCAGCTAACTAAAAGGTGAACAGCTGGCAGGTGACCAGCTAACGAAAAGTTGAACAGCTAACTAAAAGGTGAACAGCTAGCAGGTGACCAGCTAACTAAAAGGTGAACAGCTAACAGGTGACCAGCTAACTAAAAGGTGACTAGCTAACTAAAAGATGACCAGCTAGCAGGTGACCAGCTAACTAAAAGGTGAACAGCTAACAGGTGACCAGCTAACTAAAAGGTGAACAGCTAGCAGTTGACCAGCTAACTAAAAGGTGAACAGCTAGCAGTTGACCAGCTAACTAAAAGGTGAACAGCTAGCAGGTGACCAGCTAATTAAAAGGTGAACAGCTAGCAGGTGACCAGCTAACTAAAAGGTGAACAGCTAGCAGGTGACCAGCTAACTAAAAAGTGAACAGCTTGCAGGTGGCCAGCTATCTAAAAGGTTAACAGCTAACTAAAAGGTGACCAGCTAACTAAAAGGTTAACAGCTTGCATGTGACCGCTAACTAAAAAGTGAACAGCTAATAGGTGACCAGCTAACTAAAAGGTGACAAGATAACTAAAAGGTGACCAACTAACTTAAAGGTGAACAGCTAGCAGGTGACCAGCTATCTAAAAGGTGACCAGCTAGCAGGTGACCAGCTAACTATAAAGTGAACAGCTAGCAGGTGACCAGCTATCTAAAAGGTGACCAGCTAACTAAAAGGTGACCAGCTAACTAAAAGGTGAACAGCTAGCAGGTTACCAGCTAAACAAAAGGTGAACAGCTAGCAGGTGACCAGCTAACTAAAAGGTGAACAGCTAGCAGGTGACCAGCTAACTAAAAGGTGAACAGCTAGCAGGTGACCAGCTAACTAAAAGGTGAACAGCTAGCAGGTGACCAGCTATCTAAAAGGTGACCAGCTAACTAAAAGGTGACCAGCTAACTAAAAGGTGACCAGCTAACTAAAAGGTGAACAGCTAGCAGGTGACCAGCTAAACAAAAGGTGAACAGCTAGCAGGTGACCAGCTAACTAAAGGTGAACAGCTGGCAGGTGACCAGCTAACGAAAAGTTGAACAGCTAACTAAAAGGTGAACAGCTAGCAGGTGACCAGCTAACTAAAAGGTGAACAGCTAACAGGTGACCAGCTAACTAAAAGGTGACTAGCTAACTAAAAGGTGAACAGCTAGCAGGTGACCAGCTAACTAAAAGGTGAACAGCTAACAGGTGACCAGCTAACTAAAAGGTGACCAGCTAACTAAAAAGTGAACAGCTAGCAGGTGACCAGCTAACTAAAAGGTGAACAGCTAGCAGGTGACCAGCTAACTAAAAGATGAACAGCGAGCAGGTGACATCTAGCAGGTGACCAGCTAACTAAAAGTTGAACAGCTAACTAAAAGGTGAACAGCTAGCAGGTGACCAGCTAACTAAAAGGTGAACAGCTGGCAGGTGACCACCTAACTAAAAGGTGAACAGCTAGCAGGTGACCAGCTAACTAAAAGGTGAACAGCGAGCAGGTGAACAGCTATCTAAAAGGTGAAAAGCTAGCAGGTGACCAGCTAACTAAAAGGTGAACAGCTAGCAGGTCACCAGCTAACTAAAAGGTGACCAGCTAACTAAAAGGTGAACAGCTAGCAGGTGACCAGCTATCTAAAAAGTGAACAGCAGACAGGTGACCAGCTAACTAAAGGGTGAAGAGCTAGCAGGTGACCAGCTAACTAAAGGGTGAACAGCTAGCAGGTGACCAGCTATCTAAAAGGTGACCAGCTAACTAAAAGGTGAACAGATAGCAGGTGACTAGCTAACTAAAAGGTAAACAGCCTACAAGTGACCAGCTAACTAAAAGGTGAACAGCTAGCAGGTGACCAGCTAACTAAAAGGTGAACAGCGAGCAGGTGAACAGCTATCTAAAAGGTGAAAAGCTAGCAGGTGACCAGCTAAATAAAAGGCGACGAGCTAACTAAAAGGTGAACAGCTAGCAGGTGACCAGCTAACTAAAAGTTGAACAGCTAACTAAAAAGGTGAACAGCTAGCAGGTGACCAGCTAACTAAAAGGTGAACAGCAAGCAGGTGACCAGCGAACTAAAAGGTGAACAGCTAACTAAAAGGTGAACAGCTAACTAAAAAGTGAACTGCTAAAAGGTGACCAGCTAACTAAAAGGTGACTAGCTAACTAAAAGATGACCAGCTATCTAAAAGGTGACCAGCTAGCAGGTGACCAGCTAACTAAAAAGTGACCAGCTTGCAGGTGACCAGCTAACTAAAAAGTGAACAGCTCGCAGGTGACCAGCTAACTAAAAGGTGAACAGCTAGCAGGTGACCAGCTAACTAAAAGGTGAACAGCTAGCAGGTGACCAGCTAACTAAAAGGTGACGAGCTAACTAAAAGATGACCAGCTAGCAGGTGACCAGCTAACTAAAAGGTGAACAGCTAACAGGTGACCAGCTAACTAAAAGGTGAAAAGCTAGCAGGTGACCAGCTAACTAAAAGGTGAACAGCTAGCAGGTGACCAGCTAACTAAAAGGTGAACAGCTAGCAGGTGACCAGCTAACTAAAAGGTGAACAGCTAGCAGGTGACCAGCTAACTAAAAGGTGAACAGCTAGCAGGTGACCAGCTAACTAAAAGGTGAACAGCTAGCAGGTGACCAGCTATCTAAAAGGTGACCAGCTAACTAAAAGGTGACCAGCTAACTAAAAGGTGACCAGCTAACTAAAAGGTGAACAGCTAGCAGGTGACCAGCTAAACAAAAGGTGAACAGCTAGCAGGTGACCAGCTAACTAAAAGGTGAACAGCTGGCAGGTGACCAGCTAACGAAAAGTTGAACAGCTAACTAAAAGGTGAACAGCTAGCAGGTGACCAGCTAACTAAAAGGTGAACAGCTAACAGGTGACCAGCTAACTAAAAGGTGACTAGCTAACTAAAAGGTGAACAGCTAGCAGGTGACCAGCTAACTAAAAGGTGAACAGCTAACAGGTGACCAGCTAACTAAAAGGTGACCAGCTAACTAAAAAGTGAACAGCTAGCAGGTGACCAGCTAACTAAAAGGTGAACAGCTAGCAGGTGACCAGCTAACTAAAAGATGAACAGCGAGCAGGTGACATCTAGCAGGTGACCAGCTAACTAAAAGTTGAACAGCTAACTAAAAGGTGAACAGCTAGCAGGTGACCAGCTAACTAAAAGGTGAACAGCTGGCAGGTGACCACCTAACTAAAAGGTGAACAGCTAGCAGGTGACCAGCTAACTAAAAGGTGAACAGCGAGCAGGTGAACAGCTATCTAAAAGGTGAAAAGCTAGCAGGTGACCAGCTAACTAAAAGGTGAACAGCTAGCAGGTCACCAGCTAACTAAAAGGTGACCAGCTAACTAAAAGGTGAACAGCTAGCAGGTGACCAGCTATCTAAAAAGTGAACAGCAGACAGGTGACCAGCTAACTAAAGGGTGAAGAGCTAGCAGGTGACCAGCTAACTAAAGGGTGAACAGCTAGCAGGTGACCAGCTATCTAAAAGGTGACCAGCTAACTAAAAGGTGAACAGATAGCAGGTGACTAGCTAACTAAAAGGTAAACAGCCTACAAGTGACCAGCTAACTAAAAGGTGAACAGCTAGCAGGTGACCAGCTAACTAAAAGGTGAACAGCGAGCAGGTGAACAGCTATCTAAAAGGTGAAAAGCTAGCAGGTGACCAGCTAACTAAAAGGCGACGAGCTAACTAAAAGGTGAACAGCTAGCAGGTGACCAGCTAACTAAAAGTTGAACAGCTAACTAAAAAGGTGAACAGCTAGCAGGTGACCAGCTAACTAAAAGGTGAACAGCAAGCAGGTGACCAGCGAACTAAAAGGTGAACAGCTAACTAAAAGGTGAACAGCTAACTAAAAAGTGAACTGCTAAAAGGTGACCAGCTAACTAAAAGGTGACTAGCTAACTAAAAGATGACCAGCTATCTAAAAGGTGACCAGCTAGCAGGTGACCAGCTAACTAAAAAGTGACCAGCTTGCAGGTGACCAGCTAACTAAAAAGTGAACAGCTCGCAGGTGACCAGCTAACTAAAAGGTGAACAGCTAGCAGGTGACCAGCTAACTAAAAGGTGAACAGCTAGCAGGTGACCAGCTAACTAAAAGGTGACGAGCTAACTAAAAGATGACCAGCTAGCAGGTGACCAGCTAACTAAAAGGTGAACAGCTAACAGGTGACCAGCTAACTAAAAGGTGAAAAGCTAGCAGGTGACCAGCTAACTAAAAGGTGAACAGCTAGCAGGTGACCAGCTAACTAAAAGGTGAACAGCTAGCAGGTGACCAGCTAACTAAAAGGTGAACAGCTAGCAGGTGACCAGCTATCTAAAAGGTGAAAAGCTAGTAGGTGAACAGCTAACTAACAGGTGAACAGCTAGCAGGTGACCAGCTAACTAAAAGCTGACCAGCTAACTAAAAGGTGAACAGCTAGCAGGTGACCAGCAATATTAAAATTGAACAGCTAGCAGGTGACCAGCTAACTAAAGGGTGAACAGCTAGCAGGTGACCAGCTAACTAAAGGGTGAACAGCTAGCAGGTGACCAGCTATCTAAAAGGTGACCAGCTAACTAAAGGTGAACAGCTAGCAGGTGACTAGCTAACTAAAAGGTGAACAGCTGGCAGGTGAACAGCTAACTAAAAGGTGAACATCTAGCAGGTGACCAGCTAACTAAAAGTTGACCAGCTAACGAAAAGGTGAACAGCTAGCAGGTGACCAGCTATCTAAAAGGTGACCAGCTAACTAAAAGGTGAACAGCTAGCAGGTGACTAGCTAACTAAAAGGTGAACAGCTGGCAGGTGACCACCTAACTAAAAGGTGAACAGCTAGCAGGTGACCAGCTAACTAAAAGGTGAACAGCGAGCAGGTGAACAGCTATCTAAAAGGTGAAAAGCTAGCAGGTGACCAGCTAACTAAAAGGTGAACAGCTAGCAGGTCACCAGCTAACTAAAAGGTGACCAGCTAACTAAAAGGTGAACAGCTAGCAGGTGACCAGCTATCTAAAAAGTGAACAGCAAGCAGGTGACCAGCTAACTAAAGGGTGAAGAGCTAGCAGGTGACCAGCTAACTAAAGGGTGAACATCTAGCAGGTGACCAGCTATCTAAAAGGTGACCAGCTAACTAAAAGGTGAACAGATAGCAGGTGACTAGCTAACTAAAAGGTAAACAGCTGGCAAGTGACCAGCTAACTAAAAGGTGAACAGCTAGCAGGTGACCAGCTAACTAAAAGGTGAACAGCGAGCAGGTGAACAGCTATCTAAAAGGTGAAAAGCTAGCAGGTGACCAGCTAACTAAAAGGCGACGAGCTAACTAAAAGGTGAACAGCTAGCAGGTGACCAGCTAACTAAAAGTTGAACAGCTAAATAAAAAGGTGAACAGCTAGCAGGTGACCAGCTAACTAAAAGGTGAACAGCAAGCAAGTGACCAGCGAACTAAAAGGTGAACAGCTAACTAAAAGGTGAACAGCTAACTAAAAAGTGAACTGCTAAAAGGTGACCAGCTAACTAAAAGGTGACTAGCTAACTAAAAGATGACCAGCTATCTAAAAGGTGACCAGCTAGCAGGTGACCAGCTAACTAAAAAGTGACCAGCTTGCAGGTGACCAGCTAACTAAAAAGTGAACAGCTCGCAGGTGACCAGCTAACTAAAAGGTGAACAGCTAGCAGGTGACCAGCTAACTAAAAGGTGAACAGCTAGCAGGTGACCAGCTAACTAAAAGGTGACGAGCTAACTAAAAGATGACCAGCTAGCAGGTGACCAGCTAACTAAAAGGTGAACAGCTAACAGGTGACCAGCTAACTAAAAAGGTGAACAGCTAGCAGTTGACCAGCTAACTAAAAGGTGAACAGCTAGCAGTTGACCAGCTAACTAAAAGGTGAACAGCTAGCAGGTGACCAGCTAATTAAAAGGTGAACAGCTAGCAGGTGACCAGCTAACTAAAAGGTGAACAGCTAGCAGGTGACCAGCTAACTAAAAAGTGAACAGCTTGCAGGTGGCCAGCTATCTAAAAGGTTAACAGCTAACTAAAAGGTGACCAGCTAACTAAAAGGTTAACAGCTTGCATGTGACCCGGCTAACTAAAAAGTGAACAGCTAATAGGTGACCAGCTAACTAAAAGGTGACAAGATAACTAAAAGGTGACCAACTAACTTAAAGGTGAACAGCTAGCAGGTGACCAGCTATCTAAAAGGTGACCAGCTAGCAGGTGACCAGCTAACTATAAAGTGAACAGCTAGCAGGTGACCAGCTATCTAAAAGGTGACCAGCTAACTAAAAGGTGACCAGCTAACTAAAAGGTGACCAGCTAACTAAAAGGTGAACAGCTAGCAGGTTACCAGCTAAACAAACGGTGAACAGCTAGCAGGTGACCAGCTAACTAAAAGGTGAACAGCTAGCAGGTGACCAGCTATCTAAAAGGTGACCAGCTAACTAAAAGGTGACCAGCTAACTAAAAGGTGACCAGCTAACTAAAAGGTGAACAGCTAGCAGGTGACCAGCTAAACAAAAGGTGAACAGCTAGCAGGTGACCAGCTAACTAAAGGTGAACAGCTGGCAGGTGACCAGCTAACGAAAAGTTGAACAGCTAACTAAAAGGTGAACAGCTAGCAGGTGACCAGCTAACTAAAAGGTGAACAGCTAACAGGTGACCAGCTAACTAAAAGGTGACTAGCTAACTAAAAGGTGAACAGCTAGCAGGTGACCAGCTAACTAAAAGGTGAACAGCTAACAGGTGACCAGCTAACTAAAAGGTGACCAGCTAACTAAAAAGTGAACAGCTAGCAGGTGACCAGCTAACTAAAAGGTGAACAGCTAGCAGGTGACCAGCTAACTAAAAGATGAACAGCGAGCAGGTGACATCTAGCAGGTGACCAGCTAACTAAAAGTTGAACAGCTAACTAAAAGGTGAACAGCTAGCAGGTGACCAGCTAACTAAAAGGTGAACAGTTAACAGGTGACCAGCTAACTAAAAGGTGACTAGCTAACTAAAAGGTGAACAGCTAGCAGGTGACCAGCTAACTAAAAGGTGAACAGCGAGCAGGTGAACAGCTATCTAAAAGGCGAAAAGCTAGTAGGTGACCAGCTAACTAAAAGGTGAACAGCTAGCAGGTGACCAGCTAACTAAAAGGTGAACAACTAGCAGGTGACCAGCTAACTAAAAGGTGAACAGCGAGCAGGTGACCAGCTAACTAAAAGGCGAAAAGCTAGCAGGTGACCAGCTAACTAAAAGGTGAACAGCTAGCAGGTGACCAGCTATCTAAAAGGTGAACAGCCCCAGTCCTATTTCCCAGTCCTATACCCCAGCCCCAGTCCTATACCTTAGCCCCATACCCCAGCCCAATGCACCAGCTCCAGTTCTATACCCCAGCCCCAGTCCTATACCCAGCTTCACGCTATCTTCAGTCCTGTATCCCAACTCCAGTCCTATACCCCAGCTCCAGCCTTAAGCACCAGCTCCAGCCTTACACCCCAGCTCCAGTCCTATACCTTAGCCCAATACCCCAGCTCCAGTTCTCTACCCAGCTCCAGTCCTATACACCAGCCGTAGCTCTATTACCAGCTCCAGGCCTATACCCAGCTCCAGTCCTACACTCCAGCCCCAGTCCTACAACAAATCGCTGTAACCCCGCTTCAGTCCTATACCCCAGTCCTATACCCAAAAACCATTCCCATACTCCAAATAATTCCTAGCCCTATAACCCAGATCCAGTCCTGTTATCCAGCTCAGGCCCTATAACCCAGATCCAGTCCTAATATCCAGCTCGAGCACTATAACCAAGATCCAGTCCTGTTATCCAGCTACAACCCTATAACCCAGATCCAGTCCTATTATCCAGCTACAGCCCTATAACCCAGCTCCAGTCCTATTATCCAGCTACAGCCCCATCACCGAGATCCAGTCCTATTATCCAGCTCGAGCCCCATAACCCAGATCCAGTCCTATTATCCAGCTACAACCCTATAACCCAGATCCAGTCCTATTATCCAGCTACAACCCTATAACCCAGATCCAGTCCTATTATCCAGCTCGAGCCCTATAACCCAGATCTAGTCCTATTATCCATCTCTAGCCCTATAACCCAGATCCAGTCCTATTATCCAGCTACAACCCTATAACCCAGATCCAGTCCTATTATCCAGCTCAAGCCCTATAACCCAGATCCAGTCCTATTATCCATCTCTAGCCCTATAACCCAGATCCAGTCCTATTATCCATCTCTAGCCCTATATGTCATGTCTTATTATGTCTTGTTCCTGTTCTTTCTCTTCACTCTGTCTCTCTCTGCTGGTCTTATTAGGTTACCTTCTCTTTCTCTCCTTCTCCAGCTGTTCCTCATCTCCTCTAACTACCTCGTTCACCCTTTCCCCACCTGTTCCCTTTTTCCCTCTGATTAGTTCTCTATTTCTCTCTCTGTTCCTGCTTCTTTCGGTGTCAGATTCTCGTTTGAGTTTCTCATGCCAGAAACAAGCTATCGTCTCGTTTGCTTCATCCTTGTCCTATCCTGTCGGAATCTGCCTGGCAGGTGCATCCTGTACTCAGCTAACTGTCTTTCGTTTGCACTGTGTCCAGTTCATCTGATGCTACGTGAGATCAGGTACCACTGTTCCTCTACGACCCACGCCTACCCAGAGCGACCTGCAGCCTGTCGCCGCTAACCCAGCTATTCTCCTCTACTGCTAAGAAGGGGACTCTCTTGTAAATTATCAGAGGGACTTTGTGTTTCATTTGTCGCCCTCTCTGCGGGTTGTCTATTTTTCCCATGATCTACATCTGAAGAGGATCTATGTCTTTCCTGTGTGCTCATTAAATAACTCTGTTTTTGGTTAAACCGCTTTTGGGTCCTCACTCAAGTGCATAACACTATAACCCAGATCCAGTCCTATTATCCAGCTACAGCCCTATAACCCAGATCCAGTCCTATTATCCAACTACAGCCCTATAACCCAGATCCAGTCCTATTATCCAGCTCGAGCCCTATAACCCAGATCCAGTCCTATTATCCATCTCTAGCCCTATAACCCAGATCCAGTCCTATTATCCAGCTCGAGCCCTATAACCCAGATCCAGTCCTATTATCCATCTCTAGCCCTATAACCCAGATCCAGTCCTATTATCCAGCTACAGCCCTATAACCCAGATCCAGTCCTATTATCCAACTACAGCCCTATAACCCAGATCCAGTCCTATTATCCATCTCTAGCCCTATAACCCAGATCCAGTCCTATTATCCAGCTCGAGCCCTATAACCCAGATCCAGTCCTATTATCCATCTCTAGCCCTATAACCCAGATCCAGTCCTATTATCCAGCTACAGCCCTATAACCCAGATCCAGTCCTATTATCCAGCTACAGCCCTATAACCCAGATCCAGTCCTATTATCCAGCTACAGCCCTATAACCCAGGTCCAGCCCTATTATCCAGCTACAGCCCTATAACCCAGGTCCAGCCCTATACCCCAGCCCTATACCACAGCTCCAGTCCTTTACCCCAGCCCAATACCCCAGCCCTACACCCCACACACCAGCCCTATACCACAGCTCCAGTCCTTTACCCCAGCCCAATACCCCAGCCCTATACTACAGCTCCAGTCCGTTACCCCAGCCCAATACCCCAGCCCTACACCCCACACACCAGCCCTATACCACAGCTCCAGTCCTTTACCCCAGCCCAATACCCCAGCCCTACACCCCACACACCAGCCCTATACCACAGCTCCAGTCCTTTACCCCAGCCCAATACCCCAGCCCTATACCACAGCTCCAGTCCGTTACCCCAGCCCAATACCCCAGCCCTACACCCCACACACCAGCCCTATACCACAGCTCCAGTCCTTTACCCCAGCCCAATACCCCAGCCCTACACCCCACACACCAGCCCTATACCACAGCTCCAGTCCTTTACCCCAGCCCAATACCCCAGCCCTATACCACAGCTCCAGTCCTTTACCCCAGCCCAATACCCCAGCCCTATACCACAGCTCCAGTCCTTTACCCCAGCCCTACACCCCACACACCAGCCCTATACCACAGCTCCAGTCCTTTACCCCAGCCCCATACCCCAGCCCCATACCCCAGCCCCATACCCCAGCCCAATACCCCAGCCCCAGCCCTATACCCCAGCCCAATACCCCAGCCCCATACCCCAGCCCAATACCCCAGCCCCAGCCCAATACCCCAGCCCCATACCCCAGCCCCAGCCCCATACCCCAGCCCCAGCCCCATACCCCAGCCCAATAACCCAGCTGCAGTCCTATTCCCCAGCTCCAGTCCTATACCCCAGTCCTATACCCCAGCTCCATAGAACAGCATGCTGTGCAGAGGAAGCAACAGATGTCTCTCTGAGCCTTTAATTCCACCAAGGGTCTGGAGGGGTGACTACACTGTCTGTTAATACATGCTAGCTGATAAAGAGGCTTATTGAAGCCATTCACACCACTCAGCTCTGAGTCCTCAGCCATGCTGCACTTCACCAGGGGTTTGGATTCTGTCCTTGGTCATACAAAGGGCTCTTCTCTCAGGAATCTGTTATGAATGTTATACTTCTATCAAACAACAGTCTCTTTGGATACATTGCGCGACAGTAGTTTGTAAAGAAGGAGTTTGTTTTGTGATATATGGGTCCTTGTTTGGACTAATGCGATCAGGGAAACCAACGGATATCTCACCCACAACAGACTAACATGCCTCCAAAGAAAAAGGTAAAGTGTTTAGTGTTTGTGTGTGTGTGTGTGTGTGTGTGCACAGGGAAGAATGGGATAATGTACCATCTGTTGTGTTGACTGTTAATCCCTTCATCTCTGTGTGAGTCATTTCTGCATGGCTTCTCTGAAACAGACAGGGGGACTGGGTCTATCTGAAACACAGGGTCAGGGTTACTGGGAGGAGGACTGGGTCTATCTGAAACACAGGGTTAGGGGTTAGGGTTACTGGGAGGAGGACTGGTCTAACTGAAACACAGGGTTAGGGTTACTGGGAGGAGGACTTGGTCTATCTGAAACACAGGGTTAGGGTTACTGGGAGGAGGACTGGTCTATCTGAAACACATGGTTAGGGTTACTGGGAGGAGGACTGGTCTATCTGAAACACAGGGTCAGGGTTACTGGGAGGAGGACTTGGTCTATCTGAAACACAGGGTCAGGGTTACTGGGAGGAGGACTGGGTCTATCTGAAACACAGGGTCAGGGTTACTGGGAGGAGGACTGGGTCTATCTGAAACACAGGGTTAGGGGTTAGGGTTACTGGGAGGAGGACTGGTCTAACTGAAACACAGGGTTAGGGTTACTGGGAGGAGGACTTGGTCTATCTGAAACACAGGGTTAGGGTTACTGGGAGGAGGACTGGTCTATCTGAAACACATGGTTAGGGTTACTGGGAGGAGGACTGAGTAGAAACCAACAAGTGTCGACCAGAGGGATGAAAGAGTTTCTGATGTTAGTAGAGAAATGGAGACAATTGCAGATTTGTTGGCTTTATCAAACTGCATCTCAATTTTTTATGTGACAAATGCCAGCTCTGCCAATTACTGTACATTCTACAGGGCTGTTCCAGTGTTGTATTGCAGTCTACAGTCTACTGTGTTACATTGCAATCTACAGTCCGGGAAACTGTGTTCTATTACAGTCTACAGGCCAGTCTACTGTGTTGTATTACAGTCTACAGGCCAGTCTATAGTGTTGTATTACAGTCTACAGGCCAGTCTACAGTGTTGTATTACAGTCTACAGGCCAGTCTACTGTGTTGTATTACAGTCTACAGGCCAGTCTACTGTGTTGTATTACAGTCTACAGGCCAGTCTACTGTGTTGTATTGCAGTCTACAGGCCAGTCTACAGTGTTGTATTACAGTCTACAGGCCAGTCTACTGTGTTGTATTAAAGTCTACATGCCAGTCTACTGTGTTGTATTACAGTCTACAGGCCAGTCTACAGTGTTGTATTACAGTCTACTGGCCAGTCTAATGTGTTGTATTACAGTCTACAGGCCAGTCTACAGTGTTGTATTGCAGTCTACTGGCCAGTCTAATGTGTTGTATTGCAGTCTACTGGCCAGTCTAATGTGTTGTATTGCAGTCTACTGGCCAGTCTAATGTGTATATTGCAGTCTACCGGCCAGTCTAATGTGTGTAGTGCAGTCTACTGGCCAGTCTAATGTGTATAGTGCAGTCTACTGGCCAGTCTAATGTGTGTAGTGCAGTCTACTGGCCAGTCTACTTTGTTGTATTGCAGTCTACCGGCCAGTCTAATGTGTATATTGCAGTCTACCGGCCAGTCTAATGTGTTGTATTACAGTCTACAGGCCAGTCTAATGTGTATATTGCAGTCTACCGGCCAGTCTAATGTGTATATTGCAGTCTACTGGCCAGTCTAATGTGTGTAGTGCAGTCTACTGGCCAGTCTAATGTGTATATTGCAGTCTACCGGCCAGTCTAATGTGTGTAGTGCAGTCTACTGGCCAGTCTAATGTGTATATTGCAGTCTACCGGCCAGTCCAATGTGTGTAGTGCAGTCTACAGGCCAGTCTACTGTGTTGTATTGCAGTCTACAGTTTACTGTGTTTTATTTCAGTTTACAGTCTACTTTGTTGTATTGCAGTCTACCGGCCAGTCTAATGTGTATATTGCAGTCTACCGGCCAGTCTAATGTGTGTAGTGCAGTCTACTGGCCAGTCTACTTTGTTGTATTGCAGTCTACCAGCCAGTCTAATGTGTATATTGCAGTCTACCGGCCAGTCTAATGTGTGTAGTGCAGTCTACTGGCCAGTCTACTTTGTTGTATTGCAGTCTACCGGCCAGTCTAATGTGTTGTATTACAGTCTACCGGCCAGTCTAATGTGTGTAGTGCAGTCTACTGGCCAGTCTAATGTGTGTAGTGCAGTCTACTGGCCAGTCTACTTTGTTGTATTGCAGTCTACCGGCCAGTCTAATGTGTTGTATTACAGTCTACCGGCCAGTCTAATGTGTGTAGTGCGGTGTACAGGCCAGTCTATTGTGTTGTATACAACCTACTGTGTTCTATTGCAGGCTACAGGCTGATTCTATTAACCTGAATAGGGCAATCCTCTTAGCGGTTAGGGTTGACTGGGCTTTAGACAGAGATGACTCCTCTTTTCTAGCAGAAATGGAGCAAGGTATCTAGAACATTCTAGCAGAAGAAAGGAAAGACAGGGAAGTGAAGAACAGTTATAACAGTAGTGCGAGAGAGGCAACAATAATGACAACAATTGTAACGGTCGGATTAACATTGAGCTATGATGAAAAAGTGAATTTGAACAGATTGACAACTATGTATGCTAAATGGAAGATAGCAAACCTGCCCACTTCCTCAACACATAGGCTGGGATTCAATCAGGACTGCATTAGATTGCGTTATAGAGCGTTTGACAATTAAAATTAACTCCCAATTAATTCATAACCTGCTGAGTTTACCTTGAATGCGAATGAGCTAACCTTGCCTTTAAAACCTGCGCTGACAACAAGAGGTAGCATTTCCTTTAAACCTGCATTGTCTACAAGATGCGAACGTGCTAACCTTGCCTTTAAAACCTGTGCTGACAACAAGAGATAGCATTTCCTTTAAACCTGCATTGTCTACAAGATGCGAACGTGCTAACCTTGCCTTTAAAAACTGCGCTGACAACAAGAGGTAGCATTTCCTTTAAACCTGCATTGTCTACAAGATCCGAACGAGCTAACCTTGCCTTTAAAACCTGAATTATCTACAAGAGGTAGCACTGCCTTTAAACCTGCATTGTCCACAAGTGGTAGCATTGCCATTAAACTTGCATTGTCTACAAGTGGTAGCATTGCCTTTAAACCTGCAGTGTCAATAAGTGATAACATTGCCTTTAAATCATGCAGTGTCGACAAGAAGTAGCATTGCCTTTAACTTCTTATGGCCGGGGGCAGTATTGAGTAGCTTGGATGAATAAGGTGCCCTGAGTTGCCCAGAGTAAACTGCCTGCTCCTCTGTCCCAGTTGCTAATATATGCATATTATTAGTATATTTGGATAGAAAACACTGAATGATGTCTGTGAGTATAACAGAACTCATATGGCAGGCAAAAACCTGAGAAAATATCCTAACAGGAAGTGGGAAATCTGAGGCTTGTAGTTTTTTTAAACTTGCATTGTCTACAAGAGGTAGCATTGCCTTTAAAACCTGCAGTGTCTACAATAGGTAGCATTGCCTTTAAAACTTGCATTGTCTACAATAGGTAGCATTGCCTTTAAAACTTGCATTGTCTACAAGTGGTAGCATTGCCTTTAATTGTGACTAGGGGGCAGTATTTTCATTTTTGGAAGAAAAAAACGTTCCCGTAGTAAACGGGATATTTTGTCAGGACAAGATGCTAGAATATGCATATAATTGACAGCTTAGGATAGAAAACATTCTAAAGTTTCCAAAACTGTACACATATTGTCTGTGAGTATAACAGAACTGATGTTGCAGGCGAAAGCCTGAGAAAAATCCAATCTGGAAGTGCCTCATGTTTTGAAAGCGCTGCGTTCCAATGTGTCCCTATTGAGCAGTGAATGGGCTATTAAACAGATTACTCCTTCTCCATATTCCCGAAGGTGTCTACAGCATTGTGACGTAGTTTTACACATTTCTGTTGAAGAATACCCGTAGGCGGCTACATTGCGTCAGTGGTCACCTGATGCTCCCGGAGAGATTCTTGAGTAAAATACAGAGGTAGCCATTACTCCAATTGGTCCTCCTGAAAAACGAATTGTCCCGATGGATATATTATCAAATAGATATTTGAAAAACACCTTGAGGATTGATTATAAACAACGTTTGCCATGTTTCTGTCGATATTATGGAGCTAATTTGAGACACAGCTCTTTTGCACACCAATATCTCTACCTGTACATGACCATCTGATCATTTATCACTTCATTTATCACTCCAGTGTTAATCTGCAAAATTGTAATTATTTGCCTACCTCCTCATGCCTTTTGCACACAATGTATATAGACTCTCCTTTTTTCTACTGTATTATTGACTTGTTAATTGTTTACTCCATGTGTAACTCTGTGTTGTCTGTTCACACTGCTATTCTTTATCTTGGCCAGGTCGCAGTGGCAAATGAGAACTTGTTCTCAACTAGCCTACCTGGTTAAATAAAGGTGAATTAAAAAAATTAAAAAGTGTCTGTGCACACCGTGTGCCCTCAGGCCGCTACTCCGCCACTACCACATATCTACAGTACTAAATCCATGTGTATGTATTTGAGTATGTTATCGTGTGCGTGTGTATGTATGTACAGTATGTGTCTGTGCCAATGTTTGTGTTGCTTCACAGTCCCCGCTGTTCCTTAAGGTGTGTTTTTATCTGTTATTTTAAATCTAGTTTTACTGCTTGCATCAGTTACTTGATGTGGAATTGAGTTCCATGTAGTCATGGTTCTATGTAGTACTGTGCGCCTCCCATAGTCTGTTCTGGACTTGGGGACTGTGAAGAGACCTCTGGTGACATGTCTTGTGGGGTATGTATGGGTGTCCGAGCTGTGTGCCAGCAGTTCAAACAGACAACTCGGTGCATTCAACATGTCAATACCTCTCATAAAAACAAGTAGTGATGAAGTCAATCTCTCCTCCACTTTGAGCCAAGAGAGATTGACATGCATATTATTAATATTAGCTCTCTGTACATCCAAGGGCCAGCTGTGCTGCCCCGTTCTGAGCCAATTGCCACTTTCCTAAGTCCTTTTTTTGTGGCACCTGACCACACGACTGAACAGTAGTCCATGTGCTACAAAACTAGGGCCTGTGGGATCTGCCTTGTTGATAGTGTGGTTAAGAAGGTAGAAACTAGAGCCTGTAGGACCTGCCTTGTTGATAGTGCTGTTAAGAAGGTAGAAACTAGAGCCGGTAGGACCTGCCTTGTTGATAGTGTTGTTAAAGAAGGTAGAAACTAGAACCTGTAGGATCTGCCTTGTTGATGGTGTTGTTAAGAAGGTAGAAACTAGAACCTGTAGGATCTGCCTTGTTGATAGTGTTGTTAAGAAGGTAGAGCAGCGCTTTATTATTGATTTACTTCTCCCCATCTTAGCTACTGTTGTATCAATATGTTTTGACCATGACAGTTTACAGTCCAGGGTTACTCCAAGCAGTTTAGTCATTTCAACTTACTCAATTTCCACATTATTTATTACAATATTTAGTTGAGGTTTAGGGTTTAGTGAATGATTTGTCCCAAATACAATGCTTTTAGTTTTAGAAATATTTAGGACTAACTTATTCCTTGCCATCCACTCTGAAACTAGCTGCAGCTCTTTGATAAATGTTGCAGTCATTTCAGTCGCTGTAGTAGCTGACATGTATTGTGTTGATTCATCCGCATACATAGAAACCTTACTCAAAGCCAGAGGCATGTCATTATTAGTTTGAAAAAAGCAATGGGCCTAGACAGCTTCCCTGGGGAATTCCTGATTCTTCCTGGATTATGTTGGAAAGGCTTCCATTAAAGAACACCCTCTGAGTTCTGTTAGGCAGGAAACTCTTTATCCACAATATAAATCACATCATCATTACAAACTAAAAAAGGACCATTCTAATTCTACATCACATCATCAATGCAAACTAAGGCGGCCCAAGTCTAATTCTAAATCACCATTACAAACTAACTCGATCCAAGTCTAAATCTACATCACCATTACACATTAAAGAGGCCCAAGTCTAATTCTATATTACATCATCATTACAAACAGAAGCAGATCAAGTCTAATTCTACATAAACATTACAAACTAATGTTGACAAAGTCTACTTCTACATCACATCATCATTACGAACTAATCCGTCCCAAGTCTAATTCTAAGTCAAATTATCATTACAAACTAAAGAGGCCCAAGCTTAATTCTACATTACATCAGCACGGCAAACTAAAGCGGTCCCCAAGTCTAATTCCAAATCATCATTAAAGCAGCCCAAGTCTAATTCTAAGTCATCATTACAAACTAATGCAGCCCTACTCTAATTCTACATCATCATTACAAACTAAAGCTGCCCAAGTCCAATTCTCCATTACACCAACATTACAGACTACAGCAGCCCAAGTCTAATTCTTCGTCACATAATCAACACAAACTAAGGCGGCCCAAGTCTAATTCTACATTACCATTACAATTTAGAGGCCCAAATGGAATTCTATGTAATTCCTTACAAACTAAGGTGGCCCAAGTCTAATTCTACACCATCATTACAAACTAAAGAGGCCCAATTCTAATTCTGCATCACATCATATTTACAAACTAAAGGGGCCCAAGTCTAATTCTACATCAACTCATCATTACAAACTAAAGCATCCCAAGTCTAAATCTGACTCCCTTTCTCTCTCCAGACCCTGAGGGATGTAGATGGTCATGAGGAGCGGAATGCCCAGGTCCAGTTGGAGAAGGCCAAGGTACGCCCCCAATCTAACTACCTCGATCCCTTGTTTCCTATCTCCTTCCTTACTTGGTTTCAGAGCATTTCATGTTATTATGTATGTAAATCTGAGACACTAAATCTGGTATTCTATGTATTAATTTGTGGATGTCCATTATCCAATTCGTATGATATGTTGAGAATTGCAAAACCTACACTATGTTACGTATTTGCACAATGTATGTTATGTTTTGAATTACAATTTGTTTAGTCTAACGTTAGCTAGATGGCTAATGTTAGCTAGCTGGCTAACGTTAGCTTGGCTAGGAGGTAAGTTTAAGTTTAGGAGTTAGGTTAAAGTGTTAAGGTTAGGGGAAGGGTTAGCTAAAAGGTTTAAGGTCTGTGTTAGGGGAAGGGTTAGCTAACATGCTAAGTACTTGGAAAGTAGCTAAAAATGTGTAACTAGTTGAACAGTTATTAGCTAAATGAGCTAAAATGCTCAAGTTTTCCATGATGAAATTCAAATACACAATCTTTGGGTTGCTAGATGTTCACCTTATTCATCCACCCATCCACCCTGATCAACCCCCATTCTTTCCCTTTTTTATTAATAAAGTTACATCTTATGTAACCATATCAAACATAACATATCATACTAATTTGAATATACCTGATTTACATTTGATTATCTTACGTCTACTCAGAGACCAGACTGCCTCCCCATCTCTTCTCTATGTTACCAGTGCAAGTCTGTTGTCTTCACTGTTACCAGTACAAGTCTGTTGTCTTTGTTACCAGTACAAGTCTGTTGTCTTCCCTCTTACCAGTACAAGTCTGTTGTCTTCCCTCTTACCAGTACAGGTCTGTTGTCTTCTCTGTTACCAGGACGAGTCTGTTGTCTTCTCTGTGTTCCCGGTGCACTTCTGTTGTCTTCTCTGTTTAAACAGTACGCCTATTGTCTTCCCTGTTACCAGTACGTCTGTTGTTGTCTCTGTTTAACCAGTTCAAGCCTGTTGTCTTCTCTGTTTAACCAGTACAAGCCTGTGGCATTTGCTGTGCGGTGTAACTTCTATTACATACCAGCAGACGACGACAACATCCCAGTACCAGGCCAGGCTGTGACCTTCGAGGCCAGAGACTTTCTACACGTCAAAGAGGTTAGAGTGTAACCCTTAACCCCTATCCTTTAACCACTAGCTCTATGATAGTGATGATGGTAATAATGTAGTGGTGATGATGATGGTTATGGGAATGCATCACACTCCTTCCCTTCTCTGAATCTACCCCTCTCTTTTTACATGTCTTGTTTAGTCTGATGTTTTGTTAAATAAGTGCTAAATTATGTATTATTATTCATAGTAAATCCAGTTCACTGCCTGCCTTGTCTGAACAGAAGTTTAATAGTGACTGGTGGCTTGGGCGTCCGGTGAAAGAGGATGGAGTGGTGGGGTTCATACCCAGTCCAACCAACCTGGAGACCATCCTGATAAGGAGAGATGTCCAGGCCAGGAAAGCTGCCAAAGCTCTGGCCAGGTACACAGCCATAAGCCTGATCCTGACCCTTGACACCCTAACCCTGCTGGTAGCTACTGGTACTGTGCTTCTACATCTGCATTGCTTGCTGTTTAGGGTTTTAAGCTGGGTTACTGTATAGCACTTTGTGACATCGGCTGATAAAAAAAGGGCTTTATAAATAAATGTGATTGATTGGTACTGCTACTACTACTGCTGATACAATTACTACTACTGATGCTATTACTACTAGTACTACTGCTGCTATTACTAGTGTAACAGTATAATTTTAAACCGTCCCCTCGCCCATACCCGGGCGCGAACCAGGGACCTTCTGCACACATCAACAACAGTCACCCTCGAAGCGTCGTTACCCATCTCTCCACAAAAGCCACTGCCCTTGCAGAGCAAGGGGAACTACTACTTCAAGGTCTCAGAGCAAGTGACGTCACCAATTGAAATGCTATTTAGCGCACACCGCTAACTAAGCTAGCCGTTTCACATCCGTTACACTCACCACCCTTTTGACCTTTGTCCTTTTCCGCAGCAACCAGTGATCCGGGTCAACAGCATCAATGTAACAGTATAACTTTAAACTGTCCCCTCGCCCATACCCGGGCGCGAACCAGGGACTCTCTGCACACATCAACAACAGTCACCCTCGAAGCGTCGTTACCCATCGCTCCACAAAAGCCGCGGCCCTTGCAGAGCAAGGGGAACTACTACTTCAAGGTCTCAGAGCACGTGACGTCACCGATTGAAACGCTATTTAGCGCACACCGCTAACTAAGCTAGCCGTTTCACATCCGTTACACTAGTAGTAGTACTACTACTGCTGCTGCTAATACTACTACTACTACTGCTGCTGCTACTACTACTACTACTACTACTACTACTACCACTACTGCTATTACCACTGCTGCTACAATTTCTAGTAATACTAATGCTGCTAATAATATTTATGCTGCTACCACTGCTGCAACTACAGCTACTACTATTACAACAACAAATAATACTACTGCTGCTATTACTACTAGTACAAATAATAGTACATATACTACTGTCAGGACCCGGTTACGAACCTGGGTCTCCGGAGTGAGAAACAGTCACTTAACCAACTGAGCCACGAATAGTCAGCAGAACCCAGAAGATGAGGCAGACACAGCAGTACTTAAGACGGTGTATTTAATAAAGTAAAAAGGAGAAGTCCTTAAATACAAAAATGGCAAATCCAAAAGGTGGTAGGAATAGCACAAAAAAAGCCTCAAGAGATACTCAAAAACAAAAACAGAATTCCACAAGAGCATCTCTCTGGGAAGTGGAAGGGCAGGGGTGTATGCTTCATGAATAATGACTCATAGTGTAATCATAACAACATACAGAAACTCAAGTCCTTCTGCTCACCCGACCTAGAATTCCTTACTATCAAATGCCGGCCATATTACCTCCCAAGAGAATTCTCATCAGTTATCTTCACAGCTGTGTACATTCCCCCTCAAAGAGACAACAAGATGGCCCTCAAGGAACTTCACTGGACTTTAAGTAAACTGGAAACCATATATCCTGAGGCTGCATTTATTGTAGCTGGGGATTTTAACAAAGCAAATTTGAGAACAAGGCTGCCTAAATTCAATCAGCATATTGATTGCAGTACACGCGGGGGTAATACACTCGATCACTGCTACTCTAACTTCTGCAATGCATACAAAGGCCTACAAAGGCCTCCCCTGCCCTCCCTTCGGCAAATCTGACCATGATGCCACGTGCTTGTACCGTCTGATAGGCAGAAACTCAAACAGGATGTACCAGTGACTAGAACCATTCAACACAGGTCTGACCAATCGAAATCCATGCTTCATGATTGTTTTGATCACGTGGACTGGGATATGTTCCAGTCAGCCTCGAAGAACAACATCGATCTATACGCTGACTGTGAGTGAGTTTATAAAGAAGTGCATTGGAGATGTTGTACCCACTGAGACTATTAAAACCTACCCTAACCAGAAACTGTGGATGGATGGTGGCATTCGCGCAAAACTGAAAGCGCGAATGCCGCATTTAACCATGGAACGAGGTCTGGGAATATGGATGAATATAAACAGTGTACTTATTCCCTCCACAAGGCATTCAAACAAGCGAAATGCCAGTACAGGGACTAAGTGGAGTCGCAATTCAATGCCTCAGACACGAGACGTATGTGGCAGGGTCTACAGGAAATCACAGACTACAAAAAGAAAACCAGCCACGTAACACTTCCAGACAAACTAAACACCTTCTTTGCCCGACTTGAGGATAATACAGTGCCACCTTTGCGGCCCGCTAATGAGGATGGCGCCCCCCAGCCCCTCATTGTGTTATTTAAAACATATGAAAGGTGGCCAGACTGACTACCCAATCTACTACGCCTTGTGAGTGTCCAGTCTCCCATGGACCACGGAGTTGAGCTGAACATCTGTCTGTTGGATTGGGACAGATCAACACTGCCCTACTCAGACAGTTTAGCTATAGGAGGCATTACAGCCTGGGTTACAGTAAGATTGATGTACTTAGAAAGCAGGTTATGCTTTTGTCACAGCCGAGCCAACAGCTGGAGGATATTTTCCCCTATCTGCTTGATGGTGGTGCATATAGGGCAGACCTTATCTTCAACTTGTGACTGTGTGGAAATCATCTCACACCATAAGCATTTATGCCCAGCTGTGGATAAAAACACAGGTCGGGTAGCACTGCTAGCATTAGCCTGTTCCGTTTTCATTGTGGCTAGCAGCTAACTGCTACTTAACATGAATCCGGGACACAAACTTGTGGTCCCAGCTATGAAGGCTGACTGCCTCGAGGAAACCATAGCAATACTTTAGCTATGATTAAAAACTATTTCATGAAAACTATTTCATAAAAACAACACACCGAGTGTATATGGTACACTATTCTGTTTCACAGTTTGATGATGTCTGTTGCGAGATGATGGACACATATCTCCTCTACTGCTGCTGCTGCTACTACTGCTACTATTATTACTACTACTACTACTATCACAACTACAATCACTACAACTATTAGTAATGCTATTACTACTACTACTACTGTTATTACTATTACTACTACTATTACTTCTAATATTACTACTATCACTACTAGTATTCCTACTATTACGCCTACTACCATCACTACTGATATCTCTACTACTACTGTTACTACTATTACTACTATTACTACTACAACTGCTACTACTACTACTACTACTACTGTTACTACTACTACTGCTACTACTACGACTACTACTACTGTTATTAATACTACTACTACTACTACTGTTATTACTACTACAACTGCTACTATTACTACTACTACTACTGTTACTACTACTACTGCTACTACTACAACTACTACTACTGTTATTACTACTACTACTACTACTGTTATTACTACTACTACTGTAATTACTACTACTACTACTACTACTGTTACTACTACTACTGTAATTACTACTACTACTACTACTACTACAACTACTACTACTACTACAAATACTACTACTACTACTACTACTATTACTACTACTGTTATTACTACTAATACTACTACTACTATTACTACTACTACCACTACTATTACTACCACTATATCTACTACTACTACTACTACTTCTACTATTACTACTACTACTACTACTACTACTACTACTACTACTACTACTACTATGTCTACTATTACTACTATCACTTCCATTATTCCTACTACTATTGTTACTATCATTACTACTACCATCACTACTACTATCTGTACTACTACTGTTATTACTACTCCTATTACTAATACCATTATTACTACTATCACTTCTACAATTTTTACTACTATTACTACTACCACTACTACCATTATTGCTACTATTACTCTTACTGCTACTACTATAACTACTAGCATTATTACTACTATTACCACTACTATTGTTATAATTACTACTACCAATATTACTATTACCATTATTACTACTATTACTACTACCATTATTACTATTACTATTACCATTATTACTATTCCCATTATTACTATTACTACTACCATTATTACTATTGCCATTATTATTAGTAGTATTACTACTATTGCTACTACCATTATTGCTATCACTACTACCATGATTACTATTACCATTATTACTACTGTTATTACTACTATTATTACTTCCATTATTACTATTGCTACTACCATTATTACAATTGCTTCTACCATTATTACTATTTCTACTACCATTATTGATATTACCATTATTACTACTGTTATTACAGCCATTATTACTATCACTACTACCAGTATTACTATTACCATTATTATTCATGTTATTACTACCATTATTACTACTATTATTACTATTGCCACTACCATTATTACTATTGCTACTACCATTATTACTCATGTCATTATTACTACTGTTATTGCTGCCATTATTACTATCACTGCTACGTTATTACTATTACCATTATTACTACTGTTATTACTACTAGTACTACTATCACTACAGCCATTATTACTATTGCCATTATTACTACTGTTACTACCGTTATTACCATCACTACTTCCGTTATTACTATTACCATTATTACTATTACTACTACCATTATTACTATTGCTACTACCGTTATTACTATTACCATTATTACTAGTGTTATTGCTACTATTTTTACTATTGCTACCATTGTTACTATTACTATTACGACTACCATTATTGCTATTACTACTACCATTATTACTATTACCATTGTAATTTTTACTTTTATCACTACTACTATCACTACTACTATTATTACTACTATTAATCATACTACTATTACTGTTACTACTACTGTTACTACTACCATTCTTACTAGTATTACGACTGACATTTTTACTACTATTTCTACTGTCACTACTACCATTACTACTACTATTACTCATACTACTACTACTGTCACTACTACTTTTATTACTACTACTACTCATACTAATACTACTGCTACTATTATTACTATAGCTACCATTGTTACTATTACTGTTACTACTACCATTATTACTATTGCTACTACCATTATTACTATTACCATTACCATTACCATTTTTACTACTATCACTACTACTATCACTACTACTATTATTACTACTTTACTCATACTACTACTACTGTTACTACTACCATTCTTACTAATATTACTACTGACATTTTTACTACTATTTCTACTGTCACTACTACCATTACTACTACTATTACTCATACTACTACTACTGTCACTACTACCATTATTACTACTATTACTCATACTACTACTACTGTCACTACTACCATTATTACTAATATTACTTCTACTAGTATTACTAAAATGACTGCTGCTGCTGCTTTAATAAAATGGACTACGATGACTAAGATGAGTTCCTCACTTTTCTTCTTTCAGTAAAGCAGCAGTTTCTCAAGACACAAATAAAAAGTACACCCCGCCTTCAACTGGTGAGGTTTTATTTTGTTTCAGTGTTTTAATTCATTGATGGGTGTATTATTGTATTTCTTCTGCTTTTATTAATTAAAACGTGAATTATTTCTGGCTGTATATTTAATTGAAATGTGTATTGTTGCTTCTAGTGGTTAGGTTAGGTGGATTATTGTGTCTGTTAGGAGTAGGTGTGGTATTGTGTCTGTAAGGGGTTAGGTGTGGTATTGTATATGTGAGGGGTTAGATGTAGTATTGTATATGTGAGGGGTAGGTGTAGTATTGTATATGTGAGGGGGTAGGTGTAGTATTGTATATGTGAGGGGTTAGGTGTAGTATTGTATATGTGAGGGGTAGGTGTAGTATTGTATATGTGAGGGGGTAGGTGTAGTATTGTATATGTGAGGGGGTAGGTGTAGTATTGTATATGTGAGGGGGTAGGTGTAGTATTATATATGTGAGGGGGTAGGTGTAGTATTGTATATGTGAGGGGGTAGGTGTAGTATTGTATAAGTGAGGGGTAGGTGTAGCATTGTATATGTGAGGGGTTAGGTGTAGTATTGTATATGTGAGGGGTAGGTGTAGTATTGTATATGGGAGGGTTAGGTGTAGTATTGTATATGTGAGGGGGTAGGTGTGGTATTGTGGCTGTTAGGGGTTAGGTGTAGTATTGGATAATGGAGGGGTAGGTATAGTATTGTATATATGAGGGGGTTAGGTGTAGTATTGTATATATGAGGGGGTAGGTGTCGTATTGTATATGTGAGGGGGTAGGTGTAGTATTGTATATGTGAGGGGGTAGGTGTAGTATTGTATATGTGAGGGGTTAGGTGTAGTATTGTGGCTGTTAGGGATAGGTGTAGTATTGTGGCTGTTAAGGGTAGGTGTAGTATTGTATATGTGAGGGGGTAGGTGTAGTATTATATATGTGAGGGGGTAGGTGTAGTATTGTATATGTGAGGGGGTAGGTGTAGTATTGTATATGTGAGGGGGTAGGTGTAGTATTGTATATGTGAGGGGTTAGATGTAGTATTGTATATGTGAGGGGGTAGGTGTAGTATTGTATATGTGAGGGGGTAGGTGTAGTATTGTATATGTGAGGGGGTAGGTGTAGTATTGCATATGTGAGTGGTTAGGTGTAGTATTGTATATATGAGGGTTTAGGTGTAGTATTGTATATGTGAGGGGGTAGGTGTAGTATTGTATATGTGAGGGGGTAGGTGTATTATTGTATATGTGAGGGTGTAGGTGTAGTATTGTATATGTGAGGGGTAGGTGTAGTATTGTATATGTGAGGGGGTAGGTGTAGTGTTGTATATGTGAGGGGGTAGGTGTGGTATTGTATATGTGAGGGGGTAGGTGTAGTATTGTATATATGAGGGGATATGTGTAGTATTGTATATGTGAGGGGGTAGGTGTAGTATTGTATATGTGAGGGGGTAGGTGTAGTATTGTATATGTGAGGGGGTAGGTGTGGTATTGTATATGTGAGGGGGTAGGTGTAGTATTGTATATGTGAGGGGATATGTGTAGTATTGTATATGTGAGGGGGTAGGTGTAGTATTATATATGTGAGGGGGTAGGTGTAGTATTGTATATGTGAGGGGGTAGGTGTAGTATTGTATAAGTGAGGGGTAGGTGTAGCATTGTATATGTGAGGGGTTAGGTGTAGTATTGTATATGTGAGGGGTAGGTGTAGTATTGTATATGGGAGGGGTTAGGTGTAGTATTGTATATGTGAGGGGGTAGGTGTGGTATTGTGGCTGTTAGGGGTTAGGTGTAGTATTGGATAATGGAGGGGTAGGTATAGTATTGTATATATGAGGGGGTTAGGTGTAGTATTGTATATATGAGGGGGTAGGTGTCGTATTGTATATGTGAGGGGGTAGGTGTAGTATTGTATATGTGAGGGGGTAGGTGTAGTATTGTATATGTGAGGGGTTAGGTGTAGTATTGTGGCTGTTAGGGATAGGTGTAGTATTGTGGCTGTTAAGGGTAGGTGTAGTATTGTATATGTGAGGGGGTAGGTGTAGTATTGTATATGTGAGGGGTTAGATGTAGTATTGTATATGTGAGGGGGTAGGTGTAGTATTGTATATGTGAGGGGGTAGGTGTAGTATTGTATATGTGAGGGGGTAGGTGTAGTATTGCATATGTGAGTGGTTAGGTGTAGTATTGTATATATGAGGGTTTAGGTGTAGTATTGTATATGTGAGGGGGTAGGTGTAGTATTGTATATGTGAGGGGGTAGGTGTATTATTGTATATGTGAGGGTGTAGGTGTAGTATTGTATATGTGAGGGGTAGGTGTAGTATTGTATATGTGAGGGGGTAGGTGTAGTGTTGTATATGTGAGGGGGTAGGTGTGGTATTGTATATGTGAGGGGGTAGGTGTAGTATTGTATATATGAGGGGATATGTGTAGTATTGTATATGTGAGGGGGTAGGTGTAGTATTGTATATGTGAGGGGGTAGGTGTAGTATTGTATATGTGAGGGGGTAGGTGTGGTATTGTATATGTGAGGGGGTAGGTGTAGTATTGTATATATGAGGGGATATGTGTAGTATTGTATATGTGAGAGGGTAGGTGTAGTATTGTATATGTGAGGGGGTAGGTGTAGTGTTGTATATGTGAGGGGGTAGGTGTAGTATTGTATATGTGAGGGGGTAGGTGTAGTATTGTATATGTGAGGGGGTAGGTGTAGTATTGTATATGTGAGGGGGTATGTGTGGTATTGTATGAGCTGATGGAATGCATGTTTTCACTTCTGTCTTCTTTCTCCCCACAGTTGCTCAAGCTCAAAAGAAGTCGGTAAGTGTGTTTGTATGTTAGTGTGTTATTTTCATGCCGGTCAGCGTTATAATGGTAGGCTTTGGTAAAAGCTCAATGTGAAATTTGCAAATCACCTTGATTGGAAGTACATAACACACTCCATGCTTAAATTGAGCTATTCACCTTCTGAAAACTGCAGACATTTCCTTGGCGACTGCACAAGGCTCCAGAGCATCGAAACTGTAAAACACAACCTTTATTTAACTAGGCAAGTCAGTTAAGAAAAAATTCTTATTTTCAATGACAGCCTAGGAACAGTGGGTTAACTGCCTGTTCAGGGGCAGAATGACAGATTTGTACCTTGTCCGCTTGGGGATTCGAACTTAGAACCTTTCAGTTACTTGTCCAACACTCTAACCACTAGGCTACCCTGCCGCCCCTTGCATAACATCAATTGACCCCCTAAGTTCAGTTAACAAGAATAACCTCATACACTGCATGAAAATGATATTCACCTGAAGTGCTGCTATTGCTTGATCAGTGGCAGCGGCCTGAAGTATGGAGTCAGGAGTTGTTGCCAGCTCTAGCTTTCCACCAGCACCGTACCATCCTCCAGTCCAACCGGCTGTGGGATATTACCCCTGTCACTGTGCTGTCCTTCACAACACCAGAAATCTGAGACAAAGTGTTCACTCTGTATAAAGGAGGAAATGTTGAGCAAAATCAAAGCTGTAATGCATCCTGATGTCTTTGCTTGCTGGTTCAGTAGGGCCCCCAGAGACAACTGCAGGTCTTGACAGGTGGTATGCAGTCAGCAACCATCTTCTGGTGGACAGACCGCTCACACTGAACAAGCAGGAGATGCTGCTCTTGTTTCTTCAGTTTGGCTTACTTGACAGCTCCTGACAGATCTGAAGACCTGATAGTTGTTCCTCTGGCACTGCCAGCACAGGTCTGTCCTGGGCTTAGTGCTTGAGATGTGGGGCAGCAATTTTTTTCACAGATTCCTGAAGGAAGACAGCCCAACTACACGTACCCCAACTACAAAATACAGAATAATACAGAAATAATGTGAGATCAATAAAATAAGTGACAATCATGTTGGAGGTCAATTAAATAATAAACACATGTGTTGGTGTTGGTAGGTCCTGTGTGGCTCAGTCGGTAGAGCATGGTGCTTGCAACGCCAAGCGTCGTGGGTTCGATTCCTGCTGGGGCCACCCATATGTAAAAGTAGTGGCCCCAGCCGACTTGTAAGTCGCTTTGGACAAAAGCGTCTGCTAAATGGGATATATTATATATATATTTTGTTTATGCTTTACATACTAAGTGTTGTCATCGATTGCATGTGGAGACGCCATACCACTGCTTTTTTCACATTACATGGCAGGAGCTTTCCACCAAAGTGTTTGCATTATCCTCTGTGTAGTTGTTGATGAAGTTCATCACTCGCTGCAAGTCCTCATGCTTCACCTGTAACCTGTGTTTGGGCAGCTCTCTTTCTGATGGGAGACATTAGACCATTCTCCTTGTATGAGGAGAGTCAGGTGTGTTCTACAGGTCTTTCTGATGGGAGGCATTAGACCATTCTCCTTGTATGACTGGTGTAGGAGAGTCAGGTGTGTTCTACAGGTCTTTCTGATGGTAGGCATTAGACCATTCTCCTTGTATGAGGAGAGTCAGGTGTGTTCTACAGGTCTTTCTGATGGGCGGTGTTAGACCATTCTCCTTGTATGAGGAGAGTCAGGTGTGTTCTACAGGTCTTTCTGATGGGAGACATTAGACCATTCTCCTTGTATGAGGAGAGTCAGGTGTGTTCTACAGGTCTTTCTGATGGGAGGCATTAGACCATTCTCCTTGTATGACTGGTGAGGAGAGTCAGGTGTGTTCTACAGGTCTTTCTGATGGGAGGCATTAGACCATTCTCCTTGTATGAGGAGAGTCAGGTGTGTTCTACAGGTCTTTCTGATGGGAGGCATTAGACCATTCTCCTTGTATGACTGGTGTAGGAGAGTCAGGTGTGTTCTACAGGTCTTTCTGATGGTAGGCATTAGACCATTCTCCTTGTACGAGGAGAGTCAGGTGTGTTCTAAAGGTCTTTCTGATGGGCGGTGTTAGACCATTCTCCTTGTATGAGGAGAGTCAGGTGTGTTCTACAGGTCTTTCTGATGGGAGACATTAGACCATTCTCCTTGTATGAGGAGAGTCAGGTGTGTTCTACAGGTCTTTCTGATGGGAGGCATTAGACCATTCTCCTTGTATGAGGAGAGTCAGGTGTGTTCTACAGACAGGTCTTTCTGATGGGAGGCATTAGACCATTCTCCTTGTATGAGGAGAGTCAGGTGTGTTCTACAGGTCTTTCTGATGGGAGGCATTAGACCATTCTCCTTGTATGAGGAGAGTCAGGTGTGTTCTACAGGTCTTTCTGATGGGAGGCATTAGACCATTCTCCTTGTATGAGGAGAGTCAGGTGTGTTCTACAGACAGGTCTTTCTGATGGGAGGCATTAGACCATTCTCCTTGTATGAGGAGAGTCAGGTGTGTTCTACAGGTCTTTCTGATGGGAGACATTAGACCATTCTCCTTGTATGAGGAGAGTCAGGTGTGTTCTACAGGTCTTTCTGATGGGAGGCATTAGACCATTATCCTTGTATGAGGAGAGTCAGGCGTGTTCTACAGGTCTTTCTGATGGGAGACATTAGACCATTCTCCTTGTATGAGGAGAGTCAGGTGTGTTCTACAGGTCTTTCTGATGGGAGACATTAGACCATTATCCATGTATGAGGAGAGTCAGGTGTGTTCTACAGGTCTTTCTGATGGGAGGCATTAGACCATTATCCTTGTATGAGGAGAGTCAGGTGTGTTCTACAGGTCTTTCTGATGGGAGGCATTAGACCATTCTCCTTGTATGAGGAGAGTCAGGTGTGTTCTACAGACAGGTCTTTCTGATGGGAGGCATTAGACCATTCTCCTTGTATGAGGAGAGTCAGGTGTGTTCTACAGGTCTTTCTGATGGGAGGCATTAGACCGTTCTCCTTTCATGAGGAGAGTCAGGTGTGTTCTACAGGTCTTTCTGATGGGAGGCATTAGACCATTCTCCTTGTATGAGGAGAGTCAGGTGTGTTCTACAGGTCTTTCTGATGGGAGGCATTAGACCATTCTCCTTGTATGAGGAGAGTCAGGTGTGTTCTACAGGTCTTTCTGATGGGAGGCATTAGACCATTCTCCTTGTATGAGGAGAGTCAGGTGTGTTCTACAGACAGGTCTTTCTGATGGGAGGCATTAGACCATTCTCCTTGTATGAGGAGAGTCAGGTGTGTTCTACAGGTCTTTCTGATGGGAGACATTAGACCATTCTCCTTGTATGAGGAGAGTCAGGTGTGTTCTACAGGTCTTTCTGATGGGAGGCATTAGACCATTATCCTTGTATGAGGAGAGTCAGGCGTGTTCTACAGGTCTTTCTGATGGGAGACATTAGACCATTCTCCTTGTATGAGGAGAGTCAGGTGTGTTCTACAGGTCTTTCTGATGGGAGACATTAGACCATTATCCATGTATGAGGAGAGTCAGGTGTGTTCTACAGGTCTTTCTGATGGGAGGCATTAGACCATTATCCTTGTATGAGGAGAGTCAGGTGTGTTCTACAGGTCTTTCTGATGGGAGGCATTAGACCATTCTCCTTGTATGAGGAGAGTCAGGTGTGTTCTACAGACAGGTCTTTCTGATGGGAGGCATTAGACCATTCTCCTTGTATGAGGAGAGTCAGGTGTGTTCTACATACAGGTCTTTCTGATGGGAGGCATTAGACCGTTCTCCTTTCATGAGGAGAGTCAGGTGTGTTCTACAGGTCTTTCTGATGGGAGGCATTAGACCATTCTCCTTGTATGAGGAGAGTCAGGTGTGTTCTACAGGTCTTTCTGATGGGAGGCATTAGACCATTCTCCTTGTATGACTGGTGAGGGGAGTCAGGTGTGTTCTACAGGTCTTTCTGATGGGAGGCATTAGACCATTCTCCTTGTATGAGGAGAGTCAGGTGTGTTCTACAGGTCTTTCTGATGGGAGGCATTAGACCATTCTCCTTGTATGAGGAGAGTCAGGTGTGTTCTACAGGTCTTTCTGATGGGAGGCATTAGACCATTCTCCTTGTATGACTGGTGAGGGGAGTCAGGTGTGTTCTACAGGTCTTTCTGATGGGAGGCATTAGACCATTCTCCTTGTATGAGGAGAGTCAGGCGTGTTCTACAGGTCTTTCTGATGGGCGGCATTAGACCATTCTCCTTCTATGACTGGTGTAGGAGAGTCAGGTGTGTTCTACAGGTCTCTTTGATGGGAGGCATTAGACCATTCTCCTTGTATGACTGGTGTAGGAGAGTCAGGTGTGTTCTACAGGTCTCTTTGATGGGAGGCATTAGACCATTCTCCTTGTATGACTGGTGTAGGAGAGTCAGGTGTGTTCTACAGGTCTCTTTGATGGGAGGCATTAGACCATTCTCCTTGTATGACTGGTGTAGGAGAGTCAGGTGTGTTCTACAGGTCTCTTTGATGGGAGGCATTAGACCATTCTCCTTGTATGACTGGTGTAGGAGAGTCAGGTATGTTCTACTGATGCTGAAGAGATATTCCAGATACAAATATCTTGTCATTATTATACAATAGATAGCCGTATTCACCCCCAGACACACCTGGCTAACTTCATGGGTCATGTAATCATCTGGCGAAGTAGAGTCTTTTGTTTAGATATGTAGCTAGCTAAACAATAAACCATAATTCCAAGCCATAGAATACTAATAATACAAACTGATTGTCATAGCTAGCTAAAGCTAACCAACTAGGTTCAATGTTAGTTAGCTAGCTAACATTAGGCTATAACTAGCAATGCAATGGCTTTCTGTGATAATATTACTACACAGATCATACATGTAATGTTAGCTAGCAAGCCATCCAACTAACGTTAGCTATCGAACAGTATGCTTTAACTTGAAATAAAAACAACTTTGACAAAATTAGAAACATATAATATCTGAAACTGTAGCTAGACTCTTACTTGTATACATGGATGAATGCTTCACGGCAGACTGGAACCCCTTTCATTAAATAAGATGTCCTGTTTTGTTTGTACAGCTTGCTTGGGCCGTTGTGTCAAGCCCCTCTGGTTCACACTGACCATGTGCAAGGCCATAAGAATCATCAGATCTCTCTCTCTCTCTCTGTCACAGTTGCCATGGTTGCCCTTAGTTTGAAGATGTCAGCTGCAGATAGGTGTTTTATACAACAACCTACTGTGTTCTCATTTCAACTCCTGCTGCAATTGCAACTTTCAAACTTCAGAATTGTGTTAATATCCTTATCATACTCTGCTTCCACTAGGAGTTCCATGGATTTGAAAAATCTGTCAACTTCTACCATGACAACAACACGGTTGATTGCTGTTTCTTCCCTGTCATAGTTATCAGAAGACTCTACAATGTCTGGTTCAATGAAAATATTGACCTAAATCATGGATTTCCTCATTGTCTGTAAATGTAATAAGGAATACATGTATTAAACTAACTAATAATAAATACAACAATGCTGTGGACGTAATATGATCAGTAGTGTATGCAGTGTGTAGATGAGTGGAGACAGCGTTGTCTGGTGGAAACAGACCAATAACCAAAATGTGGAGGAAGCCAGCCTGCCAGTCAGGGAAGAGAGAGTGTTGTCTGGTGAAAACAAACCAACAACCAAAACGTGGAGGAAGCCAGCCTGCCAGTCAGGGAAGAGAGAGTGTTGTCTGGTGAAAACAGACCAAAAACCAAAAGGTGGAGGAAGCCAGCCTGCCACAGGGTTCAATTCTCGGGCCGACTATTTTCTCTGTATATATCAATGATGTCGCTCTTGCTGCAGGTGATTTTCTGATCCACCTCTACGCAGACAACACCAGTCTGTAAACTTCTGGACACTTTGTTAACAAACCTCTAAACGAACTTCAATGCCATACAGCATTACTTCCGTGGCCTCCAACTGCTCTTAAATGCCAGTAAAACGTAATGCATGCTCTTCAACCGATCGCTGAACCGCACCCGCCCGCCTGACTAGCATCACTACTCTGGACGGTTCTGACCTAGAATATGTGTGTCACACCCTGGTCTATATTTATTATGTTTATCTTAATTTATTGGGTCAGGCCAGGGTGTGACATGGGTTTATTTGTGGTGTGTTTCGTCTTGGGGTTGTATGGGGTGTATAGCATAGTCTATGGCTGCCTGTGGCAGTTCTCAATCAGAGTCAGGTGATTATCGTTGTCTCTGATTGGGAACCATATTTAGGTAGCCATATTCTTTGAGTGTTTACGTGGGTGATTGTTCCTGTCTCTGTGTCTTCACCAGATAGGACTGTTTAGGTTTTCACGTTCCGTTTGTTGTTTTTGTATTGTTCGTGTTCTTTCATTTCTTCATTAAACATGTCTCAAAAATACCACACTGCATTTTGGTCCGCTCCTCCTTTTACAGAAGAAAGCCGTTACAGAATCACCCACCACAACAGGACCAAGCGGCGTGGTAACAAGCAGGTGCAGCGAAAGGAGGAATGGACATGGGAGGACGAATTGTTTGGAGAAGGACCCTGGGATCAGCCCCAAAGAAGAACTGGAGGCGGAGAGAGCTGAGAGGCGCTGGTATGAGGAGGCAGCGCGGCGACGCGGATGGAAGCCCGAGAGTCAGACCCGAAAATGTCTTGGGGGGAGGCTCAGGGAGAGTGTGGCAGAGTCAGGAGTCAGACCTGAGCCTACTCTCCCTGTTTATCGTGAGGAGCCAAGGAGGAGACCAGAACCAGAACCGGTGTTGAAGGTGAGCGAAGCAGAGACTGTGAAGGAGTTAATGGGGAAATTGGAGGAGAGAGAAATGAGGGAGTTGCTGTGTTGGTGCTTTTTGCATGGAATTTGCCCGATGGAACGTGTCAGAGATTTGATGGCACCTGGGTCAGCGCTCCATACTCGTCCTGAGGTGCGTGTCCTCGGCCCAGTACCACCAGTGCCAGCACCACGCATCAGGCCTACAGTGCGCCTCGCCTCTCTAGCGCTACCGGAGCCTTTCTCCTCTCCTGCGCTGCCGGAGTCTCCCGTCTGTTTAGCGCAGCCAGAGCCTTCCTCCTCTCCTGCGCTGCCGGAGCCTCCCGCCTGTTCAGCGCTACCGGAGCCTTTCTCCTCTCCAGCGCTGCTGGAGTCTCCCGCCTGTTTAGCGCAGCCAGAGCCTTCCTCCTCTCCTGCGCTGTCGGAGCCTCCCGCCTGTTCAGCGCTGTTGGAGCCTTTCTCCTCTCCTGCGCTGCTGGAGTCTCCCGCCTGTTTAGCGCAGCCAGAGCCTTCCTCCTCTCCTGCCCTGCTGGAGTCTCCCGCCTGTTTAGCGCAGCCAGAGCCTTCCTCCTCTACAGCGCTGCTGGAGTCTCCCGCAGACTGGCAGCTCCTGCTGCTCCAAAAGGGCAGGAGACTCCGGCAACGCTGTAGAGGCGGAAGGCTCTGGCAGCGCTAAACAGGCGGGAGGCTCCGGCAGCGCAGGAGAGGAGGAAGGCTCCGGCAGCGCTAAACAGGCGGGAGACTCCAGCAGCGCTGTAGAGGAGGAAGGCTTCGACAGCGCTGAACAGGCGGGAGGCTCCGGCAGCGCAGGAGAGGCGAGGCGCACTGTAGGCCTGATCCGTGGTGCTGGCACTGGTGGTACTGGGCCGAGGACACGCACAGGAATCCTGGTGCGGGGAGCTGCCACCGGAGGGCTGGTGTGTGGAGGTGGCACAGGATGGGCTAGACTGTGAAGGCGCACTGGAGATCTTGAGAGCAGTGTTGGCACAGGACGTGCAAGGCTAGGGATGTGCACAGGAGGCCTGGTGCGTGAGGCTGGCACCAACTTCACCAGGCGACTAACACACACCTCAGGACGAGTATGGAGCGCTGACCCAGGTACCATTAAATCCCTGACACGTTCCATCGGGCGAATTCCATGCAAAAAGCACCAACACAGCAACTCCCTCATTTCTCTCTCCTCCAATTTCCTCATTAACTCCTTCACAGTCTCTGCTTCGCTCACCTCCAACACCGGTTCTGGTCTCCTCCTTGGCTCCTCACGATAAACAGGAAGAGTGAGCTCAGGTCTGACTCCTGACTCTGCCACACTCTCCCTGAGCCTCCCCCCCAAGAAATTTTTGGAGCTGACTCTCGGGCTTCCATCCGCGTTGCCGCGCTGCCTCCTCATACCGGCGCCTCTCAGCTCTCAC
The DNA here is from genome assembly GCF_036934945.1 of Oncorhynchus masou masou. Lineage (NCBI taxonomy): Eukaryota > Metazoa > Chordata > Actinopteri > Salmoniformes > Salmonidae > Oncorhynchus > Oncorhynchus masou. The sequence continues at coordinate 141,815 of NC_088228.1, read as the reverse complement.
CGCCTCCAGTTCTTCTTTGGGGCGGCGATATTCTCCAGGCTGATTCCAGGGTCCTTCTCCGAACAATTTCTCCTCCCAATTCCAGAAGTCCTGTGATCGCTGTTGCTGCCTTTGTTGCTTCTCCTGTGGCTCCTGCCCGTTGACACGCTGCCCGGTCCGTGTGTGGTGGGTGATTCTGTAACGGCGTTCTTCGTTTGTTGAAAGAGAGTCGGACCGAAATGCAGCGTGGTGGTTACTCATGTCTTTAATATAGAAGATAGCGATACATGAAATAACTTAAATAAATACAAAACAACAAACGGAACGTGAAAACTAATTACAGCCTATCTGGTGAACACTACACAGAGACAGGAACAATCACACATGAAATACAAAGTGAAATCCAGGCTACCTAAATACGGTTCCCAATCAGAGACAACGAGAATCACCTGACTCTGATTGAGAACCGCCTCAGGCAGCCAAGCCTATGCAACACCCCTACTCAGCCGCAATCCCAATAACTACAAAACCCCAATACGAAATACAACAACATAAACCCATGTCACACCCTGGCCTGACCAACTAATTAACGAAAACACAAAATACTAAGACCAAGGCGTGACAACTTGTTCTCGATCTGGCCTATCTGGTTCTATAAAGGTGAAATAAAAATAAATAAAACATTCATTATGTGATTGAATTAAACCATGCAACAATTAATCCATTAATACCCTGGGGCACCACAGAAGCATTAATTTACATAGAGCTGTTATCTCCCGACTCCACTCACTTAAAGATCTTTAATATCAATAGCAGTCAATTATTAATTGTCACCTCAATCGGTCTCATTTTGATTGTCGTAAGTACTTGGTTATCTGTTGAATCAGCAATACACAAATTGGCTTAATTATTTATTTCCTAAATACCTAAATAATCACACAGAATTACATATATATACACATTATAGATCACACATGGACTACTAATCACTTCATGAATATCCCCTATTGGGCAAACCCTAGATGACGGCTGGTTACACAAAGGAAAGGGATTGGGTTTGAATGAAAGAAAGTGAAGAGTGAGGGACAAAGCGATTGGGTCTTTCGGACCTTGAGAAGCTATGCTACCATAAATACAGATTCTTATTCATTCTAATAACCGCCGATTCGGAAAAGGAAAATGCAGGATATGTATAATTACTCTGAGCAACCCTTCGATAGATGGGTCGAAGATGGAAAACTGGTTAACCCAGTAGAGATAGTCATTGTCCTTTGAAGAATATTTCTGGTCATAGTGTGGTAGAGCGGATACGTTACAGTACCCTGTCGTTCTTCTGAGATTGTCTGTCCTTTCCTAGTTTTCGTACATTTACAGCTGCATCTAGGATGTAACTCTTCTTCAGTGAATAATCATTCAAAGTTCATACCACATTGCCATAATCAGCTCGTGCTGTATTCTGGGTGGTCTAGTCGAAATTCACCATGCCAGCGTGGTGATTGTCACCTCCATATTGAAATTCACCCTTTTAAACATATGGAAACCAGTCCCCACGTCATCGGGAACTAAATGTGAATTTCTTTAGGTTGCAGTTGAAATTAGCCCTTTTAAACGTATGGACACTAGTCCTCACATTGTCGGGAACTAAAGTTGACTTTTGTCAATGTTTTATTTTTACTGTGGGAGGGAAGGGAGTGTTTCATTGTTCTCAACCAATGTCTGTTCACTTGGGCGTGGCCACTGAGTGAGCATAGTTTACTTATGAAAACAATTATCTCATTTAGAAGCTAAAATTACATTTAATCTTTTTACAAATAGTTTTGTATTTAAACATTGAAATTGCACAACAATTCCATGTGAATCTGATGTGTGTAGACTTTCCAAGATACGATTTATGTCATCCTATCATCAGATATAATGTCCCAGACAACTGATCTGACATCATATTCTTTAAGTACCAATGGACACTTTCAACTGGTTGAGAAAGGGAAATATTGTTCCATTCCCCAACCTTTTGATGTTACCATAGTCTCTCTATGTTAACCAAGGGCTTTCCAATAGTCCATTCTGTAGAGTGGAGAGAAAAGGGGCAAAGGTATTTATGGGGGGGTCATAAACCCAACTGGGAGAAGTCATGACAGGGGTACAAGCTGTTAAGAAGACTTTTAGACCTAGACTTGGCGCTCCAGTACAGCTTGCTGTGCGGTAGCAGAGAGAACAGTCTATGACTTGGGTGGCTGAAGTCTTTGACAATTTTTAGGGTCTTCCTCTGACACCGCCTGGTATAGAGGTTCTGAATAGTCCATAAGCTTGGCCTCAGTGATGTACTGGGCCATATGCACTACCTTCTCTAGCACCTTGCGGTCGGAGGCCAAGCAGTTGCCATACCAGGCAGTGATGCAACCAGTCTGGATGCTCTCGATGGTGCAGCTGTAGAACTTTTTGAGGATCTGAGGACCCATGCCCAATCTTTTAAGTCTTCTGAGGGGGAATAGGCATTGGCGTGCCCTCTTCACGTCTTTCTACAAATACATTACTGTGGGAGCACCTCTAAGAGCATGAATTAGGCTGTTTGAGAAGGTTTGATAACCTAAGTAACCGTCTTACACATTGTTTGAAGCCCAATATATTGGCTTACAGTAGCTACTGTAGTAGGTAAAATATGTGTGCTGGAAACCCTTGGTAGAGCATTGGGTGAAGTAGGCATTGTGGTGCTCCTGAATTTCCTTTATTTTTTGGCTTCAGAACAATGTCTACATAAAATATTGTGAATTTGTTTAATATATACTGTGCTTGACAACATTCTCACTTACAAACATTGCCAGCATATAACATTGTGCAAAACAAATGTTGTATTTCATTAAATTACTATGTTTTAAACTCACAAGTTTTCATCGCTGTGATGCACCGAATCCTGGGCCAATTCTTCAGCTGCATTGGTTTCCTCTTTCTGTATCCGATTGGTTACTTGCTGTTTAATGTGTTGTGATTACTGTAGGGGGAGCAGGTGGCAGCCTATGACGTGGTTCCTACCATGCGGCCTGTGGTGCTGATGGGGCCCTCACTGAAGGGCTTAGAGGTAAGTGGCCCCTACACACACTACCGGGAAATAACCTGACAAAGATCCTTGCAGGATCGAAACGTTTGTTTCAATTGGTGTAGACTTTACATACCTTAAGGGAACATTTCGACATTTTCTGTATGGTTAGTGAAAAAGTCCATATTGCAAATGTACCGTCCCTTACTAGACGTCCGAAAACATTTTTAAAATTTGGGGACGGCGTCGGGCCGAGCGGCAGGGCCAGACCTACCGGGAAGTCATCAAATGAACTTTGTCGGACATTCGGTTTTCGTTTTATAAAATAATCAAATTTTGGTCATTTTTCCGCTATCCCGGAAAATCCCACAAGAGGGCATAAGCAATCATACTGCAATTTGACAAAACATCACGAATCACGACGGGCCTTTTCTCGAAAACTGAAAATATTTCGAAGCCGAAACTTGGTGAGCATAGGTTTGGCATAATGGGCAGTTGGCCCCGAACAAGATGGCGTCTACGCCTCAACGGTTTTTGAGTTATGGCCATTTTTCTGGGATTAAAGGTCCAAAATGAAAATAGAGAAATTATTTTTTCACTTCACGTCAAAGTCAAGGAGCCTCCGGTGTCAAAAACAAAAAAATCAGTCATTTATCTATCGTCATTTAAGAGAAATCGTACAATGACAGATTTGTGATGTTCAAATATAGTTTTTTTTTCAACAGTTACAGATCCAGTTGCAGGGTGTTCATACGAATATTTTTAAAGTGTGCTGCGGAGCTCTGCGAGATTTCTGTGATTTTCTATGATTTTCTGAAGTAACACACACTCACTAAACCCTCCGTAAATAACTCAGTTCTTAACGTAAAGACTTAAAACTCAGGATTCTGTAAAGGCATACCCCAATGAGGATATGAGTTTATTTATAGCTTCCTGTGCCAACAGGAAGTGCCTTAAATGGTGTCATTGTGGCTGTATCCAAGGGTTAAAAAGGTCAGATCTTTTCAAAACTTCATATGTGATTAGGCAACCCTCCTGAACTGTAAAATCAGTCATTTCTCCCAACAGATGTCAAAGAAAAGCTCTCACACACACACACAGCAAGGATGGAGTGACAAAGCGTGGTGTTTAAAGACACAGAGAGCAGGCAATGGCATAAACATAATCCCAAGGCCGTGCCGAGTTCAACGAGATATCCCGCTTGACCGTAGCTCGCTCGGTCTAAGCGCAGCAACCATGAGAAAAGTAGGCCCAATATGAAGCCTGCACCAGAACGTCATTTGATTTTGGGTGACAGCGGCGTGGTGAGTTAGGTGGCTCTAGAAGGTTCTCGGACCGAGAAACAGCCTCGTACATTTGCAATGACTTCAATTCATTTTGACCATTACAAAAATGGCGACATTTAGAAAAGTCTCAGAGACACAAGACTAGGTGCATTGAAACCGGCTTGGCCCATAGAGACGGACCCCAACGTTTCTGTCAGATAGCTCATTCAAGGACCCCGTAGCAAGTCATGGAAAAAAAGTGGATTTTCAGCACCAATTAGGGTTTTACTCGGGCACCGAATGACCTATCGAGCCGAAACTCGGGATTCGGGGTCGCCTCACATAGGACTACACGTAATGTCCGAACTGGACCCGTAGCTAGAACGTAACTATGTGTTTTACGTTTTTGTTATGTTTTAAACTAAAGGCGCTGTGAATTATGGGCCTGCTCTGACATATGTGATAGTTGGCTTCTAAATGAGTTGGAAAAAGTGGGTTTGGTGTCAATTGGTATCAGTTTGGTGTCAGAATGACATCTAATTGACTGATGGACACTGACTTACTAGTTGACTTTTGTGCATTTGCAACATGTTTAAGCGGAGAGGGACCATCACGAAAATGGCATTCTGAAATCAACACAAAAAATGGCATCACCATAGTGTCCAGACTGTGCCGAGTTCAACGAGACCCCCCACTTGACCGTAGCTCGCTCAGTCTGAGCGCAGCGACCATGAGAATAGTAGGCCCAAAATGAAGCCTGCACCACGTCATTTGATTTTGGGTGACAGCGGCGGAACCGTTAGGTTTAGAAGGACAATTCAAACACAGGACTGTTCCTAAGGTCCTCCCGATCTGTGCAAGCCTAACCTTGACCGTGTGGCATTAACCCTTCACAGTTAAAAGAAGGTGTTTACATAAAAACAGTTTGCATTGACTTCTCTCCCCATAGGAATACATTGCCTGCACGCCTAAATTCAACCTGGAGCCTATATGGGTTATGAATGCCTTATGAACCTGTCTTCGGTACCAGTCCATCAGGCCACTATAAGGTCTACCTGTGTCGATTCTAAGCTTCCTGGACCAACCGGAAGTGGTTAAAATCGCCCTAAAAGTGTATACCCATACCCTGCCTGCAGTTTGATAGACATAGTACATTCAACCCTGTGTAAATCAGTCAGTTTTTATGGTAAAGACTTAAAACTCAGGATTCTGTAATAGAATACCCCACTGAGGATGTGTGTTGAGTTATAGCTTCCTGTGCCAACCGGAAGTGCCATAATTGGTGTCTCATGGGCTGTTTAGAGGGGTTAAAAAAATCAGATCTTTCCAAAACTTCATATATGTGATTAGACAACCCCCATGAACTGTAAATCAGTCATTTGTCCCATAAAATTTCAAAGGAAAACTAAATCACACACACACACAGCTTGGAAGTAGGGACCCATTGGGGTGCGTATAGACATACACTCCCTGCATTAGTTAACCTTGTTGGAACTTTTAAAGAACCGTCAGACCTAGAGTTCCGAAACTTTAGAATCCTGTTCTAGACCTCAGGTCGATAGTGCGTGGTGAGTTACGGCGCTCTAGAAGGTTCTTGGACCGAGAAACAGCCTCATACATTTGCAATGACTTCAATTCATTTTGACCATTACGAAAATGGCGACATTTAGTCCCAGAGTCACAAGACTAGGTGCATTGTGACCGTCTCGGCCCATAGAGACAGAACCCAACGTTTCTGTCCGATAGCTCATTCAAGGACCCCGTAGCAAGTAATTGAAAAAAAGTGGATTTTCAGCACCAATTAGGGTTTTACTCGGACACCAAATGACCTATCGAGCCGAAACTTGGGATTCGGGGTCGCCTCAGCTAGGCCTACACATAACACAAGAAATGGACCCGCAGCTAGAACGTAACTACGTGTTTATGTTTTTTTTATGGTTTGAACTGAAGGCGTTGTGAATTTTGGGCCAGCTCTGAAGTATGTGAAAAGTGGGTTTGGTGTCAGTTTGTATCAGTTTGGTGTCAGAATGATATCAAATTGACTGATGGACGGTGACTTGCAGGTGACTCTTATCCATTTGCAATATGTTTAAGCGGTGAGGTACCATCACCAAAAGTGACATTCTGAAATCAACCCTAACGAGCGATGGAGAGGTACCAGAATCACTGCCCAGCCATCCCGAGTTCATCGGGCCAGTCAATTTGGCATTCCTGCATGATTTTTATAGCATGACAAATGTCCAGTTAACCATATTGCAAATGCACAGTGACTTTGCAAGAGTGAGAAAACATCAACAAATGGACATTCTGGAATCAACCCTAACGAGCGATGGAGAGGTACCAGAATCACTGCCCAGCCATCCCGAGTTCATCGGGCCAGTCAATTTGGCATTCCTGCACGATTTTCAGTGACTTTGCAAAAGTGAGAAAACATTTGCAATATGTTTCAACAGTGAGGTACCATCACCAAAAGTGACATTCTGAAATCAACCCTAACGAGCGATGGAGAGGTACCAGAATCACTGCCCAGCCATCCCGAGTTCATCGGGCCAGTCAATTTGGCATTCCTGCATGATTTTTATAGCATGACAAATTCGTGATGGTGAATGCCCAGTTAACCATATTGCAAATGCACAGTGACTTTGCAAAAGTGAGAAAACATAAACAAATGGACATGATGAAATCAACACAACTATCACTACCAGGCCATCCTGTGTTCATCAGGCCAGTCAATTTTGCATTTCTGCATGATTTTTATAGCATGACAAATTCGTGATGGTGAATGCCCATTGAACCATATTGCAAATGCACAGTGACTTTGCAAAAGTGAGAAAACATAAACAAATGGACATAATGAAATCAACACAACTATCACTGTCAGGCCATTCTGTGTTCATCAGGCCAGTCAATTTTGCATTTCTGCATGATTTTTGAGCATGACAAATTTGTGATGGTAAATGCCCATTGAAACATATTGCAAATGCACGTGCATTTGCAATATGATTCAATAGTGAAAAAAACATCACCAAATGGACATGATGAAATCAACACCACGAGTGATGGAAAGGAACAACAATCACTGCCCGGCCATCCCGAGTTTATCAGGCCAGTCAATTTTGCATTTCTGCAGGATTTTTGAGCATGTCAAATTTCTTATGACACTTGGCCCCCACAAAACATATGCCTTATGCACAAGTAAAAAAAATAATTATGATAATAAAATATGACTAAAGTATGTTGATACAGTTCTTATACGTGTGTAATTGACACAAAATTCTAAAGAATTTTGAAAAACGGTCCAGAAAGCACTTTTTTAGGGGTGTGTGAAGTTTTTTATGAAATTTTGCAATTTTTGACATTTGACTTCTGACTTCCTATGAAATCATATTGCAAATGGAGAAAACATATGCAATAATGCGCAAGTAAAAAAAAAACAATTATGATAATAAAATTAGAAAGAAGTATATTCATACAGTTCTTACACATGTGTAATTGACAAAAAAAGCGAAAGAATTTCGAAAAACGGTCCAGAAAGCACTTTTTTAAGGGGTGATAAGTTTTTGACAAAAAAATTATTTTTTTCAAAATTTGGCTTTTGGATGTTGACTTGGGGTCCATTCCCTATATGAAAAACCACGGTGGAGTGCACACGCCACCTGTTGAATTTTTGAAGTGTTACAACTGGCAATTGCCATATGGCATTTGCAAAACATTTTGCATGAATCAACGCCGATTTGGGTGGTATTGTCCATCGTGTACATGGTTTGTACTATGCCAATGGTTTCCCATTCATTTTTGTCCATTTGAGGGGGGAATTCCCTTACATTGAAATGCTTCTGAATCCCTACAATGCAGAGGTAAAAACGAATAATAATAAATAAAATAGAAAATAACACGAGCAGTAAAATACACAATGGAGCTATATACAGGGATCAATGTGCAGAGGTAAGAGGTACTTGAGGTAGCTATGTACATGAAGGCTGGGTAAAGAGTCTAGGCATCCGGATAGATATTTATAAGGTATTTGAGGTAGCTATGTACATGAAGACAGGGTAAAGTGACTAGGCATCAGGATAGATAATAATACGGTATTTTAGGTAGATATGTACATGAAGGCAGGGTAAAGTGACTAGGCATCAGGATAGATATATGTAGAATATATTGTGTATATGTATATTATGTAGAAGATGGCGCCGACGGAGATAGCAGCATCGCGACTAGCTCTTAGGAAACTTTGCAGTATTTTTATTTTTTATATTATCAGCTCGGGAAATGTTTTGTGTTAATACATACTGCCGGGAAGAACTACTGGATATTAGAGTAACGATAACTCACCAGAACTACCAGCATTACAACCAGGAATATGACTTCCCTGGAGTTTCTGTGGACGGGTGTCTTTTATACAGGTAACAATTTCAAGCAAGTGCAGTTAATACAGGTAATGAGTGGAGAACAGGAGGGCTTCTTAAAGAAAAAGGTCTGTGAGAGCCAGAATTCTTACTGGTTGGTAGGTGATCAAATACATATGTCATGCAATAAAATTATAATTAATTAATTAAAATTCATACAAGGTCATTTTCTGGATTTTTGTTTTAGATTCCGTCGCTCACAGTTGAAGTGTGCATATGATACAAATTACAGACCTCTACATGCTTTGTAAGTAGGAAAACCTGCAAAATTGACAGTGTATCAAATACTCGTTCTCCCCACTGTACATATCACCATATTCTCTCCCAAGAAAATTATCCTCCGTCATCGCCATGGTCGTTTACATCTTACCTCAAGCCGAAACCTCGATGGCCCTCAAAGAACTTCACTGGACTTTATGCAAACTAGAAACCACATATCCTGATGCTGCATTTATTGAAGCTGGGGATTTTAACGAAGCACGTCTGTAAGACTAGGCTGCCGAAACTCTATTAACATATCGGCTGTCCTACTCGCTCTACTAAGACTCTCTACTAAGACTCTCGACCATTCAAAATTCCAGAATGCTTATAAGGCCCTCCATTCGCCATGAAGACAGGACGCACCTGCTAAAATAAGTTTCCTATTGAACATACTTCTTTCTGGAATAAATATTATTGCATTTTAGGGTATCTGAAGAGTAAATAGAAACATATTTTGACTTGCTGAAACAAAGTTTAGGGGTAGATTTTCGGGTTCCTTTCTCTCTATGTTGAACGGGTGGATTACTCAAATCGATGGTGCCAACTAAACAGACTTTTTGGGATATGAAGAAGGATTTTCTCTATCTGGGAGCATTTGGATGACAAACAGAGGGAGATTTTCAAAAAGTAAGTAAATATTTAATCGTTATTTGTGAATTTATGAAACCTGTGCCAGTGGAAAAATATTTGGATATGGGGCGCCATTCTCAAACAATCGCATGGCATGTTTTCTCTGTAATAGTTACTGTAAATCTGACAGTGCAGTTAGATTAACAAGAATTTAAGCTTTCGGCCGATATAAGACATGTATTTGTACCTAAATGTTTAATATCCATAATTTTGATGATTATTTATTTGAATTGCGTACCCTCCAGCTTCACCGCTAGCGGGACGCCTATCCCTAAGAACCATGGCAAGGCAACTGGTAATATGGCAGAATATAAACAGTGTAGTTATTCACACCGCAAGGCAATCAAACCAGCAAAATGTCAGTATAGAGATAAAGTGGAGTCACAATTCTACGGCTCAGACACAAGATGTATGTGGCAGGGACTACAGATAATCACGGACTACAAAAAGAAAACCAGTCACATCACGGAGACCTACGTCTTGCCTCTGGACAGGCTAAAGATATTCTTCACATGCTTTGAAGATAACACAGTGCCACCGATGCAGCCCGCTACCAAGGATTGTGGGCTCTCCTTCTCCATGGCCGAGTAAAACATTTAAAAGTGTTAACCCTCGCAAGGCTGCCGTCCCAGACGACATCCCCAGCCGCGTCCTCAGAGCAGGCGCAGACCAGCTGGCTGGTGTGTTTACGTGCATATTTAATGTCTCCCTATCCCAGTCTTTTTATTTTATTTTGTTTTATTTCACCTTTATTTAACCAGGTAGGCTAGTTGAGAACAAGTTCTCATTTGCAACTGCGACCTGGCCAAGATAAAGCATAGCAGTGTGAACAGACAACACAGATTTACACATTGAGTAAACAATAAACAAGTCAATAACACAGTAGAAAAAAAGGGTCTATATACATTGTTTGCAAAAGGCATGAGGAGGTAGGCAAATAATTACAATTTTGCAGATTAAAACTGGAGTGATAAATGATCAGATGGTCATGTACAGGTAGAGATATTGATGTGCAAAAGAGCAGAAAAGTAAATAAATAAAAACAGTATGGAGATGAGGTAGGTATAATTGGTTGGGCTATTTACTGATAAGACTATGTACAGCTGCAGCGATCGGTTAGCTGCTCAGATAGCAGATGTTTGAAGTTGGTGAGGGAGATAAAAGTCTCCAACTTCAGGGATTTCTGCAATTCGTTCCAGTCACAGGCAGCAGAAAACTGGAACGAAAGGCGGCCAAATGAGGTGTTGGCTTTAGGGATGATCAGTGAGATACACCTGCTGGAGCGCGCGCTACGGGTGGGTGTTGCCATCGTGACCAGGGAACTGAGATAAGGCGGAGCTTTACCTAGCATGGACTTGTAGATGACCTGGAACCAGTGGGTCTGGCGACGAATATGGAGCGAGGGCCAGCCGACTAGAGCATACAATTCGCAGTAGTGGGTGGTATAAGGTGCTTTAGTGACAAAACGGATGGCACTGTGATAAACTGCATCCAGTTTGCTGAGTAGAGTGTTGGAAGCTATTTTGTAGATGACGTCGCCGAAGTCGAGGATCGGTAGGATAGTCAGTTTTACTAGGGTAAGTTTGGCGGCATGAGTGAAGGAGGCTTTGTTGCGGAATAGAAAGCCGATTCTGGATTTGATTTTCGATTGGAGATGTTTGATATGAGTCTGGAAGGAGAGTTTACAGTCAAGCCAGACACCTAGGTACTAATAGATGTCCACATATTCAAGGTCGGAACCATCCAGGGTGGTGATACTAGTCAGGCGTGCAGGTGCAGGCAGCGAACGGTTGAAAATCATACATTTGGTTTTACTAGCGTTTAAGAGCAGTTGGAGGCCATGGAAGGAGTGTTGTATGGCATTGAAGCGTGTTTGGAGGTTAGATAGCACAGTGTCCAAGGACGGGCCGGAAGTATATAGAATGGTGTCGTCTGCGTAGAGGTGGATCAGGGAATTGCCTGCAGCAAGAGCAACATCATTGATATATACAGAGAAAAGAGTCGGCCCAAGATTTGAACCCTGTGGCACCCCCATAGAGACTGCCAGAGGACCAGACAACATGCCCTCCGATTTGACACACTGCACTCTGTCTGCAAAGTAGTTGGTGAACCAGGCAAGGCAGTCATCAGAGAAACCAAGGCTACTGAGTCTGCCAATAAGAATATGGTGATTGACAGAGTTGAAAGCCTTGGCAAGGTCGATGAAGATGGCTGCACAGTACTGTCTTTTATCGATGGCCGTTATGATATCGTTTAGTACCTTGAGCCTGGCTGAGGTGCACCCGTGACCGGCTCGGAAACCCGATTGCACAGCGGAGAAGGTACGGTGTGATTCGAGATGGTCGGTGACCTGTTTGTTGACTTGGCTTTCAAAGACCTTAGATAGGCAGGGCAGGATGGATATAGGTCTGTAACAGTGTGGGTCCAGGGTGTCTCCCCCTTTGAAGAGGGGGATGACTGCGGCAGCTTTCCAATCCTTGGGGATCTCAGACGATATGAAAGAGAGGTTGAACAGGCTGGTAATAGTGGTTGCGACAATGGCGGCGGAAAGCTTCAGAAATAGAGGGTCCAGATTGTCAAGCCCAGCTGATTTGTACGGGTCAAGGTTTTGCAGCTCTTTCAGAACATCTGCTATCTGGATTTGGGTAAAGGAGAACCTGGAAAGGCTTGGGCGAGTAGCTGCGGGGGGGCGGATCTGTTGGCCGAGGTTGGAGTAGCCAGGCGGAAGGCATGGCCAGCCGTTGAGAAATGCTTGTTGAAGTTTTCGATAATCATGGATTTATCGGTGGTGACCGTGTTACCTAGCCTCAGTGCAGTGGGCAGCTGGGAGGAGGTGCTCTTGTTCTCCATGGACTTCACAGTGTCCCAGAACTTTTTGGAGTTGGAGCTACAGAATGCAAATTTCTGCCTGAAGAAACTGGCCTTAGCTTTCCTGACTGACTGAGTGTATTGGTTCCTGACTTCCCTGAACAGTTGCATATCACGGGGACTATTTGATGCTATTGCAGTCCGCCACAGGATGTTTTTGTGCTGGTCGAGGGCAGTCAGGTCTGGAGTGAACCAAAGGCTATATCTGTTCTTAGTTCTACATTTTTTGAACGGAGCATGCTTATCTAAAATGGTGAGGAAGTTACTTTTAAAGAATGACCAGGCATCCTCAACTGACGGGATGAGGTCAATGTCCTTCCAGGATACCCGGGCCAGGTCGATTAGAAAGACCTGCTCACAGAAGTGTTTTAGGGAGCGTTTGACAGTGATAAGGGGTGTCGTTTGACTGCGGCTCCGTAGCGGATACAGGCAATGAGGCAGTGATCGCTGAGATCCTGGTTGAAGACGGCGGAGGTGTATTTGGAGGGCCAGTTGGTCAGGATGACGCCCTTGTTTAGAGATTTAGGGTTGTATCTGGTGGGTTCCTTGATGATTTGTGTGAGATTGATGGCATCTAGCTTAGATTGTAGGACTGCCGGGGTGTTAAGCATATCCCAGTTTAGGTCACCTAACAGAACAAACTCTGAAGCTAGATGGGGGGCGATCAATTCACAAATGGTGTCCAGGGCACAGCTGGGAGCTGAGGGGGGTCGGTAGCAGGCGGCAACAGTGAGAGACTTATTTCTGGAGAGAGTAATTTTTAAGATTAGAAGTTCGAACTGTTTGGGTATGGACCTGGAAAGTATGACATTACTTTGCAGGCTCTCTCTGCAATAGACTGCAACTCCTCCCCCTTTGGAAGTTCTATCTTGATGAAAAATGTTATAGTTGGGTATGGAAATCTCAGAATTTTTGGTGGCCTTCCTGAGCCAGGATTCAGACACGACAAGGACATCAGGGTTAGCAGAGTGTGCTAAAGCAGTGAGTAAAACAAACTTAGGGAGGAGGCTTCTGATGTTGACATGCATGAAACCAAGGCTTTTTCGATCACAGAAGTCAACAAATGAGGGTGCCTGGGTACATGCAGGGCCTGGGTTTACCTCCACATCACCCGCGGAACAGAGGAGGAGTAGTATGAGGGTGCGGCTAAAGGCTATCAAAACTGGTCGCCTTGAGCGGTGGGGACAGAGAATAAAAGGGGCAGATTTCTGGGCATGGTAGAATATATTCAGGGCATAATGCGCAGACAGGGGTATGGTGGGGTGCGGGTACAGCGGAGGTAAGCCCAGGCACTGGGTGATGATGAGAGAGGTTGCATCTCTGGACATCTCTGCTGGTTGTAATGAGTGAGGTCAACGCATGTGTGGGAGGTGGGACAAAGGGGGTGCCAGGGGTATGAAGAGTGGAACTAGGGGCTCCATTGTAAACTAAAACAATGATAACTAACCTGAACAACAGTATACAAGGCATATTGACATTTGAGAGAGACATATAGGGAAGCATACAGTAATCACAGGTGTTGAATTGGGAGAGCTAGCTAAAACAGTAGGTGAGACAACAACAGCTAATCAGCTAGCACAACAACAGCAGGTAAAATGGCGTTGACTAGGCAGGGAGGGTCGGATTAACTACACACAGAGACTGAGTGCGGCTGGGGCCGACAGATAAAACATAAACAAGCAGAATGGAGTACTGTGATTAATGGACAGTCCAGCATGCATCAGCTATGTAGCCAGGTGATCAGTGTCCAGGGGGCAGCGGTGGATGGGGCAGGGAAGCAGAAGGTGCAGAGGGTAAAGCCGCTAGCAGTGGCTAACCATGGCTAAATAGCTTGTAGCTAGTTAGCTTCTGGAGATTCTTGAATGTGTTCTAAAAATTAAAAATAACAGCAGATTCCGTATCACATTGGGTGAGGCAGGTTACCGGGAGGTATAATCTAATTAAAAATCGAAAAGAGATTGAAAGTAAATATGGGTCCAGTGAGTGGTTGGGCTGGCTGGGGACGCGGCGATTCAGACAGTTAGCAGGCCTGTGTTAACAAGCTAACAGTTAGTAGGCCGGGGCTAAACAAGCTAGCAGTTAGCAGACAGGGGCTGAGCAAGCTAGCAGTTAGCAGGCCGAATTAGCAAACAAGCAGATAGCAAGGGGTTGAGTCTGTCTATGCCTCTTCATGCGGTGACATCGATAGACCGGTCGTGGGTCCTGATATTGAAGCCCAGGAGTATGCTTCGGTGGTAGCACAGGAGCTCTGGCCGGGCTAGCTTCAAGCTCAGTGGATGGAAACGCTAGCCAGGAGTAATCATCCGGGGTTGCGGTTAGCTAGTTAGCTAGTTGTGAAAGATCCAGATGAGAATGTTCCGTTTGCGGTGGGAATCCGGGGATAAAAATAAAAATACAAATAATAGGTCCGTTATGCTCTGGTTAGAGTCGCGTTGTTCGAACTGGCGAGAGCTTTCCGAGCTAAAAGTTAGCTGAAGACCGCTAGCAATGGTTTGCTGACCGATAGCTGGTAGTTAGCTGGCTAGCTTCAGTTGAGGGGTTCCGGGTCCAAAGTAAATATATATACTTTAGAAAAAAAGCAGATCCACGCTACATTGGGTGAGGCGGGTTTCAGGAGAGTATTTAGATGTTGAGGTTTCGCAAAATGTTTTAAAAGATATGCGAAGAAGAATATGTTTAAAAATAAAAATAAAAATAAAAACGATAAAAAATTATATATACAAGGGACACGACACGACAGGACGTCCGACTGCTACGCCATCTTGGTTTGTAAGTCTGCTGTCCCCACATGCTTCAAGATGGCCACCATTGTTCCTGTACCCACTTACTTCTGTCATCATTAAGTGCTTTGAGAGACTAGTCAAGGATCATATAAACCTCTACCTTACCTGCCACCCTAGTCCCACTTCAATTTGCTTACTGCCCCAATAGATCTACAGATGATGCAATCGCCATCACTGCACATTGCCCTAACCCATCTGGACAAGAGGAATAACCATGTAAGAATGCTGTTTATTGACTAGAACTCAGCATTTAACACCATAGTACCCTCCAAACTCGTCATTAAGCTTGGGGCCCTGGGTCTGAACCCTGCCCTGTGCACCTGGGCTCTGGACTTCCTGACTGGCCGCCCCCGGTGGTGAAGGTAGGAAACATCACCTCCACTCCGCTGATCCTCAACACTGGGGCCCTACAAGGGTGGGTGCTCAGCCCCATCCTGTACTCCCTGTTCACCCGTGACTCTATGGCCAAGCACGCCTCCAACTCCATCGTCAAGTTTGCAGATGACACAACAGCGAAGGCCATGCTGTGGAGGGTAGCATCCTGTATATGTCCCTGCCAAGAAAAATCCAAGTTCATATAACTCCAAATCTATCCTTTCGTAAAAAACATGTTGAAAAATGTGAGCTCACATGCAGCTCTGTCTCTCTCTCTCTGAGAGGGTATACATTTTAATGACAAGTTTACAAACATTCAGTCTGTTGTGATAAATTGAAACTTGTATCGCATTATGGTAAGTGGTGAAATAAGTATAGCCAGTTATAATTGTAATGGCTTAGCAGATAATAAGAAAATATAAGCATTTCCCTGGCTAAAAGAGAAGGAATATAATATCTATTGTCTACCGGAATCTCATTCAACTATTTTAGATGAAGTTGTGTGGAAAAAAGACTAGGGGTGAAGAAACTTAAAAGGGCTGTGTCACGTTCGTCATAATGACCAAGGCGCAGCGTGGTATATGTACATTCTACTTTATTTCATGAATGAACACTGAACAAATGAACAAAATAACAAACCAAACCGTGAAGCTAATATGAGTAGTGCAGACAGGCACCTCAACATAAAACAAGAACCCACGAACAGAAAAGGGAAATGGCTACCTAAATATGATCCCCAATCAGAGACAATGATAAACAGCTGCCTCTGATTGGGAACCATATCAGGCTACCATAGGCATACATATACCTAGAACTACAGAACCCTTAGACATACGAAAAACACTAGACAATACAAAAACTAGCATAGCCACCCTCGTCATACCCTGACCTAACCAAAATATAAAGAGAACAGAGAATCTCAGGTCAGGGCGTGACAGGCTGATTATATTAATTAACAATAATTTTTATCTGAATGTGCAAATTTTCCAAGCAGATCTGCAATCTAGATATTAAATGTTATTGGACTATAAACAGATTTGGCTCATTAACATATACGGTCCAAATAATGATGACCACGCTTCTTTGAAAATACATACAGTATGAAAATTTATCTTTTCATTAAACTCTCCACTCAAGAGGAAATTTCTCAATGTAACCAGTGCCTGTAATCTGGTTCAGGTTATTAATCAACCTACTTACTTTTCCCATGGGGAAATGTTGTTGCAGTGTCATGTACACGTTTAAAGTGGCGTTTAAATACAAAACAAAATTGACAATACAACTTTCATAACAGTTACATACCAATACCCATCTTGTCCAGATGTGACAGGGCAGTGTGCAATGCAAAAGCAATTGCATCATCTGTGGATCTATTGGGGCGGTACATAAATTGAAGTGGGTCTAGGGTATCAGGTAGGGTGGAGGTGATAAGATCCTGAACTAGCCTCTCAAAGTGTTTCATGATGATTGAAGTGGGTGCTACAGGGCGATAGTCTTTTAGTTCAGTTACCTTAGCCTTCTTGGGTACAGGAACAATGGTGGACATGCTGAAGCAAGTGGGGACAGCAGACTGGGATAGGGAGAGATTGATTATGTCCGGAAATACACCAGCCAGCTGGTCTGTGCATGCTCTGAAGGTGCGTGCTTGGGATGCCATCTGAGCCGCCAGCCTTGTGAGAGTTAACATGCTTCAAAGTCTTACTCACGTCCGGCCACGGAGAACTAGAGCCAATGGTCCTTGTGAGCGGGTCGCGTCGGTGGCTCTGTGTTATCCTCAGAACAGGGGAAGATGGTGTTTAGATTGTCCGGGACTGGGATGTTGGTGTCCCCTACTTGGCTAGTTTTCCATTTGTAATCCATGATTGTCTGTAGACCCTGCCACATACGTCTCATGTCTGAGCCATTTAATTGCGACTCCACTTTTCTCTGTACTGGCGTTTGCTTATTTGATTTCCTTACAGAGGAAAGAACTACACTGTTTGTATTCAACCATATTCCTAGTCACCTTGCTGTGGTAAATTGCAGTGGTTCACGCTTTCAGTTTTGTGCAAGTGTTGCCATCTACTCTTTGGCCGTAATGACCATCATTATGTTTGGAGGAAAAAGGGGGAGGTTTGCAAGGCAACGAACACCATCCCAACCTTGAAGCACAGGGGTGGCAGCATCATGTTGTGGGGGTGCTTTGCTGCAGGAGGGACTGGTGCACTTCACAAAATAGATGGCATCATGCGGATGGAAAATGATGTGGATATTTTGAAGCAACATCTCAAGACATCAGTTCAAGCTTGGTCGCAAATGGGTCTTCCAAATGGACAATACAGTGGGGAGAACAGGTATTTGCGGCAGGGTAGCCTAGTGGTTAGAGCGCTGGACTAGTAACCGGATGGTAGCAAGTTCAAACCCCCGAGCTATCAAGGTACAAATCTGTTGTTCTGCCCCTGAACTGGCGGTTAACCCACTGTTCCTAGGCCGTCATTGAAAATAAGAATTTGTTCTTAACTGACTTGCTTGGTTAAATAAAGGTAAAACAAACAAAAAATAGTCTGCCAAGCTGCCTATTGTCCTGTAGCCTATCCCAGCCTTGTGCAGGTCTACAATTGTATCCCTGATGTCCTTACACCCTCTCTGGTCTTGGCCATTGTGGAGAGGTTGGAGTCTGTTTGATTGAGTGTGTGGAAAGGTGTCTTTTATACAGGTAACGAGTTCAAACAGGTGCAGTTAATACAGGTAATGTGTGGAGAACAGGAGGGCTTCTGAAAGAAAAACGAACAGGTCTGTGAGAGCCGGAATTCTTACTGGTTGGTAGGTGACTTATGTCATGCAATAAAATTCAAAATAAAATTCAAAAATCACACAATGTTATTTTCTGCATTTTTGCAGTCTCTCACAGTTGAAGTGTAACTAAAAATTACAGACCTCTACATGCTTTGTAAGTAGGAAAACCTGCAAAATGTATCAAATACTTGTTCTCCCCACTGTACTTCCAAAGTTGTGGCAAAATGGCTTAAGGACATCAAAGTCAAGGTATAGGACATTTGTGGGCAGAACTGAAATAAACGTGTGCGAGCAAGGAGGCCAAAAACCTGACTCCGTTACACCAGCTCTGTCAGGAGGAATGGGCCAAAATGCATCCAACTTATTGTGGGAAGCTTGTGGAAGGCTACCCAAAACGTTTGCCCCAAGTTAAACAATTTAAAGGCAATGCTACCAAATACTAATTGAGTGTATGTAAACTTCTGACCCATTGGAAATGTGATGAAAGAAATAAAAGCTGAAATAAATCATTCTCTCTACTATTATTCTGATATTTCACATTCTTAAAATAAAGTGGTGATCCTAAGTGACTTAAAACAGGGAATTTTTACTAGGATTAAATGTCAGGAATAGTGAAAAACTGAGTTTAAATGTATGTGGCTAAGGTGTATGTAAAACTTCCGACTTCAACTGTATATATTTTAGAATAAGGCTGTAATGTAACAAAATGTTATTTTTTTACCTTTATTTAACTTGGCAAGTCAGTTCAGAACAAATTATTATTTTCAATGACAGCGGGTTAACTGCCTGTTCAGGGGCAGAACGACAGATTTATACCTTGTCAGTTCGGGGGTTTGGACTTGCAACTTTCCGGTTACTAGTCCAACGCTCTAACCACTAGGCTACCCTGCCACCCCAATGTGGAAAGTCAATGGGTTTTAATACTTTCCGAATGCACTGTACATGTGATGGAGGAGCCATCTGATGTTACATACTGTACATGAGATGGAGGGTGTTTCTGTGTGATCCTAGGTAACAGACATGATGCAGAAAGCACTCTTCGACTTTTTAAAACACAGATTTGAAGGGAGGTGAGTTATACAGGTTGTATCAACTGTGGATTTGACAATAAATACAATATACATATTGTTTATCCAAACGTTTTAACTTCAAATAAAATATCACGTTTGCTCTGTGTTTCTCAGAATTACTATAACTCGTGTGACTGCAGACATCGCTCTAGCGAAGCGGTCCATACTCAACAACCCCAACAAGAAAGCCCTGATGGACCGCTCAAACACACGCTCTAACCTAGGTAAGGTATCGGTTAACTATCTAACCCCAGCCCTAATCCTCTAACCCCAACCCCCGTAATCCTAACGGTGTCATGGTAACTAATCTAGGTTAAAGTATGGGCTAACACACCTTACCACAGGAACTAACAAATTGGCTAACCTCACCAGAAAATATAACAGTTAATTTCCTTTTTGTTTGTCTAGAACCCTGTGGGTCATAATGTTCGCTAATATTGTACGGCTATTGATCAGTTACTTGCACAGTAGATTATTGTTGATTCTCAAAATAATCAGAACACTTACAGCTACCATACTTTACAATACAATATTATAGCAACCATATTTTAAAATACAATATTATAGAAATCAAATCAAATCAAATTTATTTATATAGCCCTTCGTACATCAGCTGATATCTCAAAGTGCTGTACAGAAACCCAGTCTAAAACCCCAAACAGCAAGCAATGCAGGTGTAGAAGCACGGTGGCTAGGAAAAACTCCCTAGAAAGGCCAAAACCTAGGAAGAAACCTAGAGAGGAACCAGGCTATATGGGGTGGCCAGTCCTCTTCTGGCTGTGCCGGGTGGAGATTATAAAAGAACATGGCCAAGATGTTCAAATATTCATAAATGACCAGCATGGTCCAATAATAAAAAGGCAGAACAGTTGAAACTGGAGCAGCAGCACGGCCAGGTCATCATGTCAGGTAGTCCTGAGGCATGGTCCTAGGGCTCAGGTCCTCCGAGAGAGAGAAAGAAAGAGAGAAAGAGAGAATTAGAGAGAGCACACTTAAATTCACACAGGACACCGAATAGGACAGGAGAAGTACTCCAGATATAACAAACGACCCTCGCCTCCCGACACATAAACTACTGCAGCATAAATACTGGGGGCTGAGACAGGAGGGGTCAGGAGACACTGTGGCCCCATCCGATGACAGCCCCGGACAGGGCCAAACAGGAAGGATATAACCCACCCACTTTGCCAAAGCACAGCCCCCACACCACTAGAGGGATATCTTCAACCACCAATTTACCATCCTGAGACAAGGCTGAGTATAGCCCACAAAGATCTCCGCCACGGCACAACCTAAGGGGGAGGCGCCAACCCAGGCAGGATGATCACATCAAGAAACCATACAGTGATAATATTACACCCAATCAGAACAGGTTTATATCGGGGTAATGCGCATACCCAATCAGAACAGGTTTATATCGGGGTAATGCCCATACCCAATCAGAACAGGTTTATATTGGGGTAATGCCAATACCCAATCAGAACAGGTTTATGTCGGGGTAATGCCCATACCCAATCAAACCAGGTTTATATCGGGGTAATGCCAATACCCAATCAAACCAGGTTTATATCGGGGTAATGTCCATACCCAATCAGACCAGGTTTATGTTGGGGTAATGCCCATACCCAATCAGAACAGGTTTATATCGGGGTAATGTCCATACCCAATCAGAACAGGTTTATGTTGGGGTAATGCCCATACCCAATCAGACCAGGTTAATATCGGGGTAATGTCCATACCCAATCAGACCAGGTTTATATCGGGGTAATGCCAATACCCAATCAAACCAGGTTTATATCGGGGTAATGTCCATACCCAATCAGAACAGGTTTATGTTGGGGTAATGCCCATACCCAATCAGAACAGGTTTATATCGGGGTAATGCCAAAACCCAATCAGAACAGATTTATGTCGGGGTAATGCCCATACCAAATCAAACCAGGTTTACATCGGGGTAATGCCCATACCCAATCAAACCAGGTTTAAATCGGGGTAATGTCCATACCCAATCAAACCAGGTTTATATCGGGGTAATGTCCATACCCTAACAGACCAGGTTTATATCGGGGTAATGCCCATACCCAATCGGAACAGGTTTATATCGGGGTAATGTCCATACCCAATCAGACCAGGTTTATATCGGGGTAATGTCCATACCCAATCAAACCAGGGTAATGTCCATACCCAATCAAACCAGGTTTATATCGGGGTAATGTCCATACCCAATCAGACCAGGTTTATATCGGGGTAATGTCCATACCCAATCAGACCAGGTTTATATCGGGGTAATGTCCATACCCAATCAGACCAGGTTTATATCGGGGTAATGTCCATACCCAATCAGACCAGGTTTATATCGGGGTAATGTCCATACCCAATCAGACCAGGTTTATATCGGGGTAATGTCCATACCCAATCAGACCAGGTTTATAGGTAATGTCCATACCCAATCAGACCAGGTTTATATCGGGGTAATGTCCATACCCAATCAGACCAGGTTTATATCGGGGTAATGTCCATACCCAATCAGACCAGGTTTATATCGGGGTAATGTCCATACCCAATCAGACCAGGTTTATATCGGGGTAATGTCCATACCCAATCAGACCAGGTTTATATCGGGGTAATGTCCATACCCAATCAGACCAGGTTTATATTGAGGTAATGTCCATACCCAATCAGACCAGGTTTATATCGGGGTAATGTCCATACCCAATCAGACCAGGTTTATATCGGGGTAATGTCCATTCCCAAACAGACCAGGTTTATATTGAGGTAATGTATCATACCATGTCAGAACAGTGTTGATAATGAGGTAATGTATAATACCATGTCAGAACAGGGTTGATAATGAGGTAATGTATCATACCCGGTTCCACCTGTCACTAGAGACTGTCCTAGAGACATTAATGACACTCAGTGTGTCCAATTTACTCATTATGATTTCCCTGTTAAAAGATGCGTTTTCTGTTGTCCTTTGCAGAAGCTTTAATTATTTACTATGTTCGTTCGTTTCCTGAGTGAGTTTTCGAAACTTAGTGTCTGTTGGTTTTTCAAGTGAACTGTGATCTTGCGGTTTCAGTAAAGTATTATGTTATGTCACACACCCAATCAGGACAGGGTCTACAGTATATTGACTAACCAAACTGTACAGTACTGGGAAAGTAATTAACTTGGTTCTTTACACCCTGTCTCTCTCTTTGCTGTCTGGTTCCAGATACTGCTGGTATGTACAATACTACTAATATAATATAATACATTAACCGTAGTGTAAGCAGGTGACTAAAACAGTGTTAGCTCATTTGAGTCTGACCCTCTTCCTCACTGCTGTTCAAAGAGCAATTGTTGAGAGACCCTCCCACTGGTCTACGTGTAGACTGTTCTGTATAGAAACCCTACCACTGGTCTACGTGTAGACTGTTCTGTATAGAAACCCTCCCACTGGTCTACGTGTAGACTTGTTCTGTATAGAAACCCTCCCACTGGTCTATGTGTAGACTGTTCTGTATAGAAACCCTACCACTGGTCTACATGTAGACTGTTCTGTATAGAAACCCTCCCACTAGTCTATGTGTAGACTGTTCTGTATAGAAACCCTCCCACTGGTCTACGTGTAGACTGTTCTGTACAGAAACCCTACCACTGGTCTACGTGTAGACTGTTCTGTATAGAAACCCTACCCCTGGTCTACGTGTAGACTCTTCTGTATAGAAACCCTCCCACTGGTCTACGTGTAGACTCTTCAGTATAGGAACCCTACCACTGGTCTACGTGTAGACTGTGCTGTATAGAAACCCTCCCACTAGTCTATGTGTAGATTGTTCTGTATAGAAACCCTACCACTGGTCTACGTGTAGACTGTTCTGTATAGAAACCCTACCACTGGTCTACGTGTAGGCTGTTCTGTATAGAAACCATCCCACTGGAGTACGTGTAGACCGTTCTGTATAGAAACCCTCCCACTGGTCTACGTGTAGACTGTGCTGTATAGAAACCCTACCACTGGTCTACGTGTAGACTGTTATGTATAGAAAACCTCCCACTGGTCTACGTGTAGACTGTTCTGTATAGAAACCCTACCACTGGTCTATGTGTAGACTGTTCTGTATAGAAACCCTACAACTAGTCTACGTGTAGACTGTTCTGTATAGAAACTGTCCCACTGGTCTACGTGTAGACTGTTCTGTATAGAAACCCTCCCACTGGTCTACGTGTAGACTCTTCAGTATAGAAACCCTACCACTGGTCTACGTGTAGACTGTTCCGTATAGAAACCCTACCACTGGTCTACGTGTAGACTGTTCTGTATAGAAACCCTACCACTGGTCTACGTGTAGGCTGTTCTGTATAGAAAACCTACCACTGGTCTACGTGTAGACTCTTCAGTATAGAAACCCTACCACTGGTCTACGTGTAGACTGTTCTGTATAGAAACCCTACCACTGGTCTACATGTAGACTGTTCTGTATAGAAACCCTAACACTGGTCTACGTGTAGACTGTGCTGTACAGAAACCCTACCACTGGTCTACGTGTAGACTGTTCTGTATAGAAACCCTACCACTGGTCTACGTGTAGACCGTTCTGTATAGAAACCCTCCCACTGGTCTACGTGTAGACTGTGCTGTATAGAAACCCTACCACTGGTCTACGTGTAGACTGTTCTGTATAGAAACCCTTCCACTGGTCTACGTGTAGGCTGTTCTGTATAGAAACCCTACCACTGGTCTACGTGTAGACTGTTCTGTATAGAAAACCTACCACTGGTCTACGTGTAGACTGTGCTGTACAGAAACCCGACCACTAGTCTACGTGTAGACTGTTCTGTACAGAAACGCTACCACTGGTCTACGTGTAGACTGTTCTGTATAGAAACCCTCCCACCGGAGTACGTGTAGACTGTTCTGTATAGAAACCCTACCACTGGTCTACATGTAGACTGTTCTGTATAGAAACCCTAACACTGGTCTACGTGTAGACTGTGCTGTACAGAAACCCTACCACTGGTCTACGTGTAGACTGTTCTGTATAGAAACCCTACCACTGGTCTACGTGTAGACTGTTCTGTATAGAAACCCTTCCACTGGTCTACGTGTAGAATGTTCTGTATAGAAACCCTACCACTGGTCTACGTGTAGACTGTTCTGTATAGAAAACCTACCACTGGTCTACGTGTAGACTGTGCTGTACAGAAACCCGACCACTAGTCTACGTGTAGACTGTTCTGTACAGAAACGCTACCACTGGTCTATGTGTAGACTGTTCTGTATAGAAACCCTCCCACCGGAGTACGTGTAGACCGTTCTGTATAGAAACCCTCCCACTGGTCTACGTGTAGACTGTGCTGTATAGAAACCCTACCACTAGTCTACGTGTAGACTGTTCTGTATAGAAACCATCCCACTGGAGTACGTGTAGACCGTTCTGTATAGAAACCCTCCCACTGGTCTACGTGTAGACTGCGCTGTATAGAAACCCTACCACTGGTCTACGTGTAGACTGTTATGTATAGAAAACCTCCCACTGGTCTACGTGTAGACTGTTCTGTATAGAAACCCTACCACTGGTCTATGTGTAGACTGTTCTGTATAGAAACCCTACAACTAGTCTACGTGTAGACTGTTCTGTATAGAAACTGTCCCACTGGTCTACGTGTAGACTGTTCTGTATAGAAACCCTCCCACTGGTCTACGTGTAGACTCTTCAGTATAGAAACCCTACCACTGGTCTACGTGTAGACTGTTCCGTATAGAAACCTTATCTCTGGTCTACGTGTAGACTGTTCTGTATAGAAACCCTACCACTGGTCTACGTGTAGGCTGTTCTGTATAGAAACTCTACCACTGGTCTACGTGTAGACTGTTCTGTATAGAAAACCTACCACCGATCTACGTGTAGACTGTGCTGTACAGAAACCCGACCACTAGTCTATGTGTAGACTGTTCTGTATAGAAACGCTACCACTGGTCTATGTGTAGACTCTTCTGTATAGAAACCCTACCACTGGTCTACGTGTAGACTGTTCTGTATAGAAAACCTACCACTGGTCTACGTGTAGACTGTGCTGTACAGAAACTACCACGACGTGTAGACTGTTCTGTATAGACCACTAGTCTATGTGTAGACTGTTCTGTATAGAAACGCTACCACTGGTCTATGTGTAGACTCTTCTGTATAGAAACCCTACCACTGGTCTACGTGTAGACTGTTCTGTATAGAAACCCTCCCACTGGTCTACGTGTAGACTGTTCTGTATTGAAACCCTCCCACTGGTCTATGTGTAGACTGTTCTGTATAGAAACCCTACCACTGGTCTACGTGTAGACTGTTCTGTATTGAAACCCTCCCACTGGTCTACGTGGAGACTGTTCTGTGTAGAAACCCTACCACTGGTCTACGTGTAGACTGTTCTGTATAGAAACCGTCCCACTGGTCTACATGTAGACTGTTCTGTATAGAAACACTCCAACTGGTCTACGTGTTAACTGTTCTGTATAGAAACCCTCCCACTGGTCTACGTGTAGACTGTGCTGTATTGAAACCCTACCACTGGTTTACGTGTAGAATGTTCTGAATAGAAACCCTCCCACTGGTCTACCTAATGACTGTGCTGTATAGAAACCCTCCCACTGGTCTACCTGTAGACTGTGCTGTACAGAAACCCTCCCACTGGTCTACCTATAGACTGTGCTGTATAGAAACCATCCCACTGGTCTACGTATAGACTGTTCTGTATAGAAACCCTCACTCTGGTCTACGTGTAGACTGTGCTGTCTATAAACCCTACCACTAGTCTACCTATAGACTGTGCTGTCTATAAACCCTACCACTAGTCTACCTATAGACTGTTCTGTATAGAAACCCTACCACTAGTCTACGTGTAGACTGTTCTGTATAGAAACCCTACCACTAGACTACCTATAGACTGTGCTGTCTATAAACTCTAACACTAGTCTACCTATAGACTGTGCTGTCTATAAACCCTACCACAAGTCTAACTATAGACTGTGCTGTCTATAAACCCTACCACTAGTCTACCTATCGACTGTGCTGTCTATAAAACCTACAACTAGTCTACTTATAGACTGTGCTGTCTATAAACCCTACCAATAGTCTACCTATTGACTGTGCTGTCTCTAAAGCCTACCAATTGTCTTCCTATAGACTGTGCTGTCTATAAACCCTACCACAAGTCTACCTATAGACTGTGCTGTCTATAAACCCTACCACTAGTCTACCTCTCGACTGTGCTGTCTATAAAACCTACAACTAGTCTACTTATAGACTGTGCTGTCTATAAACCCTACCAATAGTCTACCTATAGACTGTGCTGTCTATAAACCCTACCAATTATGTACCTATTGTCTGTGCTGTCTATAAACCCTACCACTAGTCTACCTATTGACTGTGCTGTCTCTAAACCCTACCACTAGTCTACCTATTGACTGTGCTGTCTCTAAACCCTACCAATTGTCTACCTATAGACTGTGCTGTCTATAAACCCTACCACAAGTCTACCTATAGACTGTGCTGTCTATAAACCCTACCACTAGTCTACCTATCGACTGTGCTGTCTATAAAACCTACAGCTAGTCTACTTATAGACTGTGCTGTCTATAAACCCTACCAATTATGTACCTATTGTCTGTGCTGTCTATAAACCCTACCACTAGTCTACCTATAGACTGTGCTGTCTATAAACCCTACCAATAGTCTACCTATAGACTGTGCTGTCTTTAAACACCACCACTAGTCTACCTATAGACTGTGCTGTCTATAAACCCTACCACTAGTGTACCTATTGACTGTGCTGTCTATAAACCCTACCACTAGTCTACTTATAGACTGTGCTGTCTATAAACTCTAACACTAGTCTACCTATAGACTGTGCTGTATAGATACCTTACAACTACTTGACCTCTGTACCAGGTGTTGTCTGAGACAGTGGGCCTCCCTGCACAGGATGTAATGAGCATGTCATATTTTTAAGATACATTTATTCCATTCTCTTGTCAAATAAATAGTTGCACTGAAAATGTTACAGAACAACTGTAAGTATTGGCAGAATTAATCTCCTGCTCCCACATTTGGTCTAAAATCATGCTCTGCACACCTTAATTAACATGCAACTGAATTACCAAAAATATTTTATCTATTAAAGTGCTTTCAGAATATTCAGATATTTATTATTCAAAAATAGTTACTTTCTTGTTTTATGTCATTGCACTTTTCAGAAGCCATTTTTTTATTTAACTAGGCAAGTCAGTTAGGAACAAATTCTTATTTTCAATCATGGCCTACAACAGTTCAATGGCAGAACAAAATATTTTTACATTTGCAGCTCTGGGATTTGATCTTGCAACCTTTTGGTTACAAGTCCAACACTCTAACAACACTCTAACCACTAGTCCAACAGTCTAACCACTAGGCCACCTTTTAAGAAGCCATTTCCCTTTTAAGAAGCCATTTCCCTTTTAAGAAGCCAGTGCCTTTTAAAGAAGCCAGTGCCACTTTAGGATGCCAGTGCCACTTTAGGATGCCAGTGCCCTTTAAAGAAACCAGTGCCACTTTAAGATGCCAGTGCCCTTTAAAGAAGCCAGTGCCCTTTAAAGAAGCCAGTGCCCTTTAAAGAAGCCAGTGCAACTTTAAGATGCCAGTGCCCTTTAAAGAAGCCAGTGCCACTTTAAGATGCCAGTGCCCTTTAAAGAAGCCAGTGCCCTTTAAAGATGCCAGTGCCCTTTAAAGAAGCCAGTGCCCTTTAAAGAAGCCAGTGCAACTTTAAGATGCCAGTGCCCTTTAAAGAAGCCAGTGCCACTTTAAGATGCCAGTGCCCTTTATAGAAGCCAGTGCCCTTTAAAGAAGCCAGTGCCCTTTAAAGAAGCCAGTGCCCTTTAAAGAAGCCAGTGCCCTTTAAAGAAGCCAGTGCCCTTTAAAGAAGCCAGTGCCCTTTAAGAAGCCAGTGCCCTTTGATGCAACTCTTGCAATTTTAGGAGTTAAGAAATAAACATGTTTGCTCTGGAAAGACCCTTTTTAAATGCAGCCATAGAAACTGCTTTGGGCTCCCGAGTGGCGCAGTGGTCTAAGGCACTGCATCTCAGTGCAAGAGGCATCACTACAGTCCCTGGTTTGATTCCAGGCTATATCACATCCGGCCGTGTTTAGGAGTCCCATAGGGCAGTGCACAATTGGCCCAGCGTCGTCTGGGTTTGGCCGGGGTAGGTGCGTCATTGTAAATAAGAATTTGTTCTTAAGTGACTTGCCAAGTTAAATAAAGGTTAAATATGCATTTCCCCTGTGATTGTAACTAGAAACAGGCTTTATATTAATTCATTATTGGAGAACCGAATACAGTTTGACTCTATGGCACACCCCTGGGGAGGCGTGCCTCACACTTTGAAAACCTCTGCTCTAGACTGTGCTGTATAAAAGGACACAGTAGATGTGATCATTTATCCTGTAACATTTCGATACGTCAGGACTTGTTTAGAAAGGTTAGGGTTTGATTGGAGGGTTAATTGATGGAGGTTTTAGTGACCACCATGCTCCGTGTCTCTGCAGCCCAAATCCAGGGGGAGGTGGAGCGGATCTTTGAGCTAGCCCGGAGCCTACAACTGGTGGTTCTGGATGCAGACACAGTGAACCACCCCATCCAGCTGTCTAAAACATCTCTGGCCCCCATCCTGGTCTACATCAAGGTCTCCTCCCCCAAGGTAAGGTTCCTCAAAGCTGGGTTAGTAAAGGTTCCTCACAGCTGGGTTAGTAAAGGTTCTATACAGCTGGGTTAGCTGGATGCAGACACAGTGAACCACCCCATCCAGCTGTCTAAAACATATCTGGCTTCCATCCTGGTCTACAGTCAGGTCTCCTACACCAAGGTACGGTTCCTCAAAGCTGGGTTAGTGAAGGTTTTATACAGCTGGATTAGTAAAGGTTCTTTATAGCTAAGTTAGTAAATGTTCCTCGCAGCTGGGTTAGTAAATGTACTATACAGCTGGGTTGGTAGAAGGTTCTATAAAGCTGCATTAGTAAAGGTTCCTCGCAGCTGGGTTAGTAAAGGTACTATACAGCTGGGTTAGTAAATGTACTATACGGCTGGGTTAGTAAATGTACTATACAGCTGGGTTAGTAAATCTACTATACAGCTGGGTTAGTAAAGGTACTATACAGCTGGATTAGTAAAGGTTCTATATGGCTGGGTTAGTAAAGGTTCTGTATGGCTGGGTTAGTAAATGTTCTGTACGGCTGGGTTAGTAAAGGTTCTATACCGCTGGGGTAATTGAGTTTATAAACATTAAAGTTAGGTTGTATATGTTCTTTTCACGTCTCTTCTGCTCTTCCTCTGTACCTCTTGTCTTCTGTCGTCCAGGTGTTATCAAGGCTGATCAAGACCAGGGGTAAGTCTCAGACCAAGCATCTCAACGTCCAGATGGTGGCTGCAGACAAGCTGGCCCAGTGCCCAACGGTGAGAGTAACCATAACCCTACCATAATAACCCTAACCCAAACCTTACCCTCCCCTAACTGGTCCAGTGCCCAACGGTGAGAGTAACCTAATCATAACAACCATAACCCTACCATAATTACCCTAACTGGCCCAGTGCCCAACGGTGAGAGTAACCTAATCATAACAACCATAACCCTCCATAATAACCCTAACCCAAAGCTTACCCTCCCCTAACTTGCCCAGTACCCAACGGTGAGAGTAACCTAATCATATCAACCACAACCCTACCATAATAACCCTAACCTTAGCCCAGTGCCCAACGGTGAGAGTTACCTAATCATGGCAACCATAACCCTACCATAATTACCCTAACTGGCCCAGTGCCCAACGGTGAGAGTAACCTAATCATATCAACCACAACCCTACCATAATAACCCTCCCCTAACTGGTCCAGTGCCAAACGGTGAGAGTAACCTAATCATAACAACCATAACCCTACCATAATAACCCTAACTGGCCCAGTGCCCAACGGTGAGAGTTACCTAATCATATCAACCACAACCCTACCATAATAACCCTAACCCTTACCCTCCCCTAACTGGCCCAGTGCCCAACGGTGAGAGTAACCTAATCATAACAACCATAACCCTACCATAATAACCCTCCCCTAACTGGTCCAGTGCCCAACGGTGAGAGTAACCTAATCATAACAACCATAACCCTACCATAATAACACTAACTGGCCCAGTGCCCAACGGTGAGAGTTACCTAATCATATCAACCACAACCCTACCATAATAACCCTCCCCTAACTGGCCCAGTGCCAAACGGTGAGAGTAACCTAATCATAACAACCATAACCCTACCATAATAACCCTAACCCAAAGCTTACCCTCCCCTAACTTGCCCAGTACCCAACGGTGAGAGTAACCTAATCATATCAACCACAACCCTACCATAATAACCCTAACCTTAGCCCAGTGCCCAACGGTGAGAGTTACCTAATCATGGCAACCATAACCCTACCATAATAACCCTAACTGGCCCAGTGCCCAACGGTGAGAGTTACCTAATCATAGCAACCATAACCCTACCATAATTACCCTAACTGGCCCAGTGCCCAACGGTGAGAGTTACCTAATCATATCAACCACAACCCTACCATAATAACCCTAACTGGCCTAGTGGCCAACTGCGAGAGTAACCTAATCATAACAACCATAACCCTACCATAATAACCCTAACCCTTACCCTCCCCTAACTGGCCCAGTGCCCAACGGTGAGAGTAACCTAATCATAACAACCATAACCCTACCATAATAACCCTAACCTTAGCCCAGTGCCCAACGGTGAGAGTTACCTAATCATGGCAACCATAACCCTACCATAATTACCCTAACTGGCCTAGTGGCCAACTGCGAGAGTAACCTAATCATAACAACCATAACCCTACCATAATAACCCTAACCCTTACCCTCCCCTAACTGGCCCAGTGCCCAACGGTGAGAGTAACCTAATCATAACAACCATAACCCAAAGCTTACCCTCCCCTAACTGTCCCAGTGTCCCATGTTGAGAGTAACCTTAACCTTAACCCTAACCATAATAACCATAACCGAACCGTAATAACAATAACCCTATCCCATACCGAACCCAACCCGATTGGCCCAATGCCCCACAGTGAGAATCACCTTAACCCTAACCAAACCTTACCCTCACCCTAACCAGCCCAGTGTCCTTTTTTGTGAATTTTCTATATGACCATGACAGTCTGAAAACCAGCCTGAGTGTATGTTGATTTTACCTGGATAACAGATGATATCTGCTATTTTGCTTTTTGATCCTGTGTGTATCATGGCGAACTCAGCAAAGAACTCTGGCCAACTCTCAGCGAAGAACTTTTTTAACTTCTCATTCCATTTTTTTATGTGCACCAAGTCGTCAAAATGTAATCAAATCAAATGTATTTATAAATCCCTTTTTACATCAGCAGATGTCACAAAATGCTTATACAGAAACCCAGCCTAAAACCCCAAACAGCAAGCAATGCAGTCTGGTTTTTAACACACTTTTGACCGTTACTTTGTCATTCAAAGGTTGATTGGAATAGACCTGGATCAGGCTTCTTGCAAGAGGTTTGAGAATGATCTGTCAGATAGGATACAAGTGTAATGTCCTGGATATTACACAATGTGGTCAGTATTAGGACCAATTCCTTTTTACTCTTTATATATACTGAACAAAAATATAAATGCAACATGCAACAATTTCTAAGATTTTACTGAGTTACAGTTCATATAATGAAATCTGTAAATTGCAATAAATTCATTAGGCCCTAATCTATGGATTTCACATGACTGGGAATGCAAATAGGCATTTGTTGGTCACAGATACTGTACCTCAAAAAAAAGGTAGGTGCGTGGATCAGAAAACCAGTCAGTTTCTGGTGTGACCACTATTTTCCTCATGCAGCACAACACATCTTGTTTTCATAGAGTTTATCAGGCTGTATGCAGGCAATGGAAGAACTGGGACATTTTCAGCTTCCAGGAATTGTGTCCAGATCCTTGCGACATGGCATCGTGCATTATCATGCTGAAGAGGTAATGGCAGCTGATGATGACATGACATTGGGCCTCAGGATCTCATCACGGCATCTTTGTACATTCAAATTGGCATCGATAAAAATGCAATTGTGTTCATTGTCCATAGCTTATACCTGCCTATACCATAACCCCACCGCCACCATGGGACACTCTGTTCACAAAGTTGACATCAGCAAAACCGCTCGCCCACACAATGCCATACACATCGTTGCTTTATTCCGGGACAATGTGGACCGCCCAGACAGGGGCAAAGTGGCTACTCTTAGCAAAAAGGTAGCAAACCGACGCAACCTACTGGGGAATCCAACACAAGCTACTGGGGAATCCAACACAACCTACTGGGGAATCCTACACAGGCTACTGGGGAATCCTACACAAGCTACTGGGGAATCCTACACAAGCTACTGTGGAATCCTACACAAGCTACTGTGGAATCCAACACAAGCTACTGGGGAATCCTACACAAGCTACTGGGGAATCCTACACAAGCTACTGGGGAATCCTACACAAGCTACTGGGGAATCCTACACAAGCTACTGGGGAATCCTACACAAGCTACTGGGTAATCCTACACAAGCTACTGGGGAATCATACACAAGCTACTGGGGAATCCTACACAAGCTACTGGGGAATCCTAAACAAGCTACCGGGGAATCCTACACAACCTACTGGGGAATCCTACACAAGCTACTGGGGAATCCTACACAAGCTACTGGGGAATCCTACACAAGCTACTGGGTAATCCTACACAAGCTACTGGGGAATCATACACAAGCTACTGGGGAATCCTACACAAGCTACTGGGGAATCATACACAAGCTACTGGGGAATCCTACACAAGCTACTGGGGAATCCTAAACAAGCTACCGGGGAATCCTACACAACCTACTGGGGAATCCTACACAAGCTACTGGGGAATCCTACACAAGCTACTGGGGAATCCTACACAAGCTACTGGGTAATCCTACACAAGCTACTGGGGAATCATACACAAGCTACTGGGGAATCCTACACAAGCTACTGGGGAATCCTAAACAAGCTACCGGGGAATCCTACACAACCTACTGGGGAATCCTACACAAGCTACTGGGGAATCCTACACAAGCTACTGGGGAATCCTACACAAGCTACTGGGTAATCCTACACAAGCTACTGGGGAATCCTACACAAGCTACTGGGGAATCCTAAACAAGCTACCGGGGAATCCTACACAACCTACTGGGGAATCCTACACAAGCTACTGGGGAATCCATGCCCACCTACTTTTTCTTTCTCTTCCAAACCAATAGCCGTGCGCCTCTCTGGCCTGGTAGAAGTGTCACCGTCATGTTGGCTTTCCACAGCTGACTGGCCGGTACTCTGCAGGGATCCCTGCCAGAAGGGGTCTTCCCCTTCCCTGGAGAAGGGAGTTGGTGGGATGCTGGTGCAATCCTGGTCCTGTGTGGCTCATTTGGTAGAGCATGGTGCTTGCATTATCAGAGTTGTGGGTTTGATTCCCACAGGGGACCAGTATGATAAAAAAAGTATGAAAATGTATTAACTTGCTATTGTAAGTTTCTCTGGATAAGAGTGTCTGCTAAGTAAAACAAATACAAATAAAATGTAAATGCTCCTGGATGACTTGGTGGAAGTTCCTGTTCTTGATCCTATAAACCAGCCATGGAGCTATGTCACTTGCCATGGAAATCAAAAACAGTGTCCTCTGGCAAAAGCGGCCTTCGTGGCGATGTTAAGCCTGGACTGGACAGAGACTGGAAACAACTTTGCTGCTCTGTATCCAGAGGCTCTGGAGGCTTTTGATTCAAGATTGGATCCAGAAGTTCCTCTGTTCTGTCTTCCTCTCTGGTGGGTTCTGATCTACAGGGCTCATACGCTCATCAGACCATGAGGCTGTCAGAGACTCCGGCCTGTTCATCATCCACAATGGATACTGCGGCTGGTTCTGGTCCATCGGGCACCACCACCCTATTTTTCCTTGAGGGGATTGCGAAAGAACAGCCAAACCTCCTCAGCAGTTG
Source organism: Oncorhynchus masou masou (assembly GCF_036934945.1). NCBI lineage: Eukaryota > Metazoa > Chordata > Actinopteri > Salmoniformes > Salmonidae > Oncorhynchus > Oncorhynchus masou. Next base: position 107,300 of record NC_088228.1, on the reverse strand, counting down.
CTGTTGCACCGGCGGTCGTCATCGGCAGTTTTATCATAAGAAACATCCTGATTCTCAGTGGCAAAAACCTAGTGCTATCCTGGAGCGTGAGTACAGGACATTACAAGGCTGCTTCCAACCATTCTGTGATGCTGTTGTAGTCCACGTGGGTTCAAAAGACATTAGGAGGGCTAGCTCGTAACTTCTGAAATTGGATTTTAAAGAACTGATTCTACACCCGACAATTATTTCAGGTCCGGCACCATCATTGGGCTATAAGATTACTGTAACTTTGTTGGAATTACTTTTATAGATAACGTTGACACCTTTTGGAAACAGAAGATGATCACCAGGAATTGATGGAATCCATCCGAATAATATTAGCTCCTGGACTCTGTCCATGCATTTCAAGGCTGTGTTGAGACAATGATTTATCAATGATCCAAGCCCAGTTTAGTTAATCCCTACCAATGTGTCGCTGAGTTGTCATAATGAAATCTGAATTACTTGATCTAAAGTGCAGAAGTATGAAGAATAATATTTTTAGAATGAGAATAAAGGAAAACTATCAGTCAACGAAGGAAAAAGGAAAGGTGTTCATGAAACTTAACCTCAAGATGATGGATGAACAGTTTTTCAAAGGGCTCACCGTTTCTGTGGCAGAGTGGAGGGAAGGCCCTGTCCGATCGGAGCAGTGCTAACTCACTACAAAATGAAGATTGCATTGTTACAACAGGGTAGGGAGCTGAAGAAAAACACCGTTCTCTATAAATGAACAATTTCCCCTTGAAATAGTGAGAGACGACGAGCCCTGTACACCACTTTCAAAAGTCTCCTAGCAGAGAAGCAGAATGTTTGTCTAGTGGGCAATAAATTGTATGAAAATAACCAAATGTTCAGGGACAAATGTGGCTGAGAGTGATAGCTACCTCCTGCTGAAGTAGTCCCCAATATACAGTTGAAGTCGGAAGTTTACATACAGTACACTTATGTTGGAGTCATTAAAACTCATTTTTCAACCACTCCACACATTTCTTGTTCATTAACAAACTATAGTTTTGGCAAGTCGGTTCTACTTTGTGCATGACACAAATAATTTTTCCAACAATTTTTTACAGACAGATTATTTCAGTTATAATTCAATGTATCACAATTCCAGTGGGTCAGAGGTTTAGTTGACTGTGCCTTTAAACAGCTTGGAAAATCCTAAAAATTATGCTATTGGCTTTAGTAGCTTCTGAATTTACATAATTTGAGTCAATTGGAGGTGTATCTGTAGATGTATTTCAAGGCCTACCTTCAAACTTAGTGCCTCTTTGCTTGACGTCATGTGAAAATCAAAAGAAATCAGCCAAGACATAAAAAAAATGTGGCCCTCCATAAGTCTGGTTCATCCTTGGGAGCAATTTCCAAATGCTTGAAGGTACCACGTTCATCTGTACAAACAATAGTATGCAAGTATAAACACCATGGGACCGCGCAGCCATCATACCGCTCAGGAAGGAGACGCATTCTGTCTCCTAGAGATGAACGTACTTTGGTGCAAAAAGTGCCAATCAGTCCCAGAACAACAGCAAAAGACCTTTTGGGGATTTAAAGAGGAGTCCGTAATTTGCTTTATAATAATCATGATCTTTTCCTCAAAGAAGTTCATGAATTTATTACTGCTGAAGTGAAAGCCATCCTCACTTGGGGAATGCTGCTTTTTAGTTAGCTTTGCGACAGTATCAAAAATAAATTTCGGATTGTTCTTATTAAGTTGGAAAAATAGGATGATTGAGCAGCTAGTCGGAAGACTTCCTGTTTGGTGTGGCGCCATTTCCGTTCTAATTTTCTGGAAGCTTGCTTCAGAGCTCGGGTATTTTCTGTATACAGGGAGCTAGTTTCTTATGAGAAATGTTTTTCGTTTTTAGGGATGCAACTGCATCAAGGGTATTGCGCAACGTTAAATTGAGTTCCTCAGTAACTGATTTTTGTCCTCTGACATCCTTCGTTAGGCAGAGGGAGTCTGGAAGGGCATCAAGGAATCTTTGTGTTGTCTGTGAATTAATAGCACGACTTTTGATGCTCCTTGGTTGGGGTCTGAGAAGATTATTTGTTGCAATTGCAAATGTAATAAAATGGTGGTCTGATAGTCCAGGATTATGAGGAAAAACATTAAGATGCACAACATTTATTCCATTGGACAAAGCTAGGTCCAGAGTATGACTGTGACAGTGATTAGAATATTATCTGCTATGACTACAAGGTCCGATAGGAATTCAGGGAACTCAATGAGGAACGCTGTATACGGCCCAGGTGTCCTGTAAACAGTAGCTATAAAAAGTGATTGAGTAGGCTGCATAGATTTCATGACTAGAAGAAATGAAAATGTCATTTTTTTTTGTAAATTGAAATGTTCTATCGTAAATGTTAGCAATACCTCCGCCTTTGCGGGATGCACGGGGGATATGGTCACTAGTGTGACAAAGGGGTGAGGCCTCATTTAACACAGTCAATTCATCAGGTTTAAGCCATGTTTCAGTCAGGCCAATCACATCAAGATTATGATCAGTGATTAGTTCATTGACTATAACTGCCTTTGAAGTAAGGGATCTAACATTAAGTAGCCCTATTTTGAGATGTGAGGTATCACGATCTCTTTCAACAATGGCAGGAATGGCGGAGGTCTTTATCCTAGTGAGATTGATGATCCACACTTCTTCAAAAATATATGTAATAATCTATTCAGCTCACAAGCAACAAAATAATCTATTATTATGGTGGGAGCTAAATGTTGTTGAAGGATGAGGACCAAGGTGCAGCGTGGTGAGCGTACATTTGACTTTATTTAAGAAATGACGCCGACAAAACAATAAACAATACCAAACAATACCAAACAAACCGTGAAGCTCAAGGCTATGTGCCATCAAACAGTTAACTTCCCACAAACACAGGTGGGAAAAAGGGTACCTAAGTATGGTTCCCAATCAGAGACAACGATAGACAGATGTCCCTGATTGAGAACCATACCTGGCCAAAACATAGAAATAGAAAATCCATAGAAACACAAAACAGCGAATGCCCACCCCAACTCACGCCCTGACCAAACCAAAATAGAGACATAAAAGGATCTCTAAGGTCAGGGCGTAACACTAAAATTGTGCCGGAGGAGAAGGCAGACGTTTTATACGTCCCCAACCTATTGTTTTTTAGTTTGTATTGTTTGTAACTTTTTAAAACATATTTTGTACATAATGTTGCCACTACTGTCTCTTACTACTGAAAATAACTTCTCGACTGCGATTACTCACTATGGAGTGGCAGGATCCCTTTTTCCCTTTAACCTTTCTAGCGCAACATTCCACTGAAAAGGCAGCGCCTGAAATTCATTTTTTAAATGTTTTATATGTAACTTTCACACATTAACAAGTCAAATACAGCAAATAAAGATAAACATCTTGTTAATCTACCTATTGTGTCTGATTTCAGAAATGCTTTACAGCTAAAGCACAACATATGATTATGTTAGATCACCGCCAAGTCGACAAAACAAAGCCATTTTTCCAGCCAAAGAGAGGAGTCACAAAAAGCAGAAATATAGATAAAATGAATCACAAACTATTGATGAACTTCATCAGATGACACTCATAGGACGTCATGTTACACAATACATGTATGTTTTGTTTGATAATGTGCATATTTATATCCAAAAATCTCAGTTTACATTGGCGCCTTACGTGCAGTAATGTTTTGATTCCAAAACATCTGGTGATTTGGCAGAAATACTCATATTAAACATTGATAATAGATACTAGTGTTATTCACAGAATTAAATATAGACTTCTCCTTAATGCAAGCGCTGTGTCAGATTTCAATTTTTTTTACGGAAAAAGCATAATCTGAGAACGGCGCTCAGAGCCCAAAACAGCCAAAGGAATATCCGCCATTTTGGAATCAACAAAGTTAGAAACAACACCATAAATATTCACTTACCTTTGATGATCTTCATCAGAAGGCCCTCCCAGGAATCCCAGTTCGACAATTAATGACTGATTTGTTCCATAAAGTTCCATCATTTATGTCTAAATAGCCACTTGTTGTTAGTGTGTTCAGCCCAGTAATCTTCATGAGGCGAAGTCACTTCATCCAGACAAAAACTCGAAAAGTTCCGTTACAGTCCTTTAGAAACATGTCAAACGATGTATGGAATCAATCGTTAGGATGTTTTTAACATAAAACATCAATAATGTTCCAGCCGGAGAATTCCTTTGTCTTCAGAAAAAGCACTGGAACGCGGGGTAACTCTGTCGGGAGCGTCATGAGACCAAGGCTCTCTGCCAGACCACTGATTCAAAGAGGTCTCATGAGCCCCTCCTTTATAGTAGAAGCCTCATTCAGGTTTCAAAAGACGGTTGACATCTAGTGGAAGCCCTAGGAAGTGCAACCTCATCCATATCTCAATGTGTATTCGGTAGGCCAAGCTTTGAAAAACTACAAACCTCAGATGTCTCACTTCCTGGTTGGATTTTTCTCAGGTTTTCACCTGCCATATGAGTTATGTTATACTCACAGACATCATTCAAACAATTTTAGAAACTTCAGAGTGTTTTCTATCTAATACTAATAATAATATGCATATATTAGCATCTGGGACAGAGTAGGAGGCAGTTCACTCTGGGCACGCTATTCATCCAAATGTAAAAATGCTGCCCCCTATCCCAAAAAGGTTATTAACGAGTCTGACGAGCCCGACGTGAACGATACCGACATTAACGATATACTGCTTTCTCCGGAACAGGCCCAGATCCATGATTTGCGTGAAGAGAAGGTGGAGGAAAAGTGGCCAGAGGGCGGTCTGCCTTCTGAGAATTCGTAAATGATCGAATAAACCCCACTTCCCTCAATTCTGCTAGCAAACGTGCAATCTTTGGGGAATAAAATCGATGACCTATACGTAAGATTAAACTACCATCGGGACATTCAAAACTGTAATATCTTATGCTTCATGGAGTCGTGGCTGAACGACGACACTATCAACATACAGCTGGCTGGTTATACGCCATACTGGCAGAATAGAACAGCGGTGTCTGGTAAGACAAGGGGCAGCAGACTATGTATTTTTGTAAATAACAGATGGTGCATGATATCTAAGGAAGTCTCCGAGCTATTGCTCACCTGAGGTAGAGCATCTCATGATAAGTTGTTGACCACACTACCTACCTAGAGAGTTTTCATCATGTATTGTTTGTAGCTGTTTTACATACCACCACAGTCAGAGGCTGGCACTGACAGCATTGAATGAGCTGAATTCCTCCATAAGCAAACAAGAAAACGCTCACCCAGAGGCAGCGCTCCAAGTAGCTGGGGACTAACTTATATCCGTTTTACCTCATTTATATCAACATGTTAAATGTGCAACCAGAGGGGAAAAAACTCTGGACCACGTTTACTCCACACACAGAGATGCATATAAAGCTTGCCCTCCATTTTGCAAATCTGACCATAATTCTAACCTCCTGATTCCTGCTTACAAGCAAAAATTAAAACAGGAAGCACCAGTGACTAGATCAATAAAAAAGTGGTCAGATGAAGCAGATGCTAACCTACAGGACTGTTTTGCGAGCACAGACTGGAACATGTTCCTGTAATCCTCTGATGGCATTGAGGAGTACACCACATCAGTCATTGGCTTCATCAATAAGTGCATTGATGACGTTGTCCCCACAGTGACCGTACATGCATACCCCAACCGGAAGCCATGGATTACAGGCAACATCCGCACTGAGCTAAAGGCTAGAGCTGCCGCTTTCAAGGAGAGGGTTTCTAAACCGGAAGCCTATAAGAAATCCTGTTATGCCCGCCGACGAACCATTTAACAGGCAAAGCATCAATATAGGACTCAGATCGAATCGTACTACACCGGCTCTGACGCTCGTCGGATGTGGCAGGGCTTGCAAACCATTACAGACTACAAAGGGAAGCACAGAAGAGAGCTGCCCAGTGACACAAGCCTATCAGACGAACTAAACAACGACATCTATGATCACATCGAGGCTTAGTAGGCAAATTATCAAGGAACCTACCAGGTACAACCCCAAATCCATATACATGGGCACCCTCATAATTATCATTGTGACCAACTTGCCCTCTAAATACCTCTGCTGTTTTCAACCAGGATCTCAGCATTCACTACTTTGCCTGCGTCCGTTATGGGTCCGCATTCAAATGACCACCCCATGACTACCGACCTGTAGCACTCACATCTGTAGCCATGAAGTGCTTTGAAAGGCTGGTCATGCCTCACATCAACACCATTATCCCAGAAACCCTAGACCCACCTTAATTTGCATACCACCCCTACAGATCCACAGATGATGTAATCTATATTGCACTCCACACTGCCCTTTCCCACCTGGACAAAAGGAACACCTATGTGAGAATACTCTTCATTGACTACAGCAATACTGTACTGTTGACTACAATAGTGCCCTCAAAGCTCATCACTAAGCTAAGGACCCTGGGACTAAACACCTCCCTCTGCTACTGGATCCTGGACTTCCTGACGGGCCGCCCCCAGGTGGGGAGGGTAGGTAACAACACATCCGCCACACTGATCCTCCTCACAGGAGCCCCTCAGTGGTGCGTGCTCAGTCCCCTCCTGTACTCCTTGTTCACTTATGACTGCATGGTCAGGCACAACTCCAACACCATCATTAAGTTTGCTGATGACAAGACCTGATCACCGACAACGACGAGACAGATTATAGGGAGGAGGTCATAGACCTGGTCATGTGGTGCCAGGACAACCTTCTCAGGACAACTCTACATACATGTACATACAGTGGGGAGAACAAGTATTTGATACACTGCTGATTTTGCAGGTTTTCCTACTTACAAAGCATGTAGATGTCTGTAATTTTATCATAGGTACACTTCAACTGTGAGAGACGGAATCTAAAACAAAAATCAGAAAATCACATTGTATGATTTTTAAGTAATTCATTTGCATTTTATTGCATGACATAAGTATTTAATCACCTACCAACCAGTAAGAATTCCGGCTCTCACAGACCTGTTAGTTTTTCTTTAAGAAGCCCCCCTGTTCTCCACTCATTACCTGTATTAACTGCACCTGTTTGAACACGTTACATGTGTAAAAGACACCTGTCCACACACTCAATCAAACAGACTCCAACCTCTCCACAATGGCCAAGACCAGAGGGTTGTGTAAGACCATCAGGGATAGAATTGTAGACCTGCACAAGGCTGGGGTGGGCTACAGGACAATAGACAAGCAGCTTGGTGAGAAGGCAACAACTGTTGGTGCAATTATTAGAAAATGAAAGAAGTTCAAGATGACGGTCAATCATCCTCGGTCTGGGGCTCCATGCAAGATCTCAACTCGTGGGGCATCAATGATCATGAGGAACGTGAGGGATCAGCCCAGAACTACACGGCAGGACCTGGTCAATGACCTGAAGAGAGCTGGGACCACAGTCTAAAAGAAAACCATTAGTAACACCCTACGCCGTCATGGATTAAAATCCTGCAGCTCATGCAAGGTCCCCCTGCTCAAGCCAGCGCATGTCCAGGCCCATCTGAAGTTTGCCAATGACCATCTGGATGATCCAGAGGAGGAATGGGAGAAAGTCATGTGGTCTGATGAGACAAAAATAGAGCTTTTTGGTCTAAACTCCACTCGCCGTGTTTGGAGGAAGAAGAAGGATGAGGACAACCCCAAGTACACCATCCCAACCGTGAAGCATGGAGGTGGAAACATCATTCTTTGGGGATGCTTTTCTGCAAAGGGGACAGGACGACTGCACCGTATTGGGGGAGGCTGGATGGGGCCATGTATTGTGAGATCTTGGCCAGCAACCTCCTTCCCTCAGTAAGAGCATTGAAGATGGGTCATGACAACGACCCGAAACACACAGCCAGGGCAACTAAGGAGTGGCTCCGTAAGAAGCATCTCAAGGTCCTGGAGTGGCCTAGCAGGTCTCCAGACCTGAACCCAATAGAACATCTATACTGAAAGTCCGTATTGCCCAGCGACAGCCCCGGAACCTGAAGGACCTGGAGGTCTGTATGGAGGAGTGGGCCAAAATCCCTGCTGCAGTGTGTAAAAACCTGGTAAAGAACTACAGGAAACGTATGATCTCTGTAATTTCAAACAAAGGTTTCTGTACCAAATATTAAGTTCTGCTTTTCTGATGTATCAAATACTTATGTCTGCAATAAAATGCAAATTAATTACTTAAAAATCATACAATGTGATTTTCTGGATTCCGTCTCTCATAGTTGAAGTGTACCTATGATAAAAATTGCAGACCTCTACATGCTTTGTAAGTAGGAAAATTGGCAAAATCGGCAGTGTATCAAATACTTGTTCTCCCCACTGTTATTTTCCTGATACCACACTCCCATAGCCCTCACCTCCTCCCTGTAGGCTATCACATCGTTGTTGGTATTCAAGTTTACTACTGTTGTCGTCTGCGAACTTGATGATTGAGTTGGATGCGCGCTTGGCCATGCAGTCATGGGTGAGCAGGGAGTGCAGGAAGGGGTTGAGCACGCACCCTTGGCACATGCTCTGAGGATGCGGCTAGGGATCTGTGTCTGGGCCGGCATCCTTGCAAGGGTTAACACACTTGAAAGTCTTGCTCATGTCGGCCACGGAGAGGTATTATCTAGGTGAGTTTCTGAGGTCGACAGAATATGAACGTCATCTGTTACTAGCATGTTATTGATTTGATGAACCTTGTTTCTTAGGCTACATAAGTTAATGTGGGCACTTTTCTAGGATGCTTGCTTGTATTTAATTTCTTAGCAGAAGAAGACATGCTCATGTTTATTGTGTTCGAGCTGACATCCTACCAGGGCACACCGCCTTACTGCATACAGTATCTGCAGGATAAACATAGGCATTCAGGGCAGTTAGAGGGACATAAATTAAATTACTTACATTGTGTCTGCCAACACCCCTGTGATAATGTACATTATCTGTACATTATCTGCAGCATTATGACAACTCGGCGACACAATTGTAGGGATTAACTGAGTCCAGGAGCCAAGATGATTTGGATGGACTCCATCATTCCTGTCGAGCATCTTCTGTTTCCAGAAGGTGTCAAAGTTATCTATAAAAGTGATTGCAACAGAGTTACAGTTACAGGTGTGTAATGCCAGTAGCCCTTGAAACCCGCGGCCCAACATTGGTAACCTGAAAGAGTTGGCCGCTTTTTGGAATCTTTCAGTTCTAGAATCAGTTATACTGTATCAGTCTGTATCACTCTGTATCAGTCTGTATCCCCCTACATCAATCGGTCCCAGTTCACATCAGCCTGTAGCACCCTGTATCAATCTGTATCAGTGTGTATCATCCTGTATAAGTCTATATCACCCTCTATCAGTCTGTATCACCCTGTATCGGTCTATCAGTCTGTATAAGTTTGTATCAGTCTGCATCACCCTTTACCCCCTGTATCAGTCTCTATCACCCTGTATCAGTCTGCATAAGCCTATGTCAGTCGATCAGTCTCTATCAGTCTGTATAAGTATGTATCAGTCTGCATCACCCTGTATCAGTTTGTATCACCCTGTATCCATCTGTATCAGTCTTTATCACCCTGTATCCGTCTGTATCCGTCTGTATCACCCTGTATAATACTAGCAGTCAGTATCACCCTGTATCAGTCTGTATCACCCTGTATCATACTAGCAGTCAGTATCAGTCTGTATCTCCTTGAACCAGTCTGTATCCGTCTGTATCAGTATCAGTCTGTATCACCCTGTACCAGTCTGTATCGTTTGTATCATACTAGCAGTCTGTATCAGTCTGTATCACCCTGTATAATTCTCAATCACCCTGTATCAGTCTGTACCACCCTTCTCCTCCGATCTGTCTGTATCCCCCTGTATCGGTCTGTATAACCCTGGTCGATGCCTCTCCATGCTGAATTCTTTCCATCCTGTCTAAATCATGCTCCTAATCAGAGATGTGCTTGATTTGATTATCAGATAGTGTTATTTGAAGTAACTGGTATCCAAGGGGACTGGTAAAGCAGCAGTGACATGGATTCAGTCTGAATGACACTAACAACCTGTCTGGCCTGCAGGAGATGTATGACGTAATCTTGGATGAGAACCAGCTGAGTGATGCCTGTGAGCACATAGCAGACTACCTAGAGGCCTACTGGAGGGCTACCCACCCCCCAGAAACAGAACCTGTTAACCCCTTAGTGGAGAAGCTGGCAGAGAACACTCTGGCTATCAGCCCTGCTCCAAAGGTAACACGAAATCTAACCATAACTCCAACCTCAACCCAAAATCTAACCACAACCCAACTTCACAGTTAGAACACCACCATAGTTATAATGTCACCATAGTAAGAAGAACATAGTTTTATGTCATCATAGTTATAATGTTACCATAGTTATAATGTTACCATAGTTATAATGTCACCATAGTTATGTCACCATAGTAAGAGGAACATAATTATTATGTCACCATAGTTATAATGTCACCATAGTTATAATGTCACCACAGTTATAATGTCACCATAGTTATAATGTCACCGTAGTTAGTACGTCACCGTAGTTAGTACGTCACCGTAGTTAGTACGTCACCGTAGTTAGAACCTCACCGTAGTTAGAACCTCACCGTAGTTAGAACCTCACCGTAGTTAGAACCTCACCGTAGTTAGAACCTCACCGTAGTTAGAACCTCACTGTAGTTAGAAGGTCAACAGAGTTGGAACAGAATAGGAATGTCACCATAGTTAGAACGTCACATTGTTGGATCATAATTAGAACGTTATCATAGTTATATCACCATAGTTAGAATGTTGTGGTAGTTAGAATGTCACCTTAGCTGTACTCAAACTCCTTTTTTCATTTTCATCATGTGTCATTTGTCATTTCTTCTCCCTCTTTACTAATATCCTGTGGAAAATACCAGAAGTGAGATATCTTTTTCTGGTGAGTCACCACGTAGACACCATCTACCGTCTACACCATAGACACATATAAACATCCCATATATACACCATATGTACACCAAATACAGTGTACACCATTGACACACCATATATAAACCATATGTACACCAAATACAGTAAAAATCAAATCAATTTTTTTGTCACATACACATGGTTAGCAGATGTTAATGCGAGTGTAGCGAAATGCTTGTGCTTCTAGTTCTGACAATGCAGTAATAACCAACAAGTAATCTAGCTAACAATTCCAAAACTACTACTATAGACACAAGTGTAAGGGGATAAAGAATATGTACATAAAGATATATGAATGAGTGATGGTACAGAGCGGCACGGGCAAGATACAGTAGATGGTATTGAGTGCAGTATATACATATGAGATGAGTATGTAAACAAAGTGGCATAGTTAAAGTGGCTAGTGATACATGTATTACATAAAGATGCAGTAGAGGATATAGAGTACAGTATATACATATACATATGAGATGATTAATGTAGGGTATGTAAACATTATATTAGGTAGCATTGTTTTATCTATTTTTTATTTTATTTCACCTTTATTTAACCAGGTAGGCAAGTTGAGAACAAGTTCTCATTTACAATTGCGACCTGGCCAAGATAAAGCAAAGCAGTTTGACATTTACAACGACACAGAGTTACACATGGAGCAAAACAAACATACAGTCAATAATACAGTATAAACAAGTCTATATACGATGTGAGCAAATGAGGTGAGATAAGGGAGGTAAAGGCAAAAAAAGGCCATGGTGGCAAAGTAAATACAATATAGCAAGTAAAACACTGGAATGGTAGATTTGCAATGGAAGAATGTGCAAAGTAGAAATAAAAATAATGGGGTGCAATGGAGCAAAATAAATAAATTTAATACAGTAGGGAAAGAGGTAGTTGTTTGGGCTAAAATATAGGTGGGCTATGTACAGGTGCAGTAATCTGTGAGCTGCTCTGACAGTTGGTGCTTAAAGCTAGTGAGGAAGATAAGTGTTTCCAGTTTCAGTGCTTTTTGTAGTTCGTTCCAGTCATTGGCAGCAGAGAACTGGAAGGAGAGGCGGCCAAAGAAAGAATTGGTTTTGGGGGTGACGAGAGATATACCTGCTGGAGCGTGTGCTACAAGGTGGGAGATGCTATGGTGACCAGCGAGCTGAGATAAGGGGGGACTTTACCTAGCAGGGTCTTGTAGATGACATGGAGCCAGTGGGTTTGGCGACGAGTATGAAACGAGGGCCAGCCAACAAGTGCGTACAGGTCGCAATGGTGGGTAGTATATGGGGCTTTGGTGACAAAGCGGATTGCACTGTGATAGACTGCATCCAATTTGTTGAGTAGGGTATTGGAGGCTATTTTGTAAATGACATCGCCAAAGTCGAGGATTGGTAGGATGGTCAGTTTTACAAGGGTATGTTTGGCAGCATGAGTGAAGGATGCTTTATTGCGAAATAGGAAGCCAATTCTAGATTTAACTTTGGATTGGAGATATTTGATATGGGTCTGGAAGGAGAGTTTACAGTCTAACCAGACACCTAAGTATTTGTAGTTGTCCACGTATTCTAAATCAGAGCCGTCCAGAGTAGTGATGGTGGACAGGCGGGTAGGAGCGGGTAGCGATCGGTTGAAGAGCATGCATTTAGTTTTACTTGTATTTAAGAGCCTTATGGTTGTGGGCGGTGATACAGCCTGACAGGATGCTCTCGATTGTGCATCTGTAGAAGTTTGTGAGTGCTTTTGGTGACAAGCCGAATTTCTTCAGCCTCCTGAGGTTGAAGAGGCGCTGCTGCGCCTTCTTCACAATGTTTTCTCTGTGGGTGGACCAATTCAGTTTGTCTGTGATGTGTACGCCGAGGAACTTAAAACTTACTACCCTCTCCACTACTGTTCCATCGATGTAGATAGGGGGGTGTTCCCTCTGCTGTTTCCTGGAGTCCACAATCATCTCCTTAGTTTTGTTGACGTTGAGTGTGAGGTTACTTTCCTGACACCACACTCCGAGGGCCCTCACCTCCTCCCTGTAGGCCGTCTCATCGTTGTTGGTAATCAAGCCTACCACTGTTGTGTCGTCCGCAAACTTGATGATTGAGTTGGAGGCGTGCGTGGCCACGCAGTCGTGGGTGAAAAGGGATTACAGGAGAGGGCTCAGAATGCACCCTTGTGGGGCCCCAGTGTTGAGGATCAGCGGGGTGGAGATGTTGTTGCCTACCCTCACCACCTGGGGGCGGCCCGTCAGGAAGTCCAGTACCCAGTTGCACAGGGCGGGGTCGAGACCCAAGGTCTCGAGCTTGATGACGAGCTTGGAGGGTACTATGGTGTTAAATGCCGAGCTGTAGTCGATGAACAGCATTCTCACATAGGTATTCCTCTTGTCCAGATGGGTTAGGGCAGTGTGCAGTGTGATTGAGATTGCATCGTCTGTGGACCTATTTGGGCGGTAAGCAAATTGGAGTGGGTCTAGGGGGGTGTCAGGTTTAGCTCAGTTACCTTGCTTTCTTGGGAACAGGAATGGTCCTTGACTAATGGGAACAACAGACTGGGATAGGGATTGATTGAATATGTCAGTCAAAGCACTGCGCATCATGATGGCTGGAAGGTGAGTGGGCCTGCAGCCTTGATTTGAGGGGCATGGCCTATTTTTTTCACGCTCAGTGAAGGAGAGTCCGAGGCACCTCGTTGGACTCGGTGCTGGACTCGTGTGCCAGTTGTCCATTTGGTCATGTTTAGCTCAGTTACCTTAGCTTTCTTAGGGGGAACAGGAACAATGGTGGCCCTCTTGAAGCATGTACACCATATGGGAACAACAGTGCATTTGGGATAGGGATTGATTGAATATGTCAGTCAAAACACACCAGCCAGCTGGTCTGCGCATGCTCTGAGGGCGTGGCTGGATTTGGGGAGTGGCTCGTCTGGGCCTGCAGCCTTGATTTTAGAGGGTTGACTCGTTTAAATGTTTTACTGAACCTTCGGCTGCAGTGAAGGAGAGACCGTACATTTTCCTTTCCTGACAGTCGATGGCAGTGTCAGTGGCACTGTATTGTCCTCAAAGCGGGCAAAAAAGTTATTTAGTCTGCCTGGGTGCAAGACATCCTGGTCCGTGACTGGGCTGGATTTCTTCCTGTATCTCCGTGATTGACTGTAGACACTGCCACATGCCTCTTGTGTCTGAGCCGTTGAATTGAGATATACACCATAGACACACCGTATGTACACCATATAAAGTATACATTATATACACACAATTTACACATCATACACTGTATATACACCATATATACAGTGCATTTAGAATGTATTCAGACCCCTTAACTTTTTCCACATTTTGGTACGTTACAGCCCTATTCTGAAATGTATTAAATCGTTTTTTCCCTCATCAATCTACACACAATACCCCATAATGGTAAAGCAAAAACAAATGTATTCAAAATAAAGTTACATTTACATAAGTATGCAGACACTTTACTCAGCACCTTTGGCAGCGATTACAGCCTTGAGTCTTCTTGGGTATGATGCTACAAGCGTGGCACACCTGTATTTGGGGAGTTTCTCCCATTCTTCTCTGCAGATCCTCTCAAGCTCTGTCAGGTTGGATGAGGAGCATTGCTGCACAGCTTTTTTTTGGTGTCTCCAGAGATTTTAGATCAGGTTCGAGTCCGGGCTCTGGCTGGGCCAGAGCTCCTCGTTGGGTCATTGTCCTGTTGGAAGGTGAACCTTCACCCTAGTCTGAGGTCCTGAGCACTTTGGAGCAGGCTTTCATCATAGATCTCTCTGTACATCTCCCTTCATCTTTCCTTCCATCCTGACTAGTCTCCCAGTCGATGCAGCTGAAATAAATCCACACAGCATGATGCTGGCACTACCCTGGTAGACCGTAGGGGTGGTGCTTGGTTTCAATAGGCCAGAGAATCTTGTTTCTTCGGGTCCGAGAGTCCTTTAGGTGCCTTTTGTCAAACTCCAAGTGGGTGGTCATGTGCCTTTTACTGAGGAGGGGCTTCCATCTGGCCACTCTACCATAAAGGCCTGATTGGTGGAGTGCTGCAGAGATGGTTGTCCTTCTGGAAGGTTCTCCCATCTCCACAAAGGAACTCTGGAGCTCTGTCAAAGTAACCACCGGGTTCTTGGTCACCTCCCTAACCAAGTCCCTTCTCCCCAGATTGCTCAGTTTGGCCGGGCAGTCAGCTCTTGGAAGAGTATTGGTGGTTCCAAACTTCTTCCATTTCGGAATGGATGCCACTGAGTTCTTGGGGATCTTCAATGCTGCAGAACATTTTTGGTACCCTTCCCCAGGTCTGTACCTTGACACAATCCTGCCTCAGAGCTCTATAGATGCTTGCTTCGACCTCATGGCTTGGTTTTTGCTCTGACATGCACTATCAACTGTGGGACCTTATATAGACCTTATATAGACAGGTGTCTTCCCAAATCATTTCCCAAAACATCCCCTCAAGGAGTTGAAAGGCCTTGTCGGTTGCTGGAGACAAAACCAACCTACAAGGCCCACCCTTGAGGAGGGAGGTGAGAGGGGTGGCGACGGCACTGAAGTTCCTGATGAAGAGGCGGTAAAAGTTGGAAAACCCCAAAAACCATTGTAACCCATTTCATGATGTTTGGGACTGGCCATGACCTTACCTTATCTATCTTCTTGTCCTCCATCCTCCCTCCCTGTGGGCTGATTTGGTAGCCCAAGAAGGAGACAGCCCTCTGGTGGAATTGGCACTTCTCCGCCTTGACGAACAGGTGGTTAGGAAAGAGGTGTTCCAGGACTGCTCAAATGTGAGTGATGTGATCCTCCAGGTTTGTAGAGAAGATCAGGATGTCTTCGATGTACACAATCACCTGACATCCGAGCATGTCCCTGAACACCTTGTTGACAAATACCTGGAACACTGACGGAGCATTGGCTAAGCCAAAGGGAATAACCAAGTACTCGTAGTGACCAGACATCGTGCCGAACGCCGTCTTCCACTCATCCCTCTCCCATATGCAAATTAAATTGTAGGCACGCAGGTCCAGTTTGGACCGGGCTCCGGGGAGCTGCTTGATGGTACCGATACTTCGTGGTGATGTCATTGAGTCCACAGTAATCAATACAAGGGCGTAATCCTCCCTCCTTCTTGGCCACAAAGAAGAAACCAGCCAAGGCAGGGGACGTGGACCTGCAGATGAAACCCTGTTGGAGAGCCACTTGAATGTAGTCCTCTGACATTGAGGTGTAGCACCAGAAGACAGGTCAATGGCAGTCCCAGGGGTGATGAGGAGGGAGACAGGTAGTGCAGGTCTTGGAGAATACCTCCCTTAGATCCTGATATTCCTCCGGGATGTTGGGCAACCACAGGACTCTAAACCGACGTGGAACCACAATGGACAGGAAAGCAGGTCTTCCGGCATTCAAGTGACCAGTCAATGATTCTCATCCTCGACCATGAGATGATAGGGTTATGGAGCTGAAGTCAAGGTAGGCCCAGGATGATCTTGTGAACTGGTGCACTAATGATGAAGGGGACTCTTTTCCTGGTGATTGGGCTCCACGGTGAGGGTGAGTGGTTGGGTGAGGTGCGTGATGGTTCCGGATCTTAGAGGCCGGCAGTCGAGACCTTGAACCGGAAAAGGAGAGGGGAGTGGTTAGGTAGTACTATTGAGAGAGGAGACAATGGTCTGAATCATAAAGTTCCCCGCCGCACTAGAATCCACTAAAGCTGTAGACAGGGCATGAGGGACAGTCAGCCAGAGTGATGGGTACTAAAAAGAGTCTAACAGGAAGAGCAGTAGATGGAATACTCACTCCTGGTACAGGAGATGTAACGTCACGTGACTGTCCCTCTGCACTAGTGGATCCCGGATTCTGAAGTAATGGACACAGCTTGTGCTTGTGCCCTCCTTGGCCACAGTACAGACACAGCCCCAGCTGCATCCGTTGTAGCGGTATTTATTAGAGAGCGGTAAAGAAAGATTTTTTTCGGGCGCCAGGCAGGTATTAACCATGCCGAAAGGAAAAGAGTAGAATAGAGAGTACCACTACCAGACCCACACACATCAGCAGAAGAGACTGCCTAGAGTGTAGCATGTTTACCAGATAGCCAGTGGAGAGAAAAGAGAATACACACCATATAAAACCCACATCACAGCACAAGGGTAACCCCAACAAGAATACCTCATACAATAATACTAATAATTGCAGAGCAATTCAACAGCAACTTCATACAAGAACGAACCCAGTCATCAACAGAGGATTTGCAATAATCTGTATTATTTTTTAGTGGATGAGTGCAGAGGGTATGAATGTGGGGGGTGTTCATCGACACAACAAAGGCCTTAAAAATGTCCACAGTCTTCTCGGCCACATGTCATTAGAACACCTCACCTCAATACAGTTCACATAACAATACACAACTTGCAAGCAACCTCCCTTTTAACTAAAATGTCCATCAAAATAGTTCTGGCAGGGCAATAGTAGTCCAGCTCTAATGAACTT
The DNA here is from genome assembly GCF_036934945.1 of Oncorhynchus masou masou. Classification (NCBI taxonomy): domain Eukaryota; kingdom Metazoa; phylum Chordata; class Actinopteri; order Salmoniformes; family Salmonidae; genus Oncorhynchus; species Oncorhynchus masou. Next base: position 89,868 of record NC_088228.1, on the reverse strand, counting down.
CAATGGGAAGTGCATTTGAAAAATAGAGAGTCTGTTGCAGGGTAAAGCAATGGAACGAGAGGGAAGAGAAAGGGAGAGAAAAAGAGAAATCTTAGCTGTGGTCTTCAGGCCTGCCGGTGTACTGTCTGACTGTCCGATGGTTTGTTGGTTTGTATGTTAAAGCTTCGCAACAATGTTGCTACTAATCCATGCGATCCATAACGGCCCGGTCCCAAACAAAAACAACCACGATCTAAAGCGATCACAACGATGGTTGAGTTAAATACTTTATAAACTACAAATGCTGAAAACAAACAAAACTTCTGCAGCACAGCACACACAATCAAACTGTTGCGGCACCCAAGAGCCCCTCCCCAAAGAGCTGAATGAGCTCTCTTTATTTCCTCCTTCCTTACTGCTCATGCGCTCTTAAAGTGGCACTGCACGGTGAAGGCTCCGTGCAGATTTCGCCACACCGTCTGCAGCATTCCACCATTGGAAGGCATGTGACCCCTACCTCCATGGCTTCAGGCTCTGATCCCGAGCACTCGCAGAAGGAGGGAAAGAAGTGATGTCGAGACCTACGCTCCCGGAGGAGGTTATCCAGATGGATGGCCATCGCAATGAGTGCATCCAGGGTGAGGTTGTCATCTCGGCAAGCCAGTTTTGTCTGGTCCTCCAAGCGCAGACCTCTTATAAATAACGTGCTGATCGCCGGCTCATTCCATCCACTGGAAGCTGTCTGAAAGGTCTGAAAGGTCTGATTCCCCTGCTGGAGCTGAGGACATTCACCTCCCTCTCTGCCATCCGCGGGATGATCGAAAATACATTTAAACAGAGCCATGAACCCCTCATAAGACTCAAGCTCCTCCTCTCCTCTCATCCAGGTGGCTGTAGCCCATTCCAATGCCAACACATTTAGCAGAGAAATCCCCGTGGCAACCTTAGACCTCTAGGTGTTGGAAGCTCCCATCTGATGTGTGAAATAGAGGGCACACTGAAGGAGGAAGCCATGGCATTTGGATGTTGTCCAGTCATATTTCTCCGGGAGGGATAGATGGGCATCGCTGACCTGAGGGGGTTGCTGAATGGGCTGGTGTGCTGATTCGTTGGGTAGACGGGCTCTAGACTATCCTCTGCTGTTGAGATGTTGTAGACTGCAGAGAACCTCTTCCATGGTCGTCCCCAGTTGAGCCAGCTGATCATGGTGTTGACGAAGAAGATGGTGGGAGACGTCCGGTTGTCCCGCTGCTTCCCTATTTTGAGTTGGTATTCTGAAATTATGGGGTGGTGAGTCGGAAGCAGGTGCAACGTTTTAATAAAACAAGAAAACCAAGAACACGACACTAACAAAAGGCAGAATGCCAATACACAAGAACAATACCAACTGGTGTATGAACAAGTGAGTGAACATGGGAGAGGGACAAAAAAATGGGGAGGAAATTATGAAGGTAATGGAGTACAGGTGTGAGTCATAATGATTCAAAGGTGTGCGTACTGATGAATCCCAGGACCGGTGGTTAGTACTCTGGTGACGTCGGACGCCAGAGGGGAGGGGCAGGAGCAGACGTGACACATCCGATGAGTGAAGATGTAATTTGTAATTGTATTTGTATTTATTATGGTTCCCCATTAGTTCCTGCCAAGACAGCAGCTACTATTCCTGGGGTCCAGCAAAATTAAGGCAGTTTATATAATTTTAAAAACATTGCAATACATTCACAGATTTCACAACACAATGTCTGCCCTCAGGCCCTACTCCACCACTACCACATACCTACAGGACTAAATCCATGTGTATGTGTGTGTATAGTGATTGACCACAAGTTCTCAATGAGATTAAGATCTGGGGAGTTTCCTGGCCATGGACCCAAAATATCGATATTTTGTTCCCCGAGCCACTTGGTTATCACTTTTGCCTTATGGCAAGGTGCTCCATCATGCTGGAAAAGGCATTGTTGATCACCAAACTGTTCCTGGATGTTTGGGAGAAGTTGCTCTCGGAGGATGTGTTGGTACCATTCTTTATTCATGGCTGTGTTCTTAGGAAAAAGTGTGAGTGAGCCCACTCCCTTGGCTGAGAAGCAACCCCACACATGAATGGTCTCAGGATGCTTTACTGTTGGCATGACACAGGACTGATGGTAGTGCTCACCTTGTCTTCTCCGGACAAGCTTTTTTCCGGATGCCCCAAACAATCGGAAAGGGGATTCATCAGAGAAAATGACTTTACCCCAGTCCTCAGCAGTCCAGTACACTGTGAAGGTGGAAGATCGGTTAGGAAATCCACCGACAGGTCCGACCACGGCCGTTGTGGAACGGGTAAGGGTTGTAACTTACCTCTGGGCAGGTGTCTAGGAGCCTTGCACTAGGCACACACTGAGCAGAAGGAAACATAAACCCTCACATCCTTAGCTAAAGTGGGCCACCAGTACCTCTCATCAAGACAGCGCACCGTCCGGCCGATCCCAGGATGACCAGAGGAGGGTGACATACAGACGGAATGTACAGACGCCCAGGTGGACACTGTGGGGGAGCGGGCACGTGATGTCCGCTCAATGTCCGCATTCAGCTCCCACACTACCGGTGCCACCAAACTAGAGGCTGGGAGTATGGGAGTGGGATTCATGGACCGCTCCTCTGTGTCATACAGCCGGGACAGTGCGTCTACCTTAACTTCTTGGTGACATGGGGCAGTATTTTCACGTCCGGATGAATTGCATGCCCAAATTCAACTGCATCCCCAGAAGATAAGATATGCATATTATTAGTGGATTTGGATAGAAAACACTCTGAAGTTTCTAAAACTGTTTGAATCATGTCTGTGAGTGACAAACCATTCCGATTTTTTTTGAGGTCACTCTCTTTTCAATGTGTTTTCATTGGGAATCCAGATTTCTAAGGGACCTTCTTGCTATTCCTACCGCTTCCACTGGATGTCACCAGTCTTTAGAAATTGGTTGAGGTTTTTCCTTTGTGTAATGAAGAAGTACGGCCATCTTGAACGAGGGTAATTGAAGTGTACTGTTAGATAGAGGCGCGTGACCAGAAAGCATGCTAGTTTGTTTTCCTCCTGTATAGAACACAGATCATCCAGTCTTCAATTTGATCGATTATTTATGTTAAAAAATACCTAAAGTTGTTTTACAAAAGTGGTTTGAAATGTTTTGGCAAAGTTTACAGGTAACTTTTGAGATATTTTGTAGTTACGTTGCGCAAGTTGGAACCAGTGTTTTTCTGCATCAAACGAGCACAAAAAATTGACATTTTGGATATATACCGACGGAATTAATTGAACAAAAGGACTATTTGTGAAGTTTATGGGACATATTGGAGTGCCAACCAAAGAAGCTCTTCAAAGGTAAGGCATGAATTATATATTTTTTCTGCGTTTTATGTCACGCCTGCATGGTTGAAATCCGTGCAGAGCCCACTCCCCCTCAGTGTCCTCCTCTTTAAATCTGCGTATTCCTTCAAAGCTCAGTTGTCCTGAGTCTGCACAACTCTGCCAGGACCTAGGATCAAGTAAATGTCTCTTGACACAATGATGAAAATAATCATGGCCTCTAAACCTTCAAGCTGCATACTGGACCCTATTCCAACGAAACTACTGAAAGAGCTGCATCCTGTGCTTGGCCCTCCTATGTTGAACATAATAAACGGCTCTCTATCCACCGGATGTGTACCAAACTCACTAAAAGTGGCAGTAATAAAGCCTCTTTTGAAAAAGCCAAACCCTGACCCAGAAAATATAAAAAACTATCGACCTATATCGAATCTTCCATTCCTCTCAAAAATGTTAGAAAAGGCTGTTGCGCAGCAACTCACTGCCTTCCTGAAGACAAACAATGTATACCAAATGCTTCAGTCTGGTTTTAGACCCCATCATAGCACTGAGACTGCACTTGTGAAGGTGGTAAATTACCTTTTAATGGCATCAGACCGAGGCTCTGCATCTGTCCTCGTGCTCCTAGACCTTAGTGCTGCTTTGATACCATCGATCACCACATTCTTTTGGAGAGATTGGAAACCCAAATTGGTCTACACGGACAAGTTCTGGCCTAGTTTAGATTGTATCTGTTGGAAAGATATCAGTTTGTCTCTGTGAATGGTTTGTCCTCTGAAAAATCAACTGTAAATTTATTTATATAGCCCTTCGTACATCAGCTGATATCTCCAAGTGCTGTACAGAAACCCAGCCTAAAACCCCAAACAGCAAGCAATGCAGGTGTAGAAGCACAATGGCTAGGAAAAACTCCCTAGAAAGGCCAAAACCTAGGAAGAAACCTAGAGTGGAACCAGGCTATGTGGGGTGGCCAGTCCTCTTCTGGCTGTGCCGGGTGGAGATTATAACAGAACATGGCCAAGATGTTCAAATGTTCATAAATGACCAGCATGGTCAAATAATAATAATCACAGGCAGAACAGTTGAAACTGGAGCAGCAGCACGGCCAGGTGGACTGGGGACAGCAAGGAGTCATCATGCCCGATAGTCCTGAGGCATAGTCCTAGGGCTCAGGTCCTCCGAGAGAGAGAAAGAAAGAGGGGAAGAGAGAATTAGAGAGAGCATACTTAAATTCACACAGGACACCGGATAGGACAGGAGAAGTACTCCAGATATAACAAACTGACCCTAGCCTCCCGACATAAACTACTACAGCATAAATACTGGAGGCTGAGACAGGAGGGGTCAGGAGACACTGTGGCCCCATCCGAGGACACCCCCGGACAGGGCCAAACAGAAAGGATATAACCCCACCCACTTTGCCAAAGCACAGCCCCCACACCACTAGATGGATATCTTCATCCACCAACTTACCATCCTGAGACAAGGCGGAGTATAGCCCACAAAGATCTCCGCCACGGCACAACCCAAGGGGGGCGCCAACCCAGACAGGAAGATCACATCAGTGACTCAACCCACTCAAGTGACACACCCCTCCTAGGGACGGTATGAAAGAGCCCTAGTAAGCCAGTGACTCAGCCCCTGTAATAGAGTAAGAGGCAGAGAATCCCAGTGGAAAGAGGGGAACTGGCCAGGCAGAGACAGCAAGGGCGCTTCGTTGCTCCAGAGCCTTTCCGTTCAACTTCACACTCCTGGGCCAGACTGCACTCAATCATTTGACCCACTGAAGAGATGAGTCTTCAGTGAAGACTTAAAGGTTGAGACCGAGTTTGCGTCTCTCACATTGTTAGGCAGACCGTTCCATAAAAATGTAACTCTATAGGAGAAAGCCGTGCCTCCAGCTGTTTGCTTAGAAATTCTAGGGACAATTAGGAGGCCTGCGTCTTGTGACCGTAGCGCACGTGTAGGTATGTACGGCAGGACCAAATCAGAGAGATAGGTAAGAGCAAGCCCAATTAATGCTTTGTAGGTTAGCAGTAAAACCTTGAAATCAGCCCTTGCCTTGACAGGAAGCCAGTGTAGGAAGGCTAGCACTGGAATAATATGGTCACATTTTTTGGTTCTAGTCAGGATTCTAGCAGCCGTATTTAGCACTAACTGAAGTTTATTTAGTGCTTTATCCGGGTAGCCGGAAAGTAGAGCATTGCAGTAGTTTAACCAAGAAGTGACAAAAGCATGGATGAATTTTTCTGCATCATTTTTGGACAGAAAGTTTCTGATTTTTGCAATGTTACGTAGATGGAAAAAAGCTATCCTTGAAACAGTCTTGATATGTTCTTCAAAAGAGAGATTTCCCAATCATAATTTAGGTCACCCAGGATAATGACTTCTGATTTAGTAAAAGAAGACAACAAACTAGTTAAATTCTCGAGTGCACAAAGGATAGCTGATGGAGGATGGTAGACCCTTATAAAAGTTATGGATACATTTTTCCCCAGACAAAGGCTTAAATATAGTAGCTCAACATTTTTGGGAAGGAAAATAGATTTCAGCAAAGAGACAGATAAATAATTTTTAATAAGAAAGGCCACTTGACCACCTCTACCCTTTCTATCAGCTCTAAACACATTATATCCCTCTATACATTTACATTTACATTTAAGTCATTTAGCAGACGCTCTTATCCAGAGCGACTTACAAATTGGTGAATTCACCTTCTGACATCCAGTGGAACAGCCACTTTACAATAGTGCATCTAAATCATTTAAGGGGGGGGTGAGAAGGATTACTTTATCCTATCCTAGGTATTCCTTGAAGAGGTGGGGTTTCAGGTGTCTCCGGAAGGTGGTGATTGACTCCGCAGTCCTGGCAGTTTTGACTGGGCTGAGCGGGAACTGTACTTCCTCAGTGGTAGGGAGGCGAGCAGGCCAGAGGTGGATGAACGCAGTGCCCTTGTTTGGGTGTAGGGCCTGATCAGAGCCTGGAGGTACTGCGGTGCCGTTCCCCTCACAGCTCCGTAGGCAAGCACCATGGTCTTGTAGCGGATGCGAGCTTCAACTGGAAGCCAGTGGAGAGAGCGGAGGAGCGGGGGTGACGTGAGAGAACTTGGGAAGGTTGAACACCAGACGGGCTGCGGCGTTCTGGATGAGTTGTAGGGGTTTAATGGCACAGGCAGGGAGCCCAGCCAACAGCGAGTTGCAGTAATCCAGACGGGAGATGACAAGTGCCTGGATTAGGACCTGCGCCGCTTCCTGTGTGAGGCAGGGTCGTACTCTGCGGATGTTGTAGAGCATGAACCTACAGGAACGGGCCACCGCCTTGATGTTAGTTGAGAACGACAGGGTGTTGTCCAGGATCACGCCAAGGTTCTTAGCGCTCTGGGAGGAGGACACAATGGAGTTGTCAACCGTGATGGCGAGATCATGGAACGGGCAGTCCTTCCCCGGGAGGAAGAGCAGCTCCGTCTTGCCGAGGTTCAGCTTGAGGTGGTGATCCGTCATCCACACTGATATGTCTGCCAGACATGCAGAGATGCGATTCGCCACCTGGTCATCAGAAGGGGGAAAGGAGAAGATTAATTGTGTGTCGTCTGCATAGCAATGATAGGAGAGACCATGTGAGGTTATGACAGAGCCAAGTGACTTGGTGTATAGCGAGAATAGGAGAGGGCCTAGAACAGAGCCCTGGGGGACACCAGTGGTGAGAGCGCGTGGCGAGGAGACAGATTCTCGCCACGCCACCTGGTAGGAGCGTCCTGTCAGGTAGGACGCAATCCAAGCGTGGGCCGCGCCGGAGATGCCCAACTCGGAGAGGGTGGAGAGGAGGATCTGATGGTTCACAGTATCGAAGGCAGCCGATAGGTCTAGAAGGATGAGAGCAGAGGGAGAGAGTTAGCTTTAGCAGTGCGGAGCGCCTCCGTGATACAGAGAAGAGCAGTCTCAGTTGAATGACTAGTCTTGAAACCTGACTGATTTGGATCAAGAAGGTCATTCTGAGAGAGATAGCGGGAGAGCTGGCCAAGGACGGCACGTTCAAGAGTTTTGGAGAGAAAAGAAAGAAGGGATACTGGTCTGTAGTTGTTGACATCGGAGGGATCGAGTGTAGGTTTTTTCAGAACGGGTGCAACTCTCGCTCTCTTGAAGACGGAAGGGACGTAGCCAGCGGTCAGGGATGAGTTGATGAGCGAGGTGAGGTAAGGGAGAAGGTCTCCGGAAATGGTCTGGAGAAGAGAGGAGGGGATAGGGTCAAGCGGGCAGGTTGTTGGGCGGCCGGCCGTCACAAGAAGCGAGATTTCATCTGGAGAGAGAGGGAGAAAGAGGTCAGAGCACAGGGTAGGGCAGTGTGAGCAGAACCAGCGGTGTCGTTTGACTTAGCAAACGAGGATCGGATGTCGTCGACCTTCTTTTCAAAATGGTTGACGAAGTCATCTGCAGAGAGGGAGGAGGGGGGAGGGGAGGAGGATTCAGGAGGGAGGAGAAGGTGGCAAAGAGCTTCCTAGGGTTAGAGGCAGATGCTTGGAATTTAGAGTGGTAGAAAGTGGCTTTAGCAGCAGAGACAGAGGAGGAAAATGTAGAGAGGAGGGAGTGAAAGGATGCCAGGTCCGCAGGGAGGCGAGTTTTCCTCCATTTCCGCTCGGCTGCCCGGAGCACTGTTCTGTGAGCTCGCAATGAGTCGTCGAGCCACGGAGCGGGAGGGGAGGACCGAGCCGGCCTGGAGGATAGGGGACATAGAGAGTCAAAGGATGCAGAAGGGAAGAGAGGAGGGTTGAGGAGGCAGAATCAGGAGATAGGTTTGAGAAGGTATGAGCAGAGGGAAGAGATGATAGGATGGAAGAGGAGAGAGTAGCGGGGTAGAGAGAGCGAAGGTTGGGACAGCGCGATACCATCCGAGTAGGGGCAGTGTGGGAAGTGTTGGATGAGAGCGAGAGGGAAAAGGATACAAGGTAGTGGTCGGAGACTTGGAGGGGAGTTGCAATGAGGTTAGTGGAAGAACAGCATCTAGTAAAGATGAGGTCGAGCGTATTGCCTGCCTTGTGAGTAGGGGGAAGGTGAGAGGGTGAGGTCAAAAGAGGAGAGGAGTGGAAAGAAGGAGGCAGAGAGGAATGAGTCAAAGGTAGACGTGGGGAGGTTAAAGTCGCCCAGGACTGTGAGAGGTGAGCCGTCCTCAGGAAAGGAGCTTATCAAGGCATCAAGCTCATTGATGAACTCTCCGAGGGAACCTGGAGGGCGATAAATGATAAGGATGTTAAGCTTGAAAGGGCTGGTAACTGTGACAGCATGGAATTCAAAGGAGGCGATAGACAGATGGGTAAGGGGAGAAAGAGAGAATGACCACTTGGGAGAGATGAGGATCCCGGTGCCACCACCCCGCTGACCAGAAGCTCTCGGGGTGTGCGAGAACACGTGGGCGGACGAAGAGAGAGCAGTAGGAGTAGCAGTGTTATCTGTGGTGATCCATGTTTCCGTCAGTGCCAAAAAGTCGAGGGACTGGAGGGAGGCATAGGCTGAGATGAACTCTGCCTTGTTGGCCGCAGATCGGCAGTTCCAGAGGCTACCGGAGATCTGGAACTCCACGTGGGTCGTGCGCGCTGGTACCACCAGATTAGGGTGGCCGCGGCCACGCGGTGTGGAGTGTTTGTATGGTCTGTGCAGAGAGGAGAGAACAGGGATAGATAGACACATAGTTGACAGGCTACAGAAGAGGCTACGCTAATGCAAAGGAGATTGGAATGACAAGTGGACTACACGTCTCGAATGTTCAGAAAGTTAAGCTTACGTAGCAAGAATCTTATTGACTAAAATGATTGAAATGATACAGTACTGCTGGAGTAGGCTAGCTGGCAGTGGCTGCGTTGTTGACTTTGTAGGCTAGCTGGCAGTGGCTGCGTTGTTGACACTACACTAATCAAGTCGTTCCGTCGAGTGTAATAGTTTCTACAGTGCTGCTATTCGGGGCTAGCTGGCTAGCTAGCAGTGTTGATTACGTTACGTTACGTTAAAAGAACGACAATAGCTGGCTAGCTAACCTAGAAAATCGCTCTAGACTACACAATTGTCTTAGATACAAAGACGGCTATGTAGCTAGCTAGCTACGATCAAACAAATCAAACCGTTGTACTGTAATGAAGTGAAATGAAAATGTGATACTACCTGTGGAGCGAAGCGGAATGTTGACCGGGTTGATGAAGTTCAATTCGGTAGACGTTGGCTAGCTGTTGGCTAGCTAGCTAGCAGTATCTCCTACGTTAAGGACGACAAATAGCTGGCTAGCTAACCTCGGTAAATTAAGATAATCACTCTAAGTCTACACACTCTAAACTACACAATTATCTTGGATACGAAGACAGCAAAGACAACTATGTAGCTAGCTAACACTACACTAATCGAGTCCTTCAGTTGAGTGTAATAGTTTCTACAGTGCTAGTAGACGGTGGACGTTAGCTAGCTGCTGGGCAGATAGCAGTGTAGACTACGTTAGGACGACGAAATACGATAATTACGCAATTATCTTTGATACAAAGACGGCTATGTAGCTAGCTAAGAAGAAATTGCTAAGATTAGACAAATCAAACCGTTGTACTATAATGAATTATATTAATATCAGAGTGCAGAATGTCCCCAGAGACAAAAGTTTCAGTCAACACCAGAATGTCCCCAGATACAAAGGTTTCAGTCAACACCAGCATGTCTGAATGTTTCTGCCTAGCCCAGATCTTGATGTAATCCAATTGAGGAAGTGAGCTCCTAATGTTCAGATACATCAACCCAACTCTTTTATGATTTTAAAAGTCACATTGAGTTTCAAACTCAAACAAGCTATGTTCAATAGGTGGTTGCAGGCCCTGTTTGATGGTTGATATTGATATAGTTGGTATTGTCATGGAAATATTCGCTCAATCATATTTCACAGACACCGGAACTTGTGAATTCAAATAGACTTTATTACAACGTAACAAGCCAGGCTGGTTCATGGAACAACTGACTTTCCAGCCTTGGCACACACCTTTTATACAGTTTTCATCCTTACGTCCCACACATAGTGACTCCTCTTTAGGTTAATGATTCAACCCCTTTGGCATTTAGCCACCATTATCATTTTACCCTGCACTTATTTTAGCTTGGTTTCCATTTTCTTATTTGTCCCAGACATTAGGGCATAGATTCTATTGGTGGCGTAACCATAGCAATGACACAAAAATAAACACACGTACACTCCTAATGCAGGTGCATGTCTAATGGTGCTTAAGTAATACAAACCTATGCTCTAATGAACCTCACGGGGCTAGGTAATTGCTTCCCTTAGCCTAATGACCTAGACACACATATAGAGTGCACTGATTCTGCTTACTGTATAATGTGCACATATGCACTGGAAAATTCCCAATAGTATGGCTATAAGATTGCATAGAACTGTCCCAATTAGTCTATCACTATTAGTAATAGAGGAAAGAGTAGAACTTTGAATTACCATAGGCCTTGAGGCTGAAGCCAATTTCAATATGAGGAACTCAGAGTAACCAATGATGGAATATTAGAAACGGACTTACATGGGCTTTGGTTGCTTTCGAGGGGGTATTCAATTTCACATTTGAGCAAATAACACTGGGTGAGCAGACCACAGTAGAATTCTCTTTTTAGCCAACAATAGCATATCTAAGATTGGAATTCAAAGAATGGGTACAAGATTACAACTGACAACACGGACAACAGTACGATGATAACACTTAGAATGGATGGGACGTATTACCTGAGTGATTCTTGGTCTATCTTTGAGTCAATAACTTAATGCCTGAGAAAAATCCAATCAGGAAGTGAGTCTTATTTTGAAACCTCTGCATTCCTATGCCTCTCTATTGAGCATTGAAAGGGATATCAACCAGATTCCTTTTTCTATGGCTTCCCTAATGTGTCTACAGTCACAAGACATAGTGTCAGGCTTTTATTTTGAAAAATGAGCGTGAACGACAACATTGCGTCAGTGGTCAGATGGTGGTTCTCAGAGTGATTTGTGCGTAATAGACAAAGGCGGCCATTGTTTCTCTTGCTCCTACTAAGAAGCCAATTGTCCCGGTTGATATATTATCGAATAGATATTTGAAGAACACCTTGAGGATTGATTATAAAAAACGTTTGCCATGTTTCTGTCGATATTATGGATCTAATTTGGAATATTTTTCGGCGTTGTCGTGACCGCAGTTTCCGAAGGATTTCAAAACGTGAAGAACAAACGGAGGTATTTCGGCTATAAAAAATAACCTTTATGGAACAAAATGAACATTTGCTGTCTAACTGGGAGTCTCGTGAGTGAAAACATCCAAAGCTCATCAAAGGTAAACGATTTAATTTGATTGCTTTTCTGATTTTCGTGACCAAGTTACCTGCTGCTAGCTGGACATAATGCTATGCTAGGCTACACAAATGCTTGTCTTGCTTTGGCTGTAAAGCATAATTTCAAAATCTGAGATGACAGGGTGATTAACAAAAGGCTAAGCTGTGTTTTACTATATTTCACTTGTGATTTCATGAATATGAATATTTTCTAGCAAGATTGTTTGTCCGTTGCGTTATGCTAATTAGTGTAGTTGATGACAATTCTCCCGGATTCGGGAGGGCTAGTCCTAAGAATTAACAACTGTAATATCTTATGTTACACAAAGTCGTGGCTGAATGACAACATGGATAATATTTTTTAGTGCACCAGCAAGACAGAACAGCTCCCCCGGTAAGACAAAATCTAATATTAAGGGTAGAGTATCTCATTATAAGCTGTAGACCACACTATTTACCAAGAGAGTTTTCATCTACATGTTTCACAGCTGTCTATTTACCACCACAAACCCATGCTATATAAGGCCATAAGCAAACAAGAAAATGCTCATTCAGAGGTGGTGCTCCTAGTGGCTGGGGACTTTAATGCAGGGAAACTTAAACCTGATTTACCTAATTTCATGTCATATGTGCAACCAGAGGGAAAAAAAAATCTAGACCACCTATACTCTGCACTCAGAGACTTATACATAACTTTCCCTTACCCTCCATTTGGCTAATCTGACCATAATTCTATCCTCCTGATTCCAATTTACAAGCAAAAACTAAAGCAGTAAGTACCAGTCACTCACTCAATACGGAAGCGGTCAGATGACGCAGATGCTAAGCTACAAGACTGTTTTGCTGGCATAGACTGGTTCTATTACTGTAACTCAACAATAGAGTTCAATTACTGTAACTATAGTGTTCTATTACTGTAACTATAGTGTTCTATTACTCTAACTCAACTATAGTGTTCTATTACTGTAACTCAACCATAGTGTTCTATAACTGTAACTATAGTGTTCTATTACTGTAACTCAACTATAGTGTTCTATTACTGTAACTATAGTGTTCTATTACTGTAACTATAGTGTTCCATTACTGTCACTATGGTGTTCCATTACTGTAACTATAGTGTCCTATTACTGTAACTATAGTGTTCTAATACTGTACCTATAGTGTTCTATTACTGTAACTATAGTGTTGTATTACTGTAACTCAACTACAGTGTTCTATTACTGTAACTATAGTGTTCTATTACTGTAACTATAGTGTTATATTACTGTAGCTAGAGTGTTCTATTACTGTAACTATAGTGTTCTATTACTGTAACTCAACTACAGTGTTATATTACTGTAAATATAGTGTTATATTACTGTAACTATAGTGTTCTATTACTGTAACTCAACTATAGTGTCCTATTACTGTAACTATAGTGTCCTATTACTGTAACTGTAGTGTCCTATTACTTTAACTATAGTGTTATATTACTGTAACTATAGTGTCCTATCACTGTAACTATAGTGCTCTATCACTGTAACTATAGTGTTCTATTACTGTAACTATAGTGTTCTATTACTGTAACTATAGTGTTCTATTACTGTAACTATAGTGTTCTATTACTGCAACTATAGTGTTCTATTACTGTAACTATAGTGTTCTATTACTCTAACTCAACTATAGTGTTCTAATACTGTAACTCAACCATAGTGTTCTATAACTGTAACTATAGTGCTCTATTACTGTAACTCAACTATAGTGTTCTATTACTGTAACTATAGTGTTCCATTACTGTCACTATAGTGTTCCATTACTGTAACTATAGTGTCCTATTACTGTAACTATAGTGTTCTATTACTGTAACTATAGAGTTCTATTACTGTACATATAGTGTTGTATTACTGTAACTCAACTACAGTGTTCTATTACTGTAACTATAGAGTTATATTACTGTAACTTTAGTGTTATATTACTGTAGCTAGAGTGTTCCATTACTGTAACTATAGTGTTCTATTACTGTAACTCAACTACAGTGTTATATTACTGTAACTAGAGTGTTATATTACTGTAACTATAGTGTTCTATTACTGTAACTCAACTATAGTGTCCTATTACTGTAACTATAGTGTCCTATCACTGTAACTATAGTGCTCTATCACTGTACCTATAGTGTTCTATTACTGTAACTATAGTGTTCTATTACTGTAACTATAGTGTTCTATTACTGTAACTATAGTGTTCTATTACTGTAACTATAGAGTTCCATTACTGTAACTATACGGTCCTATTACTGTTACTATAGTGTCCTATTACTGTAACTATAGTGTTCTATTAATGTAACTATAGTGTTATATTACTGTAACTATAGTGTTCTATAACTGTAACTATAGTGTTCTATTACTGTAACTCAACTATAGTGTTCTATTACTGTAACTATAGTGTTCTATTACTGTAACTATAGAGTTCCATTACTGTAACTATAGAGTTCCATTACTGTAACTATAGTGTCCTATTACTGTAACTATAGTGTTCTATTACTGTAACTATAGTGCTCTATTACTGAAACTATTTTGTTCTATTACTTTAACTATGGTGTCCTATTACTGTAACTATAGTGTTCTATTACTGTAGCTGGAGTGTTCTATACCTGTAACTATAGTGTTCTATTACTGTAACTCAACTACAGTGTTATATTACTGTAACTCAACTACAGTGTTATATTACTGTAACTATAGTGTTCTATTACTGTAACTATAGTGTTCTATTACTGTAACTATAGTGTTCTATTACTGTAACTATAGTGTTCTATTACTGTAACTATAGAGTTCCATTACTGTAACTATACGGTCCTATTACTGTTACTATAGTGTCCTATTACTGTAACTATAGTGGTCTATTAATGTAACTATAGTGTTCTATTACTGTAACTATAGAGTTCCATTACTGTAACTATACGGTCCTATTACTGTTACTATAGTGTCCTATTACTGTAACTATAGTGGTCTATTAATGTAACTATAGTGTTATATTACTGTAACTATAGTGTTATATTACTGTAACTATAGTGTTCAATTACTCTAACTCAACTATAGTGTTCTATTACTGTAACTCAACCATAGTGCTCTATAACTGTAACTATAGTGTTCTATTACTGTAACTCAACTATAGTGTTCTATTACTGTAACTATAGTGTTCTATTACTGTAACTATAGAGTTCCATTACTGTAACTATAGAGTTCCATTACTGTAACTATAGTGTCCTATTACTGTAACTATAGTGCTCTATTACTGTAACTATAGTGCTCTATTACTGAAACTATTTTGTTCTATTACTTTAACTATGGTGTCCTATTACTGTAACTATAGTGTTCTATTACTGTAGCTGGAGTGTTCTATACCTGTAACTATAGTGTTCTATTACTGTAACTCAACTACAGTGTTATATTACTGTAACTCAACTACAGTGTTATATTACTGTAACTATAGTGATCTATTACTGTAACTATAGTGTTCTATTACTGTAACTATAGTGTTCTATTACTCTCACTCAGCTATAGTGTTCTATGACTGTAACTCAACCATAGTGTTCTACAACTGTAACTATAGTTTTCTATTACTGTAACTCAACTATAGTGTTCTATTACTGTAACTCAACCATAGCGTTCTATAACTGTAACTATAGGGTTCTATTACTGTAACTCAACTATAGTGTTCTATGACTGTAACTCAACCATAGTGTTCTACAACTGTAACTATATTGTTCTATTACTGTAACTATAGTGTTCTATAACTGTAACTATAGTGTTCTATTACTGTCACTATAGTGTTCCATTACTGTAACCATAGTGTTCCACTACTGTAACTATAGTGTTCTATTACTGTAACTATAGTGTTCTATTACTGTAACTATAGTGTTCTATTACTGTAACTATAATGTTCTATTACTGTAACTCATCTATAGTGTTATATTACTGTAACTATAGTGTTCTATTACTGTAACTATAGTGTTCTATTACTGTAACTCAACTATAGTGTTCTATTAATGTAACTATAGTGTTATATAACTGGAATTATAGTGTCATATTACTGTAACTATAGTATTCTATTACTGTAACTATAGTGTTCTATTACTGTAACTATATTGTTCTATTACTGTATCTATAGTGTTCTATTACTGTAACTATAGTGTTCTATAACTGTAACTATAGTGTTCTATTACTGTAACTATAGTGTCCTATTACTGTAACTATAGTGTCCTAATATTGTAACTATAGTGTTCTATTACTGTAACTATAGTGTTATATAACTGGAATTATAGTGTCCTATTACTGTAACTATAGTGTTCTATTACTGTAACTATAATGTTCTATTACTGTAACTCATCTATAGTGTTATATTACTGTAACTATAGTGTTCTATTACTGTAACTATAGTGTTCTATTACTGTAACTATAGTGTTCTATTACTGTATCTATAGTGTTCTATTACTGTAACTCATCTATAGTGTTATATTACTGTAACTATAGTGTTCTATTACTGTAACTATAGTGTTCTATTACTGTAACTATAGTGTTCTATTACTGTATCTATATTGTTCTATTACTGTAACTATAGTGTTCATTACCGTAACTCAACTATAGTGTTCTATTACTGTAACTACAGTGTTCTATTAATGTAACTATAGTGTCCTAATATTGTAACTATAGTGTTCTATTTCTGTAACTATAGTGTTCTATTACTGTAACTATAGTGTTCTATTACTGTATCTATAGTGTTATATTACTGTAACTCATCTATAGTGTTATATGACTGTAACTATAGTGTTCTATTACTGTAACTATAGTGTTCTATTACTGTAACTCAACTATAGTGTCCTATTACTGTAACTATAGTGTCCTATTACTGTAACTATAGTTTTCTATTACCTTAACTATAGTGTTCTATTACCTTAACTATAGTGTTCTATTACTGTAACTATAGTGTTCTATTACTTTATCTATAGGGTTCAATTACTGTAACTCAACCATGCATATTGCTAATTATCTTAATGGAGTTAGTTAAACATTTTAATAGGCTTAGTGTTTAGTCTTCTTACAAGTTGCATGTGATCCATTTATAATATTCACATATCAACATTTACTGCCCATTAACATGATTTTCATTTGACCATGTATGATGATGATGGTGATTGTTATTATTATTATGTTTTTTCATTCCAGGATGGAGAGGAAATTAATAAGCCATCTGCGATGAAGAAGAAGGTATCCCATGACCACCAGGCTGACGAGCACACCCAACCCACAGAGAGGAGAAAGAAACACCTCTCAGACCATCACACACCCACGACCACCCTACAAACCACCCTCCTAACCACCCTAACCACCACAACTGCAGGACAGAGCACCACACCCAGCCTCAGTAGAAAGAGAATATCTCCAGCCTGGACAAAGATTACTGCCAGTTGAAGAGGAGCGGGAGTAGGAGCACTACAGCCCCAAGACAGTCTCACAGAGACCATAACCACCATCACCATCACCATACCCCCCCCCACCACCCAAACCACCTCAGAACCAACCACCATCACCACACCAACCCCCCCACCCAAACCACCTCAGAACCAACCACCATCACCACACAACCCCCACCACCACCACCCAAACCACCTCAGATCCAACCACCACCATCACCACACCAACCCCCCACCCAAACCACCTCAGAACCAACCACCATCACCACACAACCCCCCACCACCACCCAAACCACCTCAGAACCAACCACCATCACCACACAACCCCCCCACCACCACCCAAACCATCTCAGAACCAACCACCAACCACCATTACCACACCAACCCCCCCCCCCACCCAAACCACCTCAGAACCAACCACCATCACCACACCACCCCCCCCACCACCACCACCCAAACCACCTCAGAACCAACCACCATCACCACACAACCCCCACCACCACCCAAACCATCTCAGAACCAACCACCAACCACCATTACCACACCAACCCCCCCCCACCCAAACCACCTCAGAACCAACCACCATCACCACACAACCCCCCCCCCACCACCACCCAAACCACCTCAGAACCGACCCCCCCCACCACCACCCAAGCCACCACCACCCAAACCACCTCAGAACCAACCACCATCACCACACCAACCCCAGACTCCCCACCCCCTATAAATATGGAAGGCACAGGGATTACTATGTCCACCAGTCATGTTTGTGTTTCATGTGTCTGGGTACAGTAGCTTATGACTATGCTGCTCCTGTTGCTATGCACTAACAGCAAGACAGAAACCTCTCAGTACACAATATCACCCTGGTATTACCAAAAACCTAATCATCTGCCTGACGCTATACCAGGGGTGGGCAAACGTTTTTGCTCGAGGGCCACATCACGATTTAGAAATTCAATGGAGGGCAGCACAGATTTTTTTTTACCGATTCGTTCATCAAAATCAATTTGTGGGCCAGAAAAAATGCAGTTATTTGAAAATATATAGGTCCATTATAATTTCTACATAGTTTCAATCTAGTTTTTGACATTCAAGTGTAGTCTGGATTGTTTTTATATATGTTTATTTTTAGCTCCCTTTTTTGTGAGCTAAAATCTTGTCTCATCGCTGCAACCCCCCAATGTGCTCAGGAGAGGCGAAGGTCGAGTCATGCGTCTTCCAAAACACGCTTCTTAACACCCGCTTGCTTAACCCGGAAGCCAGCTGCACCAATGTGTCGGAGGAAACACTGTTCAACTGATGACAGAAGTCAGCCTGCAGGTGACCGGCCCACCACAGAGAGTCGCTTGAGCGCAATGAGCCCCAGGCTGAAGTGACACAGCAACACTGTGACGCAGTGCCTTAGATCTCTGCACCACTCGGGAGGTCCTGGAGTGGTTTTCTATTCCAAAATAATAATTTGACCCTAACCGGCTGCATTTAATCTGCAGGCAGGCCAGACGTGGAGCGAGGGCCATAGTTTGCCTGCCCCAGCCCCAGCCCTAAACCGTAACCCTAACCTTAACCCTACTGAAACTGTTCATAAAGAACTGATCTTGTTCACGATTTAATTGATATGATTATCTCTTTAATTATAAAGGGACAATGCTATTTCATACCCCCTCCATTCTGAAAAGGCACTGAACATAACTTTTCCATTAAAATATTTAAAATATAGTCTTCTTCAACTTCATACTTTTATAATGAAGAGTTGTAGCATTCTGACTTGGTAATTAGCTTTGACTACTGGATCAGTTCTAGAGCTTTGACTACTGGATCAGTTCCAGAGCTTTGACTACTGGATCAATTCTAGAGCTTTGTCTTACAATATAGCTTGAATACACTTTCTATGCATTTGCAAACATTTAATTAATGCCCTTGCAGATGTGATGAGGAGAGAGTAGGCCTGTTCCAACATTAAATATGTGTTTATTTTATTATCAATTTCCTAGCCAGCAGCATACCACCCTGCATCTCACTGCTGGTGAGCCTCTGAGTCTAAGCAGAGTTGATCCTGGTCAGTCCCTGGAGGGAAGACCAGATGTTGCCTGAAGTGGTGTTGGAGAGCCAGTAGGAGGTACTCTTTCCTCTGTTTAAAAAATAATAAAAAATCCCAATTCCCCAGGGCAGTGATGTTGTCCTGTGTAGGGTGCTGTTTTTCAGATGGGATGTTAAACATGTTTCCTTACTCTCTGTGGTCCCCAAAGATCCCATAGCACTTATAGTAAGAGTAGGGGTGTTAACCCTGGTGTCTGCTCTCATACCACCATGGCCACCTAATCATCTCCAGCTTACAATTGGCTCATTTGTCCCTCTCTTCTCCCCTGTAACTATTCCCCAGGTTGGTGCTGTAAATGATAATGTGTTCTTAGTCAACTTACCTAATAAAAATAAAATGCTTATTTACCAACCTGAATGCGTGATTATTGCTTTAAAATTGAAATCGCACTACAGCATGGATCATCAGCGCTACAGATCTAGCCCGAAGTCTAACCCTAACTCTGACCCTGACTCTGACCCTGATGAACTCAAATCAGTTATATATCTTCTTGCCTAGTGTAATGCAATCAATTAAAATACATTGTTGCTCAGATCGACTACCTACCATGATGTCTGCACTGTGAATATTTAAAAAAAAAAAAGAAGAGATATCACATTTTGAAATGTGTGCTGTTCCTAGATGAAGTATGACCACAAGACCTTAGTATTACTTTCTGATACTGCATTTTTGCCTCAGGTCATGAGTAGAGAGTATTAAATGTGTCTCTTTGCTGTGGAAGGGTCTGCTCTCCGGTGGATCTCAGCGGTACTCCTCCTAAAACTGAGTACAGTTGTACATCCTGAGTGAGTAAAAATATGTACAAAAAAAAATATGTTAACATTTCAGTGTTACGGATTCCCCTGCGTTGGGGAATGGAGAGAAATGAAGAGGAACACCAGGCACCATCGGTGGGACCAGCCCCCAGATTCACTCAACTAATTTCAGCAGAGGCTCCTCCAAGCCGTCGAGAGGGATGCAGCCAATCCTGATGCTCACAGGAAGGAGGATGAAGAGACCCTCTTTGCCAAGAGCCTGAAGAGGTTGCCTCAGCAAAGAAGCAGTCAAGGTTAAAATTCAGATGCTTTTCAATGCCGAGTTCAATGGTATGTTTTTTTTCTCCACAACACAGGTAGTGTCATAAGTATTGTGATAGTGAAGTAGGTCATTTTTACAGTATACTCATGTAGGCTAATTGATATTTCAGATCAAAGGATTAATATGAGGCAAATGTATAGCTGTTGTTTCTGGGTTAGAAAATATCCTAAAACTGTTTGCTTGTCTAAATATTTGCCTATATTCATAGAGTCATATTCATCTTTTGATCTGAAATACAAATTCCATGAGTAAACAGGAAGAATTACCAACTTTACCACACTGTTCCAATATTTACACCACTAACTACACTATACAAGCAGTATTTAGCTAACATAAATCTCACCTTCTATGGTGCTAAATGACTTAAATGTAAATGTAAATGTGTTATATTATGTAATGCTTGTATGTGTTGTTTTTCTCTTCCCTTCCAGAGATGGAGTGAATTTAGCTGACCAGCTCACAGGAAGGACAGGAAGAGGAGAGTTGTCTGGTTGTTATTTTGACCTTCTCCAATGGGTTTTGAGCGGGAGGTGAGGAGAGAGGACACGAGAAATCAAGGAAATGCAACTGAGATTTTATAACTGTCCTTATTCTGCGTCCTTGTTAGCAGATTCTCAATACTTAGGATAGCATTCATTATTAGCTGTACATAGATTGCATGAAAATTGACTGAATTAAAACTGACACACTGGCAAATTCTGATGCGCTTGTTGTTCTTTTACAAGACTAAAGACTAAAGGTGAAATGTGTGTTTACCTGTATTGTGGCTACACATTTCTTTTTAGTTTTTTCAGACACACACACCCCTCTTCCACTCCTCTCTGTACCTCAGATCTCCAGTGCCCTGCCGTCTCTCTCTTTATGGCCATGTCTGAAGTTCCCCTACCATGTCTAGGCTTTATGAGTAGTCCCTGTATCTGTCTGCAGTTGTGAAAAAATACATGCTCTTGTTGTTCTCCTACAGATTACAGATTACACAAATGTTTGTATTTTCACACACACACGTCTTTCAATTGTTTTTATATTGTTTGTAACATTTTTACAACACACATAGCTGCCATGTTCTTTCCTGTATTTGAATACCTATTAAATTATGTTTTCATAGTCAGTTGTTTATTAATATCTCATTTAGAAATTAATCTGCTTATTTATTCCCTACACCTTTGCAGATCTAAGACAAGATCAAAGATTAAAGTAAAAACACATTCTCTTCCTAATAGTTTTTTTCCCACCTGCATTTTGTCAGACCAGTGAAGATGGTGGTAAACTGCTCTGTTTGTATGGACCCTAGGTTTCCTTTTCTCATGTTATCATAGCATGTCGTATAACCTTAATTAGAGGTCCTGCTCACCTGATGTACCATGCCAAGTGTGTATAATACTAATGGGAGGTGTGGTCTTTACTCCCAAATTTCACTTAAATATAACTTCCAAATGAAGAGAGACAAGGAGAAAAATGCTCTTTCACTCCACAGCATACTGCCATGGGATGAGAAGTAGGTGCTCAGCTTCTCCCTCACCTGGAGTGCCTGTCTGGGGGACTGGTTGGCACCTGCCCTGGTGACATCAGGTAGGTGACAATTTGGCATGCCAGTCTCCATCCTGAGCAGCTCCTAGAATTGCCTCTGCAGTAGTTGTGGAGAACACATGTGTCATGCAGGTATAACAGTTTTTCTTCCTTCCCTCTCCTCGCCCCTACCTGGGCTCGAACCAGGGACCCTCTGCACACATTGACAACAGCCACCCTCGAAGCATCGTTACCCATCTCTTCACAAATCCCATGGCCCTTGCAGAGCAAGGGAAAAAACTACTTCAAGGTCTCAGAGCGAGTGAATCCCAAAGGCGCATTCAAAAACTAACCTTGTCCAGAATAAGGATTTAAAACCAACTTTGGGAAAAGTTATAGTACAAATAAACATTCTGTAAAAGTACATCTAATGTCACATTGGGTCTTTTAACTAGAGAACCCTTTCGCTAGCTAGGTTGCACATAAAATATATCTAATATCAATCAATTACGGTATCAAAGGCTTTACAAATTCACTAGAATTTAGTTTACCGGAGACAAATCGCCAGGCGTTCAACAGGGCTAACTCCACTGCATGCTTTCTGGACTTCAACCATCTCTGGACCCACACAGACCTGCGCTTTCAGCGGTGCTGGTCCCGGCCCAACAGCGCGATCAAAACCACCTTCCTCAAAGTTGGTCTCATTGTTGAAAGAGCCTACTCTGCTATCTTGACTATTTATTATTGCATTTCACTCCAAAACTATGCATTTTGGAGGGAAATTATATTATAGGCTCTCATAATACATTTTTAGATGTCATCGACTAAATAGTATGTATTCAACTTGGCTAATAAATGAATAAAATATGTAAAGAACTTATGCAATCAAAATGTTTTTATTTTGTAATTCCAGTTTGTTTACTGGATATGTGTGCAACAAAAATTCAACATTCACAATTTGCTGCTTTCTGTCAGGTGTACGTGTACAATTTGATGCATTTGTAACAGGTGTAAAATATACTTTATGTATTTCACCGAAAATCCCTCATTTATCTTAATTTTATTTTAAGACGTATTAGATTACTTCCAAGAGTGAAATATTTGATTGTATTTATTTTCTAAATTGTGTTAATGCTGTGATGTCATCAACGGGAGCCATGCACATGTTCACAAGAAAGGACAAGCAAAAGTTATATCGTCACTGATTTAGTGTTGCATTACAGTTTCTAGGAATATATATTAATGTGAATGGGGATAATGTTTGAGTACAATTTGTAATAAATATATCATGCTACCATTATAAGCTTGCTAGTTGCAACATAGAAGTTAATCATACGCTTATTAAGTAGGACGCTGTTGGAACCCATCCTGTATTACTTAAGTTGTCTACTGAGCCTCTCTATCAATGTTTGGTCAGTGTTTGGCCACACAGGGTGAGCCAATATAGATTAGGCATTGCACAGTATCGAGTGAGCACACACACACACATACACACATAGTCACCCACCAAGATGCAGGGCCCCAAGTGGAAAACATGAAACGCCCTAATCACAAGGGTTTGCAACACAAGATTAGGCTGCAACATCTTGTGACCGAAAGACACACACACAGACATGTCAAAACAACTTGCACACCACACACACACACACGCACACACACGCACATAACTTCTCCTTTTTGTCGAGCATTCAAGGACAAAGAACTTACACCAGAACCAATAGGAGAAAGACACCAGCAACACTGAGGAAGGAGCTGAACCCGAGGACCAATCAGACGAGAGGAACCTCCTAGACTCAACCTACATCATTTGTTGTATAAAATGTCAATGCACAATGTCTTGGGGCCTTTTTCTGATAGTTCCCTCTGAGCTAAATGAACGGGTCCGTGCATGCTTTGTCAGATATTTTTACCTTTAATAAACTGCCTTGAATCATACCTTATCCACCTGGTCCAGCATCTCAACTTGGTCTCTCTCCTCTAGTAACTGTATCATCAACAAACAACTAGCCCAACTACCGTTAGTTTTGTTGGGGGAGAGTGCCTCTTTCAGGTGCAGACATCGTGAGTTTAAAAATGGTTTATTTTCTCACAGGTTTTCTGCACTGTCCTTTGTCTGGCAAATATACTTGTATGGAGTCCAGACGGCAGCATTGACTTTTGCCTTGTATTTGTATCCATTCCATGCAGTCATTAAAAAGAGAGACAACCGGCAGAATTGTGTCCAGAACCTTGTCTTCCACCCACACCTTTCCAGAACACAATGCAGAAAGGTGCCAATCACCATATAAGTTCAAAGAAGAAAGTACCCTGTTGACTCATCTGTAGGAAAGTTGTGTTTCTCTTTTGGTCCATTCAACAACAGAGCGATACGAACATTGTTTCAGCAGGATGTTGTATCTTTACCTTATGTCATGCCTTATTGGAATGGATTTATTTATAATATCTGTTGGAAAAAAGTTTGGATGTTGCCACACACATACCTACTTGTTAACAAAATTAAGGAAGTTTCCTTTAAAATTATTCATAAATATTATCCTGCCAACCACTATATGAAGAAGTTTAAGGAAAACATCAACTCAAATTGCTCATTTTGTAATGACCACCCAGAAACAGTGTTGCATTTTTTGGGGCATTGTATTCATGTAAGAAAACTGTGGCAAGACATCAGTAGATTTATAATTGAACACATTTATGAAGATTTTACACTATTGTGGATAGATTTACTGCTTGGATTCTTTACATACGATAGAAATAAGCTGAAACATTTTTATGTAATTAATTTCATTATTCTTTTGACAAAATTTCATATACACAAATGTAAATTTACTTACAAAAAAACACATTTTCTTACCCTACAAAAAGAAATTGAATTGTATTTTAAGACAGTTAAATACTCTACTAACAAAAAAGCTGTTAGAACTGTAAGTGTATGTATGTCCCTTATGGTCCTTGTGTAATTGTAATGTGATATTGTACCCCCTAGCTCGATTGTCCAGTGTATGTAGTCTATATGTACTTGTGTTCCCTCATGTACTTTCTGTGTTGATTTGTTGTTAATAAAAACTAAAAATAATAGTAAAAGTTCAAAGAAGAAAAGGCCTGGAAGGAGGAGAGATGACTGGGAACGATTCGTTTGACTGTTTTATGTGTAGACAAATTGTCGGAGTATAGGACCTTGTGCATTTCAGGTCAAATAACAACTCAATGTTTTATATCCCAGGACAAATTAGCTAGCATGTGCAAGCTATCTAGCTAAATTACCATAAGTGTTTAATGTTTTTCGACCAGTCCCCAAGTTAATGTAATTGGTTCAGAGTTTGTTTTGATATTTTAACCTGCGTGTTGTGATTGTGTTTGGTGTGGGGGGACAAAATAAATGTATGCACGAACGCAGCCGGTTTGGGTTCCATGTGAACAGTTTTCCATGTATGTCAATGTGGTTTGTAAACCAACCCGGATGTAATATAGTTCTGGGCACATGTTGACTCAGTGTTGCCTCTCCACGCAGGACGTGGAGGGATACTCACTCTCTCATCAGTAGCTCCCCACAATCAAAAACAGGACGAGGTGCATCACCTGTCACTGAGCTAACAAGCTAAAGTTAGCCACAGAAATGTTTGTTCAGCCTGTGAATTACTTCATTCCGATTTGACTTATTTTACAAAGTCAGCATGGCATTAACATAGTTTCTTTCGGTTTTTGATCTTGACATTGTTGCTGGATAGATACTTTGATAGCTAAAATGCTGGCACTGCTAGTTAGGTAATGCTAACGACGCTAACCTCACTCTAGTTCCCGAGAGAGAGCAGCGTATTGGTAAGGGTAAGTTAACTTTGCTTTCAAAGTTTGTAATCATCTGTAAAGTTTTTTTTTTACATGCAATCATACTAGCGAGTGTTAAAAAGCCTGTTGTCACATTCATTGGTTGTTTCTTTGGAGCTAGCTAACTAAGCTAACTAGGTGGATTATAAGGTCATGTACAGTAGGCTACAGTACCGTTACAGTATGGGTGGGTATAATTTGTGGAACTTTCCAACAGGAATCTGTTTCAAAAACTTTGTTAATAACAAGGTTTCCAACAAACAACGCATACAAGGAAGGAAGCGGCGCAGGTCCTAATCCAGGCACTTGTCATCTCCCGTCTGGATTACTGCAACTCGCTGTTGGCTGGGCTCCCAGAAGGTGAATTCACCAATTTGTAAGTCGCTCTGGATAAGAGCGTCTGCTAAATGACTTAAATGTAAATGTAAATACAAAGTTGTATTGCGGCCGAATAAGATACCGGATAGGGAGTGGGCTATTTCATTAAGTGTTTAACTCCACCTCGTTTATTCCGAAAAATGTCTGTCTTCACTCTGGTAGCCTATGGACAAACATTAAGAATAAACTACGTGGTGAGTTGATGCCTATTCGTTCGCAAGGTAAATTGATCGTGCTGCATTGTATGCATTATTTGTTGGCAACAAAGTTTTTTTTTGGAACATATCCCTGTTGGAACGTTCCACAAATTATACCCACCCTTACAGTATTACTGAATGTCTACAATAAGCCTTGTCACTGCTAGTAGGCAAGTTGGTTGACATGGGGTGCAGTAGGCTACAGTACACCATTACTAAATGATAACAACGTAGCCTTGAAACCAGCCAGTAGTATGTTGATGGGGTAGGCTACTGTATACAGCAACAATAGCCTTCCAACTGTTTTCTTATTCGTTGGGTCCCTTGACAAAAGTTTGTTATTTTTGACTTGGTAAAATAAGCAAATGATTGTGTGCACTCTCACTTGATAGAATTGTGTGGATTGGTGGCAGATTTTCAAAAGAAAATAGACGTAATCAATTCTCAATCAGATGAGATACACAGCGAACCCATATTGAATTTCATTCATAAATGTGGACACTAATTATTGTTAATATTCCAGTTTTCTAGGCCCTCCATTCCCAACCCTGAAGCCCCCTGTCCCCAGCAGGAAAGACCAGGAAAAAGTTTTGGCTTCAGGTAAAACTTCCCATTGAGGAAATGTAAGACAACTCAATGTCATATTTAGATTTAGAGTTACTGACATGAATAGAAGCATATACAAGCAATCTATCAAATGTATTTTATAAAGCCCCCTTTACATCAGTAGCTGTCACAAAGTGCTTATACAGATAGCCAGCCTAAAACCCCAAAGAGCAAGCAATGCAGATGTAGAAGCACGGTGGCTAGGAAACACTCCCTAGAAAGGCTCCTGCCTCTAGGAAGAAACTTACAGAGGAGCCAGGCTCTGAGGGTGGCCAGGTCCTCTTCTGGCAGTGCTGGTGGAGATTATAAAAGAGTACAGCCCTTTAGGCCAGATTGTTCTTCAAGATGTTTAAATGTTCATAGATGACCAGCAGTGTCAAATAATAATAATTACATTGGTTATAGAGGGTGTAATAGTTCCATGTAGTCATGGCTGTTCCAGGACTGGAGTGGCACGCTTGTCATGTCTTGTTATGTCTGTTCCTGTCCTTTCTCTTCATTCTCTCTCTCTGCTGGTCTTTTTAGGTTACCTTCTCTGTCTCTCATCCCTCAGCTGTTCTACATTTCCCCTAACTAGCTCATTCTCTCTTTCCCCACCTGTTCTCTCTTCCCCCTCTGATTAGGTCTCTATTTCTTTCTCTGTTCCTGCTACTTTCAGTGTCTGATTCTTGTTTGTGTTTTTTGATGCCAGAAGCAAGCTGTCGTCTCGTTTGCTTCCACCTTGTCCTGTCCTGTCGGAGTCTGCATGGCAGGTGCAACCTGCATTATACTACGTTCTTTTGTTCCATTGACTACGTTGGAAGAGGATTTATGCCATTCCTGTTTTTATTAAAGAACTCTGTTTTCTGTTAAAACCGCGTTTGGGTCTTCACTCAAGTTCATAACAGAAGAATCAGACCAAGAATGGACCCAGCGGCTCCGGACCCTTTTCACTCCGCCGTCGAGATCCAGGGAGCGATGCTAGGCAGACACGAGGAGGAATTGTCTGCTGCTCAACATGCCGTTGAGACCCTGGCCGTCCAAGTCTCCGACCTCACAAGACGGGTTCACCAACTCCACCTCGATCCACCGCCCACTTCCAGGGTTTCCGAGTCTCCGGAGCCCAGGATCAACAACCCGCCGTGTTACTCTGGGAGCCCACTGAGTGCCGCTCATTCCTCACTCAGTGTGATGTGGTGTTCTCTCTCCAGCCCAACACTTACTCCAGGAGCGCAGCCCGCATCGCCTACGTCATTTCTCTCCTTACCGGACGGGCGCGTGAGTGGGGCACGGCAGTCTGGGAGGCGAGGGCTGAGTGTATTAACCAGTATCAGGACTTTAAGGAGGAGATGATACGGGTTTTTGACCGTTCTGTTTTTGGCGAGGAGGCTTCCAGGGCCCTGTCTTCCCTATGTCAGGGGAATAGATCCATAACGGATTATTCTATTGAGTTTCGCACTCTCGCTGCCTCTAGTGACTGGAACGAGCCGGCTTTGCTTGCTCGTTTTCTGGAGGGTCTCCACGTCGAGGTTAAGGATGAGATCCTCTCCCGGGAGGTTCCTTCCAGTCTGGACTCCTTAATAGCTCTCGCTATTCGCATAGAGCGACGGTTTGATCTTCGTCGCCGAGCTCGTGGAAAGGAGCTCACGTTCTCCGTTGCTCCCTCTCCACATCACTGCCACCTGCCGCATCACTGCCACCCTCCCCGCCGGCTCGGATGCTGAGCCTATGCAGCTGGGGGTATTCGCATCTCGGCCAAGGAGAGGGAACGGAGAATCACCAATCGCCTCTGTCTCTACTGCGGCTCCGCTGGTCACTTTGTCACCTCATGTCCAGTAAAGGGCCAGAGCTCATCAGTAAGAGGAGGGCTACTGGTGAGCGCAACTACTCAGGCCTCTCCTTCTGGATCACGCACTACCTTTCCGGTCCATCTCCGCTGGCCCGGTTCATCGGCTTCCTGCAGTGCCTTGATAGACTCTGGGGCGGAGGGCTGTTTTATGGACGAGACCTGGGCTCGGGAACATGACATTCCTCTCAGACAGTTAGGGAGCCCAGGGCCTTGTTCGCTTTAGATGGTAGTTCTCTCCCCAAGATTCAGCGTGAGACGCTGCCTTTAACCCTCACTGTCTCTGGTAATCATAGCGAAACCATTTCTTTTTTAATTTTTCGTTCACCTTTTACACCTGTTGTTTTGGGTCATCCCTGGCTAGTGCGCCATAACCCTTCTATTAATTGGTCTAGTAATACTATCCTATCCTGGAATGTTTCTTGTCATGTAACCTGTTTAATGTCTGCTATCCCTCCTGTTTCCTCTGTCTCTTCTTCACAGGAGGAGCCTGGCGATTTGACAGGGGTGCCGGAGGAGTATCACGATCTGCGCACGGTGTTCAGTCGTTCCAAGGCCACTTCTCTCCCTCCACACCGGTCGTATGACTGTAGTATTGATCTCCTTCCGGGAACTACTCCCCCGGGGTAGATTATACTCTCTGTCGGCTCCCGAACGTAAGGCTCTCGAGGATTATTTGTCGGTTTCGCTCGACGCCGGTACCATAGTCTCCTCCTCCTCCCCCGCCGGCGCGGGGTTCTTTTTTGTTCAGAAGAAGGACGGGTCCCTGCGCCCATGCGTGGATTATCGAGGGCTGAATGACATAACAGTTAAGAATCGTTATCCGCTTCCTCTTATGTCTTCAGCCTTCGAGATCCTGCAGGGAGCCAGGTTTTTCACCAAATTGGACCTTCGTAACGCCTACCATCTCGTGCGCATCAGGGAGGGGGACGAGTGGAAGACGGCGTTTAACACTCCGTTAGGGCACTTTGAATACCGGGTTCTTCCTTTCGGCCTCGTTAACGCTCCAGCTGTCTTTCAGGCACTAGTTAACGACGTCCTGAGAGACATGCTGAACATTTTTGTTTTCGTTTACATGGACGATATCCTGATTTTTTCACCGTCTCTCTCGATTCATGTTCAGCACGTGCGACGCGTCCTCCAGCGCCTTTTGGAGAACTGTCTTTATGTGAAGGCTGAGAAGTGCACTTTTCATGCCGCCTCTGTCCCTTTTCTCGGTTCCGTTATTTCCGCTGAGGGCATTAAGATGGATCCCGCTAAGGTCCAGGCTGTCATTGATTGGCCCGTTCCTAAGTCACGCGTCGAGCTGCAGCGCTTTCTGGGCTTCGCTAATTTCTACCGTCGTTTCATCCGTAATTTCGGTCAGGTGGCAGCTCCTCTCACAGCCCTTACTTCTGTTAAGACGTGCTTTAAGTGGTCCGTTTCCGCCCAGGGAGCTTTTGATCTTCTTAAGAATCGTTTTACATCCGCACCTATTCTTGTTACACCTGACATCTCTAGACAGTTTGTTGTTGAGGTTGACGCGTCAGAGGTGGGCGTGGGAGCCATTCTTTCTCAGCGCTCTCTCTGACGGCAAGGTCCATCCTTGCGCGTTTTTCTCTCATCGCTTATCGCCGTCAGAACGTAACTATGATGTTGGTAATCGCGAACTGCTCGCCATCCGCTTAGCCCTAGGCGAATGGCGACAGTGGTTGGAGGGGCGACCGTTCCTTTTGTCGTTTGGACTGACCATAGGAACCTTGAGTACATCCGTTCAGCCAAACGACTTAATGCGCGTCAGGCTCGTTGGGCTCTGTTTTTCGCTCGTTTCGAGTTTGTTATTTCTTATCGTCCGGGCTCAAAAACACCAAACCTGATGCTTTATCTCGTCTCTTCAGTTCTTCTGAGGTCTCCACCGACCCCGATGGGATTCTCCCTGAGGGGCGTGTTGTCGGGTTGACTGTCTGGGGAATTGAGAGGCAGGTAAAGCAAGCACTCGCTCACACTCCGTCGCCGCGAGCTTGTCCTAGGAACCTTCTGTTCGTTCCCGTTCCTACTCGTCCGGCCGTTCTTCAGTGGGCCCACTCTGCCAAGTTAGCCAGCCACCCCGGCCTTCGGGTACGCTCGCTTCCATTCGCCAGCGTTTCTGGTGGCCCACTCGGGAACGTGACGCGCGTCGATTTGTCGCCGCTTGTTCGGTCTGCGCGCAGACTAAATCTGGGAACTCTCCTCCTGCCGGCCGTCTCAGACCGCTTCCCATTCCCTCTCGACCGTGGTCTCACATCGCTTTAGATTTTATCACCGGACTGCCTTCATCAGCGGGGAAGACAGTTATTCTTACGGTTGTCTTAGATTCTCTAAGGCGGCTCATTTCATTCCTCTCGATAAGCTCCCTTCTGCTAAGGAGACGGCTCAGATCATTATCGAAAATGTTTTCCGAATTCATGGCCTTCCGTCTGACGTCGTTTCCGACAGAGGCCCGCAGTTCACGTCTCAATTTTGGAGGGAGTTTTGCCGTTTGATTGGGGCTTCCGTCAGTCTCTCGTCCGGCTTTCATCCCCAGTCTAACGGTCAAGCCGAACGGGCCAATCAGACTGTTGGTCGCATTTACGCAGTCTTTCTTTTCGTAACCCTGCGTCTTGGTCAGAACAGCTCCCCTGGGCAGAGTACGCCCACAACTCGCTTCCCTCGTCTGCTACCGGTCTATCCCCTTTTCAGTGTAGCCTCGGGTACCAGCCTCCGCTGTTCTCATCTCAGCTCGCCGAGTCCTGCGTCCCCTCCGCTCAGGCTTTTGTCCAGCGTTGCGAGCGCACCTGGAAGGGGGTCAGGTCGGCACTTTGCCGTAATAGGGCGCAGACTGTGAGGGCCGCTAATAAGCGTAGGACCAAGAGTCCTAGATATTGTTGCGGTCAGAGAGTATGGCTCTCCACTCAGAACCTTCCCCTTAAGACAGCTTCGCGCAAGTTGGCCCCGCGGTTCATTGGTCCGTTCCGTATTTCCCAGGTCATTAATCCTGTCGCAGTGCGACTTCTTCTCCCGCGCTATCTTCGTCGCGTTCACCCGGTCTTCCATGTCTCCTGTGTTAAGCCCGTTCTTCGCGCCCCCGCTCGTCCCTCCCCCCCCCATCCTTGTCGAGGGCGCACCCATCTACAGGGTTCGTAAGATTTTGGACATGCGCCCTCGGGGCCGTGGTCATCAGTACCTAGTGGATTGGGAGGGGTACGGTCCTGAGGAGAGGAGTTGGGTTCCCTCTCGGGACGTGCTGGACCGTTCGCTGATCGATGATTTCCTCCGTTGCCGCCAGGTTTCCTCCTCGAGTGCGCCAGGAGGCGCTCGGTGAGTGGGGGGTACTGTCATGTCTTGTTATGTCTGTTCCTGTCCTTTCTCTTCATTCTCTCTCTCTGCTGGTCTTTTTAGGTTACCTTCTCTGTCTCTCATCCCTCAGCTGTTCTACATTTCCCCTAACTAGCTCATTCTCTCTTTCCCCACCTGTTCTCTCTTCCCCCTCTGATTAGGTCTCTATTTCTTTCTCTGTTCCTGCTACTTTCAGTGTCTGATTCTTGTTTGTGTTTTTTGATGCCAGAAGCAAGCTGTCGTCTCGTTTGCTTCCACCTTGTCCTGTCCTGTCGGAGTCTGCATGGCAGGTGCAACCTGCATTATACTACGTTCTTTTGTTCCATTGACTACGTTGGAAGAGGATTTATGCCATTCCTGTTTTTATTAAAGAACTCTGTTTTCTGTTAAAACCGCGTTTGGGTCTTCACTCAAGTTCATAACAACGCTGGAACTTCCAGAGGCTTGTAGACCTGAAGCAGTGTGATGTGGTCCAGGTAATTATCACACACACGTATACACACTCAATCACTCACTCTGTTTTGTTGTATAATTATTTTAAGTTAAGAAAATTGTTTCTCTCTTTTAGATCTTACACCCTATTAGCTCAACCACAGTCCTCACAGCTGCAGTGGTCTGCCCCTGTACCTGCGTTACCGACCACGACAGGTGATACAGGTAATTATCACATGACTGTATACACACATGCACGCTCTCCCTCACTTGGGGCTCTATTCAATCACGTCTGCTTTAGTTGACCTCCATATAGCAGTTGTTTTGGCGGTATCTGAGGTGAAACTGTGTTAGAGCATGTTAGAGTATGCTGTCCTTTTAAATAACAATTTGTTCTTAACTGGTTCCATATATGTTATTTCACAGTTTTGATGTCTTCACTATTATTCTACAATGTAGAAAATAGTAAAAATAAAGGACCCCTGGAAAAAGTAGGTGTGTCCAAACTTTTGACTGGTACTTATTTATTTTGATCCAAAGCCATGAATGAATGAGTCACTCAGCTTTATGTAGGTGCCGGCTAAATGGCTGTGCCATCAACTTGATAATATATAACGGTATTTTGGAGGTTATTTAGTTAAAAAAACAACAACTAAAGTGAGCAATTGTAATCTGAATAAAGGCCAAAATAATATTTGTAAAGGCCAAAACATTTATTTCTGTTTTTAGAGGGAGAGAAACGCTGGGCCAATTGTGCGCCGCCCTATGGGACTACTAATCACGGTCGGATATGATGCATTATAATTATACTTAACTTAAAACCTAACTTAGAAATACATTTGACGATAGAATTATCCCCCTACCCTCCATCTAGGCAAGTCTATTGTCCAGCTACCTGCTAGAACAGCGGGAACGTTTCCCTAGTCATAGCCATTATTAGTGCAATGCCCCTTAGTGTTGCTCTGTGCTACCCAGTGTGGCGGGGTGGGGGTCCACCCCCCCTCCTCCCTTCCCCATGGGCTAGGTCTATCTTCTGTGCGCTGCTCTGAGGCCCATCCCGTGCCCCCTTCCCCATGGGCTAGGTCTATCTTCTGTGCGCTGCTCTGAGGCCCATCCCGTGCCCCCTGCTCTCGTGCCTTGAACCTTGTGATCTTTCAGTGGATACAGCTGGAGAACTGCAATCAATCCCATTGTGCGTTTTTAAAATTTTTATACTCGCTTTGTTTAAATAATTACAATACTTTGGAGATTATTTTGTTTTTCAAATAATGTAAAATGAGCGAGGAAAAAGGCCATTCTTGATGGGGTGAAACATTGTTACTAATTTGTAAATAAAGCCAGTTTGTTATTTTGAATGATTTATTTCTGTTTTTAGAGGGAGAGAAACCAAACACCTACAGTCATCTCATGGGTCTCCCAGTCGAGGCCCGCACGGGTATTGAACCAGCATCTGTAGCAACACAGCTTGTCTTAGACTGTTGCGCCACTCAGGCGCTGAACAACGTGACCGATCGGGAGTGGGCTATAGTAATATAGTAAGAGCAAAATTATCCTAACAAAATAAAATAATAAAAACCTTAGTGTAACAACAGTTTCAGTAAGTAATACTGAAGTCGTGCACAATTATCAGTTTCTTTTTAGGTTTATGTCGCCCATTCATTGTCAGTTAGAGACACAGTAGGGTCCAAAAGCATAATCAGTGCTCTAACTCCCCCTTGTGGTGGTCTGGAGCAATGAAGTGGTGATGCAGGGTATCGTACTAAACTACACATTACCTCGAAGTACCACAGCATAATCACAAAACTTTTAGTGGAGCAACCACTGTATGCTCACTCACACCAACAGATGTACACACAGACATGTTGTTGAGCTGTATATTTACTGTCACTCTTTCAGATCTGCCATGCACTCCACCTCTGCCTGACAGCCTCACCCAGAAGACACTGGGCCTATCAAGACTGACAAAGCAGAGATGGGTGGCTGAGAAGGTAAAACAATATGCACACACACACACATTCTACACAATGTAAATCATTTGGTGTTACTTGTTTTTTTAATGTTTACTCCGTTTTATTTTAGGATTGTAGATATCTACTCCTTCATATCCATTCTCAATATCTACATAATTACTCTAAATATCTATCAAATAAAAGTGTGATTGATAATATTGTAAAAGACTTTGGCTTAATGTGTACAGTGAGGAAATTCTGTGTGCTTTTTTCTGAGTTGAAAAACATGCCTCCCTCACACACACACACATTGGACACAATGTAAATACATTGTTTATTTTATGTATGTCCATTTCATTTGAGGATTGTGCGCATTAAAGTACCTTCACAGTTAAAGCAACAGTTTGGTTTATTGGATATTTCTCTGATTAAATATGTACAGGGTTCCCAGGAGTTGCAGGAAAATATGTTTATTGTCTTGCAAAAGTATTTATGTGCCAAGGTCATTCCCTGGCTACCCATCCACATCACTCAGGCCAAACAGATGTTTGTTCTACACAATGAATGTACACTACCATTCAAAAGTTTAGGGTCACTTAGAAATATCCGTTTTTGAAAGAAAAGCAGATTTTATGTCCATTAAAATAACAAAATTGATCAGAAATACAGTGTAGACATTGTTAATATTGTAAATGACTATTGTAGCTGGAAACAGCTGAATTTTAATGGAACCATCACTACTGTGTTCCAATGGCATGTTGTGTTAGCTAATCCAGGTTTATCATTTTAAAAGGCTAATTGATCATTAGAAAACCCCGTTGCAATTATGTTAGCCCAGCTGAAAACTGATGTTCTGATTAAAGAAGCAATATAACTGGCCTTTAGACTAGTTGAATACATACAGTTGAAGTCGGAAGTTTACATACACTTAGGTTGGAGTCATTGAAACTAATTTTTCAACCACTCCACAAATGTATTTGGATCTACCCATCCCGGATCCGGGAGAATTGTCATCAACTGACACTAAGTAGCGTAACGCAACGGACAAAAAATCTTACTAGAAAATATTCATATTCATGACATCAGAAGTGAAATATATTCAAACACAGCTTAGCCTTTTGTTAATCACCCTGTCATCTCAGATTTTGAAAATATGCTTTACAGCCAAAGCAAGACAAGCATTTGTGTAAGTTTATCAATAGCATAGCATTATGGCTAGCTAGCAGCAGGCAATCTGGTCACGAAAATCAGAAAAGCAATCAAATTCAATCGTTTAACTTTGATGAGCTTCGGATGTTTTCACTCACGAGAATCCCAGTTAGATAGCAAATGTTCCTTTTTTCCAGAATTTTTTTTTGTAGCCAAAAATAGCTCCATTAGTTCTTCACTTTGGCTGAGAAAACGCCCGGAAATTGCGGTCACGACAACTCCGAAAAATATTCCAAATTAGCTCCATAATATCGGCAGAAACATGGCAAACGTTGTTTATAATCAATCCTCAAGGTGTTTGTCAAATATCTATTCAATAATATATCAACCGGGACAGCTTTTTTCAGTAAGACCGGGTGGAAAAATGGCTACCTCTGTCTTTTGCGTGAGAAATACACAAAGAGCCATCAGGTGGACACTGACGAAATGTTGTTGTACACGCTCATTTTTCAAAATAAAAACCCGAAACTATGTCTTGTGATACTAGACACATTAAGGAATCCATAGAAAAAGGAATCTCGTTTATCCCATTCACTGCTCAATAGGGAAGCATAGGAAGGGACTCTTATTTAGAAACCGCTGCGCTCCTGTTTGGATTTTTCTAATTCTTTTGCCTGCAATATCAGTTCTGAGTACACAGACAATATCTTTACCGTTTTGGAAACGTTAGTGTTTTCTATCCTAAGCTGTCAGTTATATGCATATTCTATTTTCTGGTCCTGAAAAATAGCCCGTTTACTTTGGGAACATTATTTTTCAAAAAATAAAAAAATGACCCCGAGATTCAACAAGTTTTTAACAAACTATAGTTTTGGCAAGTCGGTTAGGACATTACTTTGTGCATGACCCCCATTCATTTTTCCAACAATTGTTTACAGACAGATTATTTCACTTAATCACAATTCCAGTGGTTCAGAAGTTTACATACACTAAGTTGACCGTGCCTTTAAACAGCTTGTAAAATTCCAGAAAATGATGTAATGGCTTTAGAAGCTGATAGGCTAATTGACATAATTTGAGTCAATTGGAGGTGTAACCTGTGGGTGTATTTTAAGGCCTACCTTCAAACTCAATGCCTCTGCTTGACATCATGGGAAATTCAAAAGAAATCAGCCAAGACCTCAGAATAAAAATTGTAGACCTCCACAAGTCTGGTTTATCCTTGGGAGCAATTTCCAAACGCCTGGAGGTACCACGTTCATCTGTACAAGCAATAGTACGCAAGTATAAACACCATGGGACCATGCAGCCATCATACCGCTCAGGAAGGAGACGCATACTGTCTCCTAGAGATGAAAGTACTTTGGTGTTAAAAATGCAAATCAATCCCAGAACAACAGCAAAGGACCTTGTGTAGATGCTGGAGGAAACAACATAATCTGAAAGGCCGCTCAGCAAGGAAGAAGCCACTGCTCCAAAGCTGCCATAAAAAAGCCAGACTACAGTTTGCAACTGCACATGGGGACAAAGATCTTACTTTTTTGAGAAATGTCCTCTGGTCTGATGAAGCAAAAATAGAACTTTTTGGCCATAATGACCATCGTTATGTTTGGAGGAAAAAGGGTACACCATCCCAACCGCTTGGTCGCAAATGGGTCTTCCAAATGGACAATGACCCCAGGCATACTTCCAAAGTTGTGGCAAAATGGCTTAAGGGCAACAAAGTCAAGCTATTGGAGTGGCCATCACAAAGCCCTGACCTCAATCCCATAGAACATTTGTGGGCGGAACTGAAAAAGCGTGTGCGAGCAAGGAGGCCTACAAACCTGGCTCAGTTACATCAGCTCTGTCAGGAGGAATGTGACAAAATTCACCCAATTTATTGTGGGAAGCTTGTGGAAGGCTACCCAAAATGTTCGACCCGAGTTAAACAATTTAAAGGCAATGCTACCAAATACTAATTGAGTGTATGTAATCTTCTGACCCACGGGAATGTGATGAAAGAAATAAAAGCTGAAATAAATCATTCTCTCTACTATTATTCTGACATTTCACATTTAAAAAAAAAAGTGGTGATTCTAACTGTCCTAAGACAGGGAATTGTTACTAGGATTAAATGTCAGGAATTGTGAAAAACTGAGTTTAAATGTATTTGGCTAAGGTGTATGTAAACTTCCGACTTCAACTGTATATCTGGAGCATCAGCATTTGTGGGTTCGATTACAGGCTCAAAATGGCTAGACACAAATACATTTCTTCTGAAACTCAGCGGTCTGTTCTTGTTCTGAGAAATGGGAGGCCCCGGTGCACAACTGAGCAAGAGGACGATTACACTAGAGTGTCTAGTTTGAGAAACAGACGCCACGCAAATCCTCAACTGGCAGCTTAATTTAATATTACCCGCTAAACACCAGTCAACATCAACAGTGAAGAGGCGACTCCGGGATGCTGGCCTTCTCGGCAGAGTTCCTCTGTCCAGTGTTTGTTCTTTTGCCCATTTTATTCTTTCATTTGTATTGGCCAGTCTGAGATATGGCTTTTTCTTTGCAACTCTGCCCACCTTGACTGGGTCCAGCACCCCACAGTATGACTTGTTATATTGTTATATAAAGACCTGACTGGGTCCAACACCCTGCAGTATGACTTGTTATATAAAGACCTGACTGGGTCCAACACCCCACAGTATGACTTGTTATATAAAGACCTGACTGGGTCCAACACCCCACAGTATGACTTGTTATATAAAGACCTGACTGGGTCCAACACCCCACAGTATGACTTGTTATATAAAGACCTGACTGGGTCCAACACCCCACAGTATGACTTGTTATATAAAGACCTGACTGGGTCCAACACCCCACAGTATGACTTGTTAT
This sequence comes from Oncorhynchus masou masou, assembly GCF_036934945.1. Lineage (NCBI taxonomy): Eukaryota > Metazoa > Chordata > Actinopteri > Salmoniformes > Salmonidae > Oncorhynchus > Oncorhynchus masou. The sequence goes on along the minus strand of NC_088228.1, from coordinate 51,516 downwards.
ATAAAGACCTGACTGGGTCCAACACCCCACAGTATGACTTGTTATATAAAGACCTGACTGGGTCCAACACCCCACAGTATGACTTGTTATATAAAGACCTGACTGGGTCCAGCACCACACAGTATGACTTGTTATATTGTTATATAAAGACCTGACTGGGTCCAGCACCACACAGTATGACTTGTTATATTGTTATATAAAGACCTGACTGGGTCCAACACCCCACGGTATACTTGTTGGGCTGCATGATGAGTAACCTTGCTTGAGACCTTGTGGTAGACCGGGTTAGAGAGACCTGGGTTACAATCCAGTCTCTGCCCAGATGGGGCTAAAAGTGTAACAGAGGCTGGTTTGGTCATTTGGTGAACCGCGCTTGTATGTTGTGTAATTTTTTGTGGGACCTGAAGATTGCATTGCTCCCTGAGATAAAGACAAAGATTACATCTTGGAATTATTTTGCAGTTGTGCCTTGCTCAAGGGCACAACAGCAGGAGATGGAATCTAGAATTAGATACCAGCAACCCTCCATTTGCCAGTTCACATCCACCAGATTTGTCCAATTAGACCCAGGATTCAAAACAGCAACCCTCGGGTATTTGGGCCACCCGTCTAACTTCTAGGCTACATAGTTCAGCAGGGTAAAAAGTGTCTCCGGTCCATTACTCCCTGTATATACTGTAGCTTCATTCTTGTGTATTTTTTCTTTTTGTGTTACTATTTATTTGTATAAATTTTTTACTCTGCTTCATTAGGAAGTGCTCGTCAGCAAGCATTTAGCGGTAAAGTCAAGACGCGCTGTATTCGGCGCATGTGAGAAATAAAATGCGATGTGATTTGAACTAAGTTGATTACACCAGCAACTTTCTAGCTCACACCCGCCAGATTTTTCCAGTCAGTCCTTGGATTCAAAATGGCAACCCTCCATTTACTGGCCTGACACTTTAACACCTCTAGGTAAAAAAGGTTTATAAACACATAAGCATGGTTTACAGAACCACCAATTTCACTTCCTCACACATACCTATCCAGGTCACGGCACCAACGGGACAGACTAGTTTCTAACCTAGGTCTCCTGCAGGCCACAAAATGCTGTTACCCTACTAAGTTTAAGCATATGCATTAGATCAGGGATTACTTCCATACACCAACAATTTTATATAATTCCTGATTGAAAAAAAATAAGGAAAATAATCACATTGTGTGCAGGATTCAACCCTCAGAATCCAATTCCATGTATTCAAAATAAATACTAGTCTGCTCATAGTTTTGTAGACTTTCCATCGACAAGCATAAACACAATCCCTAATATAAATAAGGAATTGTGAATACAGAGGAGGAACACAACAGATATGAATGTATCGGCCTCAACCACACCAAAGCAAAGCTCTGTAATGGAAGGCCACAATGTTGGAAGATGATGACTTACAGATGCTCTATCTCTTCCTGCATGAATTTGAAATTCAAACTTATAGTGTATTCATGGTTTAAAAATACTTCTAAAATGTTTAATTTCCTCATTAAAATGTCCAACTTGATTTGCCCTAACAAAAAATGTATCAACCCCTACAGAATGTCCATTAATGACAATCGAATAGAACAAGAAGGCCCTCACACTGTTAAATGGATCTTCGTTTCGGATCAAAACGTTGTCAATAAAGCGGTGCATTGGGAGTTTTAAGGGAAGTGATACCGAGATGGGGCTTATTTGCCCACTGTAGACAAGCAGTTGGGTCTGGGAGTTATTTTAACCGGCACAGTTTTAGTGTCGGTTGCTTTGATGGTTACTGAACCATGTAAAGACGATAGATTGACTATTAGCATAGAATGAGTTGCTAAATATGAAGACACTATGAATGCATTGGGGTAAAGTCAATGCTAATGCCTCGGATAATAGACAGGTCACTAATGACAAAGGTATGGCGATATGGGTTGAGCCAATTGATAACAGAACTAGCACATTGGATGTAGGATGTTCTGAACAGGGTGTGGTTTTATTACAGAAAGGAGTGTGGAAAGAACGTAATAATACTGAGAGTTTAGAGAACAAAACTAGATTTACTCTGTTGCCACAGATGGACGCCATGTGCCAGGATTATAGATCAGCTGATGCACAGTCGATAACTTTCAGACTAATGCTACCAGAACTCAAAACATTTCAGGAAGTTGATAGCATAGACACAATTATTGCTGACGATGGAGCAGCAAAGGATAGTGTGGGGAAGTGCTATCTCATAAAATAAGGTTTTATTCACCAGTAATGCCCTTTAGTACAGCAACTAGGGGAGTGAAGTGGTCAGGGAGAGTTTTAGACACCAGTAGAACACGAGCCTGGGGAAAGAGCTTGTTGGGGTAATTATATTCAGGACAACATCCTAAGGGGGGAATATGAGAACCAAAGGTCTAGGTCATTTGACACCATTCGACATGCACGAGGTTATTCTTGTAACTGTTATGGCCAACTATGGTTACACCTCTTGGGTCTTTTCCAGAACAGGGGTGTCCCTTTCAGAGGAGTCAGCAGGATGACATGTATTGGTTAGCAGCATACCACCCTGCATACCACTGCTGGCTTGCTTCTAAAGCTAAGCAGGGTTGGCCCTGGTCGGTCCCTGGATGGGAGACCAGATCCTGCTGGAAGTGGTGTTGGAGGGCCAGTAGGAGGCACTCTTTCCTCTGGTCTAAAGAAATATCCCAATGCCCTAGGGCAGTGATTGGAGACACTGCCCTGTGTATGGTGCCGTCTTTCGGATGGGACGTTAAACGGGTGTCCTGACTCTCTGAGGTCATTAAAGATCCCATGTCACTTATCGTAAGAGTAGGGGTGTTAACCCTGGTGTCCTGGCTAAATTCCCAATCTGGCCCTCAAACCATCACGGTCACCTAATAATCCCCAGTTTACAATTGGCACATTCATCCCCCTCCTCTCCCCTGTAACTATTCCCCAGGCCGTTGCTGCAAATGAGAATGTGTTCTCAGTCAACTTACCTGGTAAAATAAAAAGGTCTGTTGCTATGGTCCTACATGCATGAAACTATTGACTCTACAGGTTGCATGTCCTAATATGAAGGCAATATGATGATAATGGTGGCAAAGTGCCATATATGATGTAAGGAGGATAAATGTATAGGATGGCTGTGCCATAGACTGGAAGGCAGTTGTATTTATGATCCAGCTCGGCTTTTATGATGAAGTAATAGAAAGTCCATTTGAACTCGCATGCTCCGGTATTTGTGAAATATGATTGACCAAATATTTCCATGACAGTACTAGAGTCTCGGGGGAACGATACCACTCCTCTATATATGTTGGTACAGGAAATAGCTTGTAAGAAAGGGAGGACAGCAAGTTGTGTTCAATATAGAGACTATTATGAAGATTAATTGAACGTTACACCTACCCAGATCATGGTGAAAGTAGCAGAGATAGTGTTGTAATTTCAGACACTGTTGTCAACTTTCAGTAATGACTTTGTCACAGAAGACATAACACTTGAAAGAATAGCCACAGATCCCTGTATACAGGAGGCCACATCGCCAGAAGGACTTGCTGTGATAATAGCATCACATCTCCTGCAGAGTGTGATTAAGAAACACATGACTCAGAGTTTTGGATACTCTTCCAAAGCCACTAATCTCTCCCCCATTTCTGACAGCTAGTAAACACCACTAATCTCTCCCCCATTTCTGATACACTTCCTGCAGAGTGTGATTAAGATACATGTGACTCAGAGTTTTGTACGGTTGTACAGCTAGTAAGGGAATTCACCCCCGTAGTGGACAAAAATGAATGGCAAATTATTGGCATAGGACATGTAAAGACCACTAATCTCTCCTCCATTTCCGACAGTTAGTAAACACCACTAATCTCTCCCATTTCTGACAGCTAGTAAACACCACTAATCTCTCCCATTTCTGACAGCTAGTAAACACCACTAATCTCTCCCATTTCTGATAGCTAGTAAACACCACTAATCTCTCCCATTTCTGATAGCTAGTAAACACCACTAATCTCTCCTCCATTTCTAACAGCTAGTAAACACCACTAATCTCTCCTCCATTTCTGACAGCTAGTAAACACCACTAATCTCTCCTCCATTTCTGACAGCTAGTAAACACCACTAATCTCTCCTCCATTTCTGACAGCTAGTAAACACCACTAATCTCTCTCCCATTTCTGACAGCGAGTAAACAAATCAAATCAAATGTATTTATATAGCCCTTCGTACATCAGCTGATATCTCAATGTGCTGCACAGAAACCCAGCCTAAAACCCCAAACAGCAAGCAATGCAGGTGTAGAAGCACGGTGGCTAGGAAAAACTCCCTAGAAAGGCCAAAACCTAGGAAGAAACCTAGAAAGGAACCAGGCTATGTGGGGTGGCCAGTCCTCTTCTGGCTGTGCCGGGTGGAGATTATAACAAAACATGGCCAAGATGTTCAAATGTTCATAAATGACCAGCATGGTCGAATAATAATAAGGCAGAACAGTTGAAACTGGAGCAGCAGCACGGTCAGGTGGACTGGGGACAGCAAGGAGTCATCATGTCAGGTAGTCCTGGGGCATGGTCCTAGGGCTCAGGTCCTCCGAGAGAGAAAGAAAGAGAGAAGGAGAGAATTAGAGAACGCACACTTCGATTCACACAGGACACCGAATAGGACAGGAGAAGTACTCCAGATATAACAAACTGACCCTAGCCCCCCGACACATAAACTACTGCAGCATAAATACTGGAGGCTGAGACAGGAGGGGTCAGGAGACACTGTGGCCCCATCCGAGGTTCACCCCCGGACAGGGCCAAACAGGAAGGATATAACCCCACCCACTTTGCCAAAGCACAGCCCCCACACCACTAGAGGGATATCTTCAACCACCAACTTACCATCCTGAGACAAGGCTGAGTATAGCCCACAAAGATCTCCGCCATGGCACAACCCAAGGGGGGGCGCCAACCCAGACAGGATGACCACATCAGTGAATCAACCCACTCAGGTGACGCACCCCTTCCAGGGACGGCATGAGAGAGCCCCAGTAAGCCAGTGACTCAGCCCCTGTAATAGGGTTAGAGGCAGAGAATCCCAGTGGAAAGAGGGGAACCGGCCAGGCAGAGACAGCAAGGGCGCTTCGTTGCTCCAGAGCCTTTCCGTTCACCTTCCCACTCCTGGGCCAGACTACACTCAATCATATGACCCACTGAAGAGATGAGTCTTCAGTAACCCTAACCCTAACCCTTAAAGGTTGAGACCGAGTTTGCGTCTCTGACATGGGTAGGCAGACCGTTCCATAAAAATGGAGCTCTATAGGAGAAAGCCCTGCCTCCAGCTGTTTTCTTAGAAATTCTAGGGACAATTAGGAGTCCTGCGTCTTGTGACCGTAGCGTACGTGTAGGTATGTACGGCAGGACCAAATCAGAGAGATAGGTAAGAGCAAGCCCATGTAATGCTTTGTAGGTTAGCAGTAAAACCTTGAAATCAGCCCTTGCTTTGACAGGAAGCCAGTGTAGGGAGGCTAGCACTGGAGTAATATGATAAAAATTGTTGGTTCTAGTCAGGATTCTAGCAGCCGTATTTAGCACTAACTGAAGTTTATTTAGTGCTTTATCCGGGTAGCCGGAAAGTAGAGCATTGCAGTAGTCTAAACTAGAAGTGACAAAAGCATGGATACATTTTTCTGCATCATTTTTGGACAGAAAGTTTCTGATTTTTGCAATGTTACGTAGATGGAAAAAAGCTGTCCTTGAAACAGCACTAATCTCTCCCATTTCTGACAGCTAGTAAACACCACTAATCTCTCCTCCATTTCTAACAGCTAGTAAACACTTGTCATACCTCCCAGAAGATTGTGACAGTGTGACAATAAACGGAAAGTGTCTGAAGGTGGCTGCTTATCAACTGTTGGGACACACAGTCTACAATGTAACGAGGGTGTTCACAAACGGGTGGGGGGTAGATCTGCCTTGGGATGAGAGATTTGTACCTAACTTGATCACAGGAAGTATTATCCACAGGTTCCAACTGTGGCAAAACATAGGAGGCCATTGGAGGTGGCTAAGGACCAGGGAATGAACTGGGAGACAGGTAGGGAGTATCTGTCAGGTTCAGTCCTAGACCAGTAAACCACGGAGATAATAGAGCAGGAGACAGATTCTGGGCAAAAGCTATTCTCACGGCAGTCGCTGTAGGGACAGTAACAGAAGGAGCAGTGATAGTAGCAAAAGATGCTCTATTAACTGCATGGAACTGGACTACATTGCAAATGAGGGGTATTGTGAAATATGGGTCAGGAGCCGTGTTAGTAATAGCGGGGGTTACTTTCGTGATATTGTTGGGATATCATGTGCAATGATGTTAAAACGAATACACAGTGTTGAGTTACCTCAAGATGAGGTAAAACTGATTAAGGCTACCGCACGAATATATCGGGTGGCTATGCAGGAAGATGATGGGGAGCAAAAGGAGAATGACCTGGCTTGGGAACACCTCTTGGATCCTGTAGTCTGACGGGGAAGACTGGGCGAAAGCATGAGGAGGCGTTTAAGGGCATTCATGAAGGCAAAGTCAGGCTAAGAGAGCGTGGGAATTGTCATGTTATCAAACTTTGCGTTGTCATGCATATATAATTGTGCATATCTTTTAATAAATATATATTTTTTAATTCTCCTTTTTTCTCCCCAATTTCATGGTATCCAATTGTTACTGTCTTGTCTCATCGCTACAACTCCCGCACGGATTTGGGAGAGGCGAAGGTCGAGAGCCATGCATCCTCCAAAACACAACCCAACCAAGCCGCACTGCTTCTTAACACAGCGCGCATCCTACCTGGAATCCAGCCGCACCAATGTGTCGGAGGAAACACCGTACACCTGGCGACCTGGTCAGCGTGCACTGCGCCCGGCCCATCACAGGAGTCGCTAGTGCGCGATGAGACAAGGATATCCCTGCCGGCCAAACCCTCCGTAACCCGGACGCCGCTGGGCCAATTGTGCGGCGCCCATGGGCCTCCCGGTCACGGCCGGTTGCGACAGAGCCTGGGCTCGAACCCAGAGATCATTGTGCATATCTTAACATGGTATTAATGTTATGTTTGTGTGTCTTTTTTTGTTGCTTTCCAAATCTTGTGCTATTACTCTCTTAGGAACCAGGAGGAGAAATTGGAGAAACTAAAAGCCTCTCCAGCTGACATGGAGCAAGCCAGCAGATTCAGCTGGAATGGCATTTTGTTGTATGATGAGAGATGGAAATAAATTTGTATATGGTGTGATAATAGAACAGATCCCATAAGTCTCTGAGTTTGTAAACCTAACACTTGTTAGCATTGTTAGTTAATTTATAAATTGGAATTTTTTTGTTGATGTCTTGTTATCATTGTTTGTTCATTTATAAGTAATTTCCAAGTTTATGTAAGTTGAACATTAGGAAGCTATTGTTCCAGGCTGGGGCCTGTTAGATTCTGGTTTAAACTTGAACATTGTTATACTCAGAAGCATAGTATATAAAGGAGTAAAAGAGAGTGGTTTTTACATCAGAAGTTAATGGTATCTGTAGGAGACCGATGCCTGTGAAATTGGGAGATGGGTGGAGATCTTTGGTCAGGTCAGTTTCCCTTAACTAGCTAACGTTAGCTGGCAGGCTCGTTATGTGACGTGTGTGATGTTACACGTTGTTTACCTAGCTAGGTTCATTGTTTACCTAGCTAGCTACATGTCTTAAACTAAAGTGTACAACACCTATTGAATATGGCCGGTGTCAGTAAACATCTGCAAAAAAGCGTAATGAAATTGTTGCCAGCAGAGCTGGTTAGGCAGTGTTCATGTTATCCAGAGGTAAATAAATCATCAGTCAGAGCGTCAAATGTGAGCTCCGAGAGCGAAACGAAATGGGTGGGGCTAAAGCTTAAGAGGTTGTGAACAATGCTGAATGGATGTAGACAAAGAAGTGCTCTTCACTAGATACCAAAACATTCAAAGGTCATTTTATCAAACGTGAGTTTACAAGTTGATCAACTTTCAAAGCAGAATTATCCAATATAAAAACACAATTAAAAAATTTGCTACATAAGACCGAATCCAGGTCGTGAGTCGCAAATGACTCAAATTGAGTAACAATAAATCATTTTGGAGAAATAATATGAATTGGCATATTAGGCATAACACAATTTTACCTTTTAAGATACCAAAATATAGTTTTCGTTATCCTAATTTTGTTTTGTTTTCTGATTGTTTCAGTGTAAGCATTCAACAAGGGCATGAGACGAAGGAATGTGGTGTATCAGTGGAGAAAGTTTTGTGTATATGCTTTGGGGGTGCTCATGGGGCTGGAGATCGGAGGTGTCCGGTGAGAGAAAGGCAGGTTGATGTGGCCAGGGTCAGAGTAGTACAGAAAGTGTCATATGCTGAAGCAGTGAAGAGAGTGGTAGAGGAAGATGGGTACGGGGTGAGGGATCATGATAGGATAAGGAGGCAGAGACCAATAGAGTGGGAGAGTGGAATAAATATGTGCTTCAGTAAAGTGGGTTTCTTAACCATGACTATGAATGCTAACTGTATTGCAAGGTTTTACTGCATAATATTTATTTTAAATGGTAAAATGGGGAGAGTTTAGTGAGGGCTAATAGTTGGCAGGCTCATTTTCCTTTTTCCCAATTTTGTATTAGCGGAAGTTCATGTCGGTAGGCTGTGACTGGCCCCACACTCCAATACAGTAGATGGCAGTGTATGCGCCTTAAAGTTGGCTACGATCCGCCAACCCAATCCCAAAGAAGAAAGTGTGGTTTACTTCGAGAGCGCTGTTTTATTGTGTTACCGGCATTCTTCTATTACCGATCAATATGGATAGGCGAAAGCGCTCCAGAGAAGATTTACCGACTGCGGACAGTGACCATTTCAATACCCCGGAGGAGAGGGTTTATGCCGGGCTGTCGCGGGACGGGGACTTAAGCCAGTGGAGTGTCGAGGACACTTGCAGATACATGCGTCTGGAAGGGCTCGGGAGATGGGAGGAGAAATTCAGAGGTTCGATTGTTGTGAACACTGTTTTGCATGTCTTCACTAACTAGCTACATACACATGATATTTGACTGACCAAGCCAATGTGGCTTGTAACTGTAAACTAAACTGCAGAGAAAGTGGCTGGGTCAGCAGCAGAGGAATTGCTAGCCCACTAGATCAGCTGTTGTTGGCTAAAATCAAATTGTATTAGTCACATGCGCCGAAGACAACAGGTGTAGTAGACCTTACAGTGAAATGCTGAATACAACAGATGTAGTAGACCTTACAGTGAAATGCTGAATACAACAGGTGTAGTAGACCTTACAGTGAAATGCTGAATACAACAGGTGTAGTAGACCTTAGTGAAATGCTGAATACAACAGGTGTAGTAGATTTTACAGTGAAATGCTGAATACAACAGGTGTAGACCTCACAGTGAAATGCTGAATACATCAGGTGTAGTAGACCTTACAGTGAAATGCTGAATACAACAGGTGTAGTCGACCTTACAGTGAAATGCTGAACACAACAGGTGTAGTAGACCTCACAGTGAAATGCTGAATACAACAGGTGTAGGTCTTACAGTGAAATGCTGAATACAACAGGTGTAGTAGATCTTACAGTGAAATGCTGAATACAACAGGTGTAGTAGACCTTACAGTGAAATGCTGAATACAACAGGTGAAGTAGACCTTGCAGTGAAATGCCGAATACAACAGGTGTAGTAGACCTTACAGTGAAATGCTGAATACAACAGGTGTAGTAGATTTTACAGTGAAATGCTGAATACAACAGGCTCTAGACCTCACAGTGAAATGCTGAATACAACAGGTGTAGTAGACTGAAATGTTTACTTACAAGCCCCTAACCGACAGTGCAGTTAAAACATTTGCATAAGAATAAGAGATTTAAGTAACAAGTAATTAAAGAGGAGCCTTAAAAAAACATCAATAAATACAGGGGGGTGCCGGTACAGAGTCAATGTGTGGGGGCACCGGTTAGTTGAGGTAGTATGTACATGTGGGTAGAGTTAAAGTTACTTTGCATAGATGACAATAGAGAGTGGCAGTGGTGCGGGGGGGGGGGGGGCAATGTGAATAGTCTGGGTAGCCATTTGACTAGATGTTCAGGAGTCTTATTGCTTGGGTGTAGAAGCTGTTTAGAAGCCTCTTGGACCTACACTTGGTGCTCTGGTACCTCTTGCCGTGTGGTAGCAGAGAGAACAGTTTATGACTAGGGTGGCTGGAGTCTTTGACCATTTTTAGGGCCTTCCTTTGACACCGCCTGGTATAGAGGTCCTGGCTGGAAGGAAGCTTGGCCCCAGTGATGTACTGGGCTGTTCGCAGTACCCTAAAGACTAATTTACATTGTCCTTTGAACTATAGTACCCTAGCTAGGCTAACTACAGTTGAAGTCGGAAATTTACATACATACATAATTTACAACTTAGGTTGTAGTTTTGGCAAGTCGGTTAAGACATCTACTTTTCTGCATGGCACAAGTAATTTTCCAACAATCGTTCAGAGACAGATTATTTCACTTAATTCACTGTATCACAATTCCAGTGGGTCAGAAGTTTACTTACACTAAGTTGACTGTGCCTTTAAACAGCTTGGAAAATTCCAGAAAACGATGTCATGGCTTTAGAAGTCTCTGATAGGCTAATTGACATCATTTGAGTCAATTGGAGGTGTACCTGTAGATGTATTTCAAGGACTACCTTCAAACTCGGTGCCTCTTTGCTGGACATCATTGGAAAATCAAAAGAAATCAGCCAAGACCTCAGGAAAGAAATTGTAAACCTCCACAAGTCTGGTTCATTCTTGGGAGCAATTTCCAAACACCTGAAGGTACCACGTTCATCTGTCCAAACAATAGTATGGAAGTATAAACACCATGGGACCACGCAGCCATCATACCGCTCAGGATGGAGATGCGTTCTGTCACCTAGAGATGAACCTACTTTGTTGCGAAAAGTGCAAATCAATCCCAGAACAACAGCAAAGGACCTTGTGAAGATGCTGGAGGAAACGACATAACCTGAAAGGCCGCACAGCAAGGAAGAAGCCACTGCTCCTAAACCGCCATAAAAAAAGCCAGACTACAGTTTGCAACTGCACATGGGGACAAAGTTTGTACTTTTTTGAGAAATGTCCTCTGGTCTGGTAAACAAAAATAGAACTGTTTGGTCATAATGACCATCGTTATGTTGGGAGGAAAAGGGGGAAGGCTTGTAAGCGGAAGAACACCATCCCAACCGTGAAGCATGGGGGTGGCAGCATCATGTTGTGGGGGTGCTTTTTTTGACATAGGTCAGGAAGTTAAAGTTTGGTCGCAAATGGGTCTTCCAAATGGACAATGATCCCAAGCATACTTCCAAAGTTGTGGCAAAATGGCTTCAGGACAACAAAGTCAAGGTATTGGAGTGGCCATCACAAAGTCCTGACCTCAATCCTATAGAAAATTTGTGGGCAGAACTGAAAAAGCGTGTGCGAGCAAGGAGGCCTACAAACATGACTCAGTTACTCCAGCTCTGTCAGGAATGGGCCTCAACCCTCAACTTTCTAGCCCGAAGTTCAGTGCGCTATAAACTGTGCCCCAAAAGCATGCTTGTGTGGCAGTGTCGATATCCGCGCTTATAAACCCAGGGTCGTTACACTCAGTGAACTTATCCATTGGACTCCCGAGTGGTGCACGAGTCTAAGGCATTGCATCTCATTGCTAGAGGCGTCACTACAGACCCTGGTTCGATTCCAGGCTGTATGACAACCGGCCAAGATCGGGAGTTCCATAGGGTGGCGCACAATTGGCCCAGCATTGTCAGGGTTCGAGGAGGGTTAGGGGAAGTGTTGATACCTAGTCAGTTGTATAACTGAATGCATTCAACTGAAATGTGTCTTCAGCATTTAAGTGCCATAATCGACATCCACGTCATCGCCGCCCGGAGAACAGTGGGAGAATTCCCTTGCTCAGGGTTATGCCGGCATTGTAAAATAAGAATTTGTTCTTAACTGAACTTCCCTAGTTAAATCAAGGTACATAAAAAAATAGACTAAAAGCCAATTCATGCTTGATCCAAAAATGTGGTCGGAGGCTCCGTATGGAGGGTGTGACACAATTTCGGCGCCTCCAGAGGCCAAATTGCATTGCCATGGAGTTCCCAAATTGTATAACAATACGGAGGGCTCTGTATTGCTCTGCATTTACATGGTTGGTTGATGGTTGTTGGGGGTAAGTACATCCTGTATCAACACAAACCCACTTCCTTGACAACAGCTCCGCGAAGTTGCTGCCAATGCAGAACTTAATAGTTACCGTCGTCCTTCCGTGCACCGTTCTTCACTCTGTCCGTATGCACACACTTGAAACATGGTCCAATCCTTTACAGTTCTTACACCTGCAGTGGTTTGGGGATGAAAGCTCGTACAGTTCTTACACCTGCAGTGGTTTGGGGATGAAAGCTCGTACAGCGTATCTTACATAACCAAACTTCACATGTGAAGGTAGATGCTCTTTATAAAACAACAGGACCGTTAGACTTTCCTCGTTCTCCATTCACCCAGTCAGACTCCAGGCACCAACCACACCAGAAATTCTCTTCAGGTATTAAATCTGAACATCCGGCGTCACCCCTGAGATGACTCCTTTGACGGGCTCTCTACTCCGAAGTTCAAAGCACAAAACTCTTCTTGTCCGAATTATTTTATTAAGGCCCACTGCAATGAATCATAATAAGACCACTCCTTGTCACTCTGACAGTCTTGTCTTTTCCCAGCATACACTTCACCATTTTCAACACCTCAAGTGGGTTTCCCAAATACATCCTTACTCAACAAACGCATCCCAACAAGAAGCGATTCATTACCATTCATAGACGTATCACTCCAATTTTTGACAATTAATTTTTTATTTCAGTTTTCGACTGTCCATTCAGAACATTAATCTTCATCAGCTTCACTCGACATGCTGCTTGATTCGAACTCGGCATTCACTTCCACCATTTTCCCCATCCAACCATCAGACAACAACAGAATAGTCTACCTGTGCTAATTAACCGGAAGACAGACACCACAAACGTGTTGTCACTAAAAAATACTGCCTGCTGCAACTGTGTTAAAACAGTGTACAGTAAGTGTGTATTTTTCAGTTGTGATATTATTTTGATGTGATATGAAAGTATAAGGATTTCTGTTTCTAGAACTGTACCGCAATTGAGAATCGATTTACGTTTAGATGGAGTATTTGGCTGTTTTGGTTTCCAGAGCCAATTCAATCTTTTAAACAGAACATATAAGGACTATAAGCAGGGTGGGAAATTAACACAGCCACCAGCTAAATGTTAGTACATTTTGGCATTGACAGGTAGAATGTCTAATATTTCCATCCACATTGGCAGGTGGTCACAGCGAATTTGTGAGAATATTTTTTATGTGTTTGTCAGCTCTGTAAGATAAGAGTTTCAACATTACAGTGGTAAAAATGGGGTGTGGTACAGCATAGGTTCAAACAATAGAGAGAAATATGGAGACCTTGCCCGCTGGAACACACTCTAATATCCTATCTGTCGTGCTCTTTTCTTTGACATCACTTTTAATCAATTTCAAAATCATTCAATAAGTCTTTTATCATTACAAAATCTGTGCGTGCATTTTCTGTGATTTCTTTATGAATTTTCCACCCTGGTGGACCAAAAAGTACATTTCCCACCTGACCATAAGGAGTACCATTAGGCTCCTTTAATCCATTATTGGGCTAAGTAACCACCCATCCATCCCTCATTACAATCTACCCTCCTTACTTTCTCTCTGGTATCTGTTAGTGCCCAGCATCAAGGTTGTTCCAGCCAAATAACTGATTCTATCTAATGAAGAGGAAGGTTGGTAGACTTGCACACAGGAAAGATGATCTGTCCTTTTTGTTTGGTTTTTCCCCACACAGAGCAACAGATAACAGGAGTGGGGTTACGATACCTTACAGAGACACATCTGGAGAATATGGGCATAGGGTATGTGTGGTGTGGTTTCGGTATGGGGTGTGGTCATTTCGGTGTACCAATCTTCAGTGGTTTGTCAATCTAATGTGCACTTTCTAATTTTGGTGTATTTGTTATGACAGATTTCTCTTAGTCAATTTCTTGAGGATTGTGATGTTCTGATTTTGGTGTCATGATTATGAACGGACTCTCTCTCTCCTCAGGCCTCTTGACACACGGCTGCAGATTCTGCACTGCCTGAGGAAGCTGTGGCAGATTGCAGCAGAGACCAAGGTAAAGCAATAGAGGTTTTAGAGGCCCTCTTGGCTGCAGAGACCAAGTGTTGCTCTTTTAAACTGAATTTTCTGAAATTCTACACATTTTACTATGGGCCATAAATACAATTTTAAAGTTTAAAGCTAGTTTCCAGCTATTCTATGTATTTGTCATTGGGCTGAGAGAAAAGTTGCAGTTTCAAAGTTAATATCCTGCAATTCTACACATTTTGCCATGGGGCTGAGTTAACATTATGCCTTGTTCTTATGCTATCTGAGCGACTCAAATAACAAAATCAATGGAGGCCCCATGACATCTTAGATTCTCCCTGATTTGTCTAGTTTTTATTTTGGTGATTGTTTGTTCTTAAATGTGATCTTATTAAAAAGCAATATGGCTCCACTGTCTTTTCTACTTACTTTATATCTGGTTTTAGTCCTTTAGGTTTACACTGAAAACATTTGACCCGGAAATGATTTAGCAAAAGGGGAAGCATTGACTTTGAGCTCACATTACGAGGCTGATGGACAGGGAGAGGTATAGATAGAGAACAATGCATGGGAGAGAAAATCACCTCAACCACATTGTACTTCATTTTTATTTTATTTATTTATTATTTTGAAAGAAGTAAAACACCCTGAGTAATAGCTGTTTTTTTTCCATGCTCTCTATTCCCTGTTTTATAATGTTTTTAAATTTTATTGCAAGAGTAATGACCCTACTCTAACCACGGCCACATAACTAGAGCTGCACCCTTTTCTATTCCAGAGAGGGAAAAATAGAGGAAGAGTAGTATCAACAATAAGATATATTATTGTCTCCTGTAGGTGTTTAATGACCCCATCCATGGCCATATAGAGATGCATCCTCTGCTGGTCCGTATCATCGACACCCCTCAGTTCCAGAGGCTCCGCCACATTAAGCAGCTGGGAGGAACATACTTTGTCTTCCCTGGAGCCTCCCACAACCGCTTCGAACACTCTATAGGGTATGTAGGAGTGTGTGTAAGTATGCACTAGCATAGAGTACAAGTGTGGGTGCCTGAGCACTTCATAGTTTAAAGGTGTGTGGGCATGACCTATATAGGGTGTGTACACCTTTTTAAATCCAAGATGTGGAGTGTACATGCGCAAATTGGCATTTAGTCTAAGTGGTTTTAGAGGCCCTACCCTGCATTCAAAGTGTGTGTGGTGTCAGGAAAATAACCTCACACTCAACGTCAGCAAAACAAAGGAGATGATCGTGGACTTCAGGAAACAGCAGAGGGAGCACCCCCCCTATCTACATCGACGGGACAATAGTGGAGAAGGTGGAACGTTTTTTTTTTATTCTTCGGCGTACACATCACGGACAAACTGAATTGGTCCACCCACACAGACAGCGTGGTGAAGAAGGTGCAACAGTGCCTCTTCAACCTCAGGAGGCTGAAGAAATTTGGCTTATCTCCAAAAACACTCACAAACATTTACAGATGCCCAATCGAGAGCATCGTGTCGGGCTGTATCACCGCAACTGCTTCGCCCACAACCGTAAGGCTCTCCAGAAGGTAGTGAGGTCTGCACAACGCATCACCAGGGGCAAACTACCTTCCCTCAAGGACACCTACACCACCCGATGTCACAGGAAGGCCATAAAGATCATCAAGGACAACAACCACCCGAGCCACTGCCTGTTCACCCTGCTATCATCCAGAAGGCGAGGTCAGTACAGGTGCATCAAAGCTGGGACCGAGAGACTGAAAAACAGCTTCTATCTCAAGGCCATCAGACTGTTAACCAGCCACCACTAACATTGAGTGGCTGCTGCCCTACATACCCTACATTACTCATCTCATATGTATATACTGTACTCTATACCATCTACTGCATCTTGCCTATGCCGCATGGCCATCGCTCATCCATATATTTATATGTACATATTCTTATTAATTCCTTTACACTTGTGTTTAAAAGGTAGTAGTTGTAAAATTGTTAGATTACTTGTTAGATATTACTGAATGGTCGGAACTAGAAGCACAAGCATTTTGCTACACTCGCATTAACATCTGTTAACCATGTGTATGTGACAAATAAGGTTTGATTTGATTTCAAAAGGCACAATAGAAACTGTCCTGGTTCTTTTTCAGCCCCTAGCCCCTTCTTTAAGCTCCCAGTTCCCAGTGGTTACCTAGCAGGTTTCCTGAGTTGTAAAATGGTTGTTGTGGTCGTGTGTTTCAGGGTGGGCTTCCTGGCAGGTTCGCTGGTCCAGGAGTTGAATGAGAGACAACCAGAGCTCTTCATCTCTCGTAGAGACATATTGTGTGTCCAGATCGCCGGTCTCTGTCACGACCTGGGTGAGTCTCACACACACACCACACACATATATACACACTTTTTTTTCAATCTTACTTTCTCATAAATGTGATATCTCTCACTCTCCAGGTCATGGTCCTTTCTCCCATATGTTTGATGGGATGTTCATCCCCAAAGTGCGCCCAGAATCTAAGTGGAATGTAAGACCTTTCTTTCCTCATCCTCTCTCGTTTCCTCCTTTTTTTGCTCTGTCTACATGTCTGTGCTGTTGTTTGTGTCAATATCTTCCTGTGTGTGCTCAAACATGTGCAGGTCACCTGTATTTGTGTGTACGCTCACGTTGTGTGTGTTACAGCACGAGGAGGCGTCCCTGGCCATGTTTGACCACCTGGTGTGTGAGAACGCCTTGGAGCCGGCGATGAAGGAGCATGGCCTGGTCCTTCCTGATGACCTGGTCTTCATCAAGGAGCAGATTGCTGGACCACAGAACACTGTCCTCCTCAGCCAGGGAGTAAGTCAGCCAGCCAGTGAGCCGGTTAGTCAGTCAATCAACCAATTTAAGAATCATGGAGGTGTGGGTTTGTTTCCCACTTCTGACACCAATGGTAACGGAGACCGCCCTAGTGGTGGAAGTTTCGGTGAAGAAGCCCAAACATGACGATAACAAATAGAAAATATATGTTGGGGGTAAACTGAATAAATCAACACCTGAAAGCCACTCTGCCCCTTGTTGCCTCCTCACTGAAACCTTCACCGCTAGGGCGGTAAACGTTACAATCATCAATCAACATTAATCAGTCAACAAACATCAATCAATATTACTTCATGAATATGATTTATTTATGCTTTCTAGCATTTCATTGTCTACGGGTTGAATTTAAACTAATTTGAACTAATTTGGAGTTTCATGCTCGGATGTCTGTCTGTAGTCTGAGTCTGTTCTTTTTCCCTCCACAGTGGCCATATAAGGGCCGACCAGAGGAGAAGTCCTTCCTCTATGAGATTGTGGCCAACAAAAGGAACGGCATCGATGTAGACAAGTGGGACTACTTCGCCAGGTGAGTCCCCCAGTTGGAGTTTATCCCTTTTAGAAACTATTACTGGAGTAAGCTATATTAGAGATCTAACAATACATAGGAACATTGGAGTATATTAGGAAAATAGTATGGGTAACTTTTCTTAAATAATCTTCAGGGCCTAAAATGAACACCTGCCAAATGCGGTATAGATTTTGGCATTGGCAGGTAAGATGTTTATTTCATCAGCCACGTTGGTGGGTGGTCAGGGCTCCACAGTGAGAGCATTTCACCTGAATAAAAAGTATGATCACATTTATAGCAAAATAAATGCTGCTGTTTTGTAGCCAAAGAACTACGAATCCTATATAGCCTATTCCACCTTGCGCTTCAACACTGTCTGGCTATAATGTGCGCATTTGAATAGCTGAGTGAAATATATATTTTCAGACGCGCTGCTCACAGGCATAAAACTATAAAAGTTGGTCTAATTTACTTGAAACTAAAGTCTACTGAAGTGAGACTTTGTCCTTGTGTTTCTTGTCTATTTACATTGTTTTGTTCACAAGCTAGGTTGTTTCTCTATGTTTGACTTTCAACTGCTAGGGAAGAGAAGACAAATCTTCTACTAGTCAGACTCAATCTCATAGGCACTAACATGACTCGAGTCATGCTACCACGGTAACCTCCCGCCCTTAAAGGGGCAGGTGAATTTTGTCTCATCTGTGATATTTTGGTTAAAAGATTCAGGTCACAAAAAAAATGAAATTAACTTGTTGACTTACCCCATCCCGGTAGCGGGATAATTGTCAATAGCAACGCTGAATAGCATAGCACAGTCAAATAATATTACTAAAAAATATTCATATTCATGAAATCACAAGTGCAATATTGCAAAACACAGCTTAGCCTTTTGTTAATCCCCCTGTCGTCTCAGATTTTGAAATTATACTTTACAGAGAAAGCAATCCAAGCGTTTGTGTAAGTTTATCGATCGCATGACAAAACATTAAGTACACTTAGTATCAGGTAGCTTGGTCACGAAAATCAGAAAAGCAAATTAATCGTTTACCTTTGATGATCTTCGGATGTTTTCACTCACGAGACTCCCAGTTACACAACAAATGTTCCTTTAGTTCCATAAAGATTATTTTTATATACCTCCGTTTGTTTGTCGCGTTATGTTCAGAAATCCACAACGCAGACAAAAATTCCAAATAATATCCATAATGTCCACAGAAACATGTCAAACGTTTTTTATAATCAATCCTCAGGTTGTTTTTAAAATATATATTCGATAATATATCAACTGGGAGTGTAGGTTTTTCAAAAGGACCGGGAGAAACAATGGCCTCTTTACTCTGTTACGTAAAACTCATTCTGAGAGCCCCCACCTATCCACTTACACAATGTGATCTCTCTTGCTAATTTTTCTAAATAAAAGCCTGAAACTATGTCTAAAGACTTAGGGAAGCCATAGAAAAAGGGATCTGGTTGATATTCCTTTAAATGGAGGATAGGCATGTATAGGAACAGAGAGGTTTCAAAATAAGAGGCACTTCCTGATTGGATTTTCCTCAGGTTTTCGCCTGCAATATCAGTTCTGTTATACTCACAGACAATATTTTGACAGTTTTGGAAACTTTAGAGTGTTTTCTATCCTAATCTGACAATTATATGCATATTCTAGTTTCTGGGGCTAAAAAATAGGCCGTTTCAAATGGGTACGTTTTTGCCAAAAACGAAAATACTGCCCACTACACGCAAACGGTTAAACAATATACCACATTGCTTCTTTCTAGTATTAAATTTCTTTTTTTTTCAGAAACATTACAAAGCATGCTCATCTGTTTTGTTGGTGTAATTGGTGTAATTTTAGCGGGAAAAAATATTTTTGCTGGTAAAAACGTTTTTTTGTCAAATGCACCAAATAGACTTTATAGTGAAATGCAAGCCCTTAACCAACAATGCTTTAAGAAGTTAAGACTTCATGTAATTTTTTTCTTAGGTAAAAAATAGTTAAGTAGAAAATAAAAGTAACCAATAAACAGCAGCAGTAAAATAACAAGCGAGGCTTTTTACAGGGGGTGCCGATACAGAGTCAATGTGTGGGGGCACCGGTTAGTCGAAGTAATTGAGGTATTATGTACATGTAGGTAGAGTTAAAGTGACTATGCATAGATTATAAATGGGGAGTAGCAGTGTAAAAGAGGGGTCTGGGTAGCCCTTTGATTAGCTGTTCAGGAGTCTTATGGCTTGGGGGGTAGAAGCTGTTTAGAAGCCTTTTGGACCTAGATTTGGCGCTCCGGTACCACTTGCCGTGCAGTAGCAGAGAGAACAGTCTATGACTAGGGTGGCTGGAGTCTTTGACCATTTGTAGGGCCTTCCTTTGGCACCGCCTGATATAGAGGTCCTGCATGGCAGGAAGCTTGGCCCCAGTGATGTACTGAACTGTACGCACAACCCTATGTAGCACCTTGCGGTCGGTGGCCGAGCAGTTGCCATACCAGGCAGTGATGCAACCAGTCAGGATGCTCTCGATGGTGCAGCTGTAGAACCTTTTGAGAATCTGGGGACCCATGCCAAATCTTCTCAGTCTCCTGCCTGCTTCACAACTGTCTTAGTGTGTTTAGACCATGATAGTTTGTTGGTGATGTTG
The DNA here is from genome assembly GCF_036934945.1 of Oncorhynchus masou masou. Classification (NCBI taxonomy): domain Eukaryota; kingdom Metazoa; phylum Chordata; class Actinopteri; order Salmoniformes; family Salmonidae; genus Oncorhynchus; species Oncorhynchus masou. The sequence goes on along the minus strand of NC_088228.1, from coordinate 31,320 downwards.
ACACCAAGGAACTTGAAGCTCTCAACCTGTTCCACTACAGCCCCGTCGATGAGAATGGGGACGTACCTGTTCCTCCTTTTCCTGTAGTCCACACTCATCTCCTTTGTCTTGATCACGTTGAGGAAAAGGTTGTTGTCCTGGCACCACACGGCCAGGTCTCTGACCTCCTCCCTATAGGCGGTCTCATCGTTGTTGGTGATCAGGCCTACCACTGGTGTCATCGGCAAACTTAATGATGGTGTTGGAGTCATGCTTGGCCACGCAGTCATGAGTGAACAGGGAGTACAGGAGGGGACTGAGCACGCACCCCTGAGGGGCCCCCGTGTTGAGGATCAGCGTGGCGAATGTGTTGTTCCTTACCACCTGACGGGGCGACCCGTCAGGAAGTCCAGGATCCAGTTGCAGAGGGATGTGTTTAGTCCCAGGGTCCTTAGCTTAGTGATGAACTTCGAGGGCACTATGGTGTTGAACGCTGAGCTGTAGTCAATGAATAGCATTCTCACATACATTACCCTTCAAAAGTTTGGGGTCACTTAAAACCTATTTTTTGTCCTTCAAAATAACATCAAATTGATCAGTGTAGACATTGTTAATGTTGTAAATGACTATTGTAGCTTGAAACAGCGGATTTTTTATGGAGTATCTACATAGGCGTACAGAGGCCCATTATCAGCAACAATCACTCCAGTGTTACAATAGCACGTTGTGTTAGCTAATCCAAGTTTATCATTTGAAAAGGCTAATTGATCATTAGAAAACCCTTTTGCAATTATATTAGCACAGCTGAAAACTGTTGTTCTGATTTAAAGAAGCAATAAAACTGGTCTTCTTTAGACTAGTTGAGTATCTGGAGTATCAGCATTTGTGGGTTTAATTACAGGTTCAAAATGGCCAGAAACAAAGAACTTTCTTCTGAAACTCATCAGTCTATTCTTGTTCTGAGAAATGAAGGCTATTCCATGCAAGAAATTGCCAAGAAACTGAAGATCTCATACAACGCTGTGTATTACACCCTTCACAGAACAGTGCAAACTGGCTCTATCCAGAATAGATAGAGGAGTGGGAGGCCCCGGTGCACAACTGAGCAAGAGAACAAGTACATTAGTGTCTCTTGTTTGAGAAACCGATGACTCACAAGTCCTCAACTGGCAGCTTCATTAAATATTACCTGCAAAACACCAGTCTCAACATCAACCGTTTCGGCCTGCTAACTGCTACCTTGTTTAGCCCCGGCCTACTAACTGTTAGCTTGTTAGCACAGGCCTGCTAACCGTCTGAATCGCCTCATCCCAAACACTCACTGGACCCATATTTACTCTCTTATCTCTTTCCGATTTTTGATTTGTTTATACCTTCCGGTAACCTGCCTCACCCAATGTGATACGGAATCGCTATTATTTTTAATTTTTAGAACACACTCAAGAACCTCCAGAAGCTAGCTAACTAGCTAACTAGCTAACTAGCTACAAGCTATTTAGTCATTGTTAGTTTTTTTAAAACCTGGATAACACTCACTAATCCAGCTTCCCTGCCCCCTGGACTCTGATCACTTGGCTACATAGCTGATGCACGCTGGACTGTCCATTAATCACGGTACCTCATTCTGCTTGTTTATGTTTTATCTGTCGGCCCCGTTGCCTAGTCAACGCCATTTTACCTGCTGTTGTTGTGCTAGCTGATTAGCTGTTGTTGTCTCACCTACTGTTTAAGCTAGCTTTCCCAATTCAACACCTGTGATTACTGTATGCCTCGCTGTATGTCTCTCTCAAATGTCAATATGCCTTTTATACTGTTGTTCAGGTTAGTTATCATTGTTTTAGTTCACAATGGAGCGCCTAGTTCCACTCTTCATAAACCTGATACCTCCTTTGTCCCACCTCCCACACATGCGGTCACCTCACCCATTACAACTAGCATGTCCAGAGATACAACCTCTCTCATCATCGCCCAGTGCCTGGGCTTACCTCCGCTGTACCCGCACCCCACCATACCCCTGTCTGCGCATTATGCCCTGAATATATTCTACCATGCCCAGAAACCTGCTCCTCTTATTCTCTGTCCCCAATACTCTAGGCGACCAGTTTTGATAGCCTTTAGCCGCACCCTCATACTACTCCTTCTCTGTTCCGCGGGTGATGTGGAGGTAAACCCAGGCCCTGCATGTCCCCAGGCACCCTCATTTGTTGACTTCTGTGATCGAAAAAGCCTTGGTTTCATGCATGTCAACATCAGAAGCCTCCTCCCTAAGTTTGTTTTACTCACCGCTTTAGCACACTCTGCTAACCCTGATGTCCTTGCCGTGTCTGAGTCCTGGCTCAGGAAGGCCACCAAAAATTTGGAGATTTCCATGCCCAACTATAACATCTTGCGTCAAGATAGAACTGCCAAAGGGGGAGGAGTTAGCCTGCAAAGTAATGTCATACTTTCCAGGTCCATACCCAAACAGTTCAAACTACTAATTTTGAAAATTACTCTCTCCAGAAATAAGTCTCTCACTTTTGCCGCCTGCTACCGACCCCCCTCAGCTCCCAGCTGTGCCCTGGACACCATTTGTGAATTGATCGCCCCCCATCTAGCTTCAGAGTTTGTTCTTTTAGGTGACCTAAACTGGGATATGCTTAACACCCCGGCAGTCCTACAATCTAAGCTAGATGCCCTCAATCTCACACAAATCATCAAGGAACCCACCAGGTACAACCCTAACTCTGTAAACAAGGGCACCCTCATAGACGTCATCCTGACCAACTGGCCCTCCAGATACACCTCCGCTGTCTTCAACCAGGATCTCAGCGATCACTGCCTCATTGCCTGTATCCGCTACGGAGCCGCAGTCAAACGACCACCCCTCATCACTGTCAAACGCTCCCTAAAACACTTCTGTGAGCAGGCCTTCCTAATCGACCTGGCCCGGGTATCCTGGAAGGACATTGACCTCATCCCGTCAGTTGAGGATGCCTGGTCATTCTTTAAAAGTAACTTCCTCACCATTTTAGATAAGCATGCTCCGTTCAAAAAATGCAGAACCAAGAACAGATACAGCCCTTGGTTCACTCCAGACCTGACTGCCCTCGACCAGCACAAAAACATCCTGTGGCGGACTGCAATAGCATCGAATAGTCCCCGCGATATGCAACTGTTCAGGGAAGTCAGGAACCAATACACGCAGTCAGTCAGAAAAGCTAAGGCCAGCTTCTTCAGGCAGAAGTTTGCATCCTGTAGCTCCAACTCCAAAAAGTTCTGGGACACTGTGAAGTCCATGGAGAACAAGAGCACCTCCTCCCAGCTGCCCACTGCACTGAGGCTAGGTAACACGGTCACCACCGATAAATCTATGATTATCGAAAACTTCAACAAGCATTTCTCAACGGCTGGCCATGCCTTCCGCCTGGCTACTCCAACCTCGGCCAACAGCTCCGCCTCCACCGCAGCTTCTCGCCCAAGCCATTCCAGGTTCTCCTTTACCCAAATCCAGATAGCAGATGTTCTGAAAGAGCTGCAAAACCTGGACCCGTACAAATCAGCTGGGCTTGACAATCTGTACCCTCTATTTCTGAAACTATCCGCCGCCATTGTCGCAACCCCTATTACCAGCATGTTCACCCTCTCTTTCATATCGTCTGAGATCCCCAAGGATTGGAAAGCTGCCGCAGTCATCCCCCTCTTCAAAGGGGGAGACACCCTGGACCCAAACTGTTACAGACCTATATCCATCCTGCCCTGCCTATCTAAGGTCTTCGAAAGCCAAGTCAACAAACAGGTCACTGACCATCTCGAATCCCACCGTACCTTCTCCGCTGTGCAAATCTGGTTTCCGAGCCGGTCACGGGTGCACCTCAGCCACACTCAAGGTACTCAATGATATCATAACCGCCATCGATAAAAGACAGTACTGTGCAGCCGTCTTCATCGACCTTACCAAGGCTTTCGACTCTGTCAATCACCATATTCTTATCGGCAGACTCAGGAGCCTCGGTTTTTCGGATGACTGCCTTGCCTGGTTCACCAATTACTTTGCAGACAGAGTTCAGTGTGTCAAATCGGAGGGCATGCTGTCCGGTCCTCTGGCAGTCTCTATGGGGGTGCCACAAGGTTCAATTCTCAGGCCGACTCTTTTCTCTGTATATATCAATGATGTTGCTCTTGCTGCGGGCGATTCCCTGATCCACCTCTACGCAGACGACACCATTCTATATACTTCCGGCCCGTCCTTGGACACTGTGCTATCTAACCTCCAAACGAGCTTCAATGCCATACAACACTCCTTCCGTGGCCTCCAACTGCTCTTAAACGCTAGTAAAACCAAATGCATGCTTTTCAACCGATCGCTGCCTGCACCCGCATGCCCGACGAGCATCACCACCCTGGACGGTTCCGACCTTGAATATGTGGACACCTATAAGTACCTAGGTGTCTGGCTAGACTGTAAACTCTCCTTCCAGATTCATATCAAACATCTCCAATCGAAAATCAAATCAAGAGTCGGCTTTCTATTCCGCAACAAAGCCTCCTTCACTCACGCCGCCAAACTTACCCTAGTAAAACTGACTATCCTACCGATCCTCGACTTCGGCGATGTCATCTACAAAATTGCCTCCAACACTCTACTCAGCAAACTGGATGCAGTTTATCACAGTGCCATCCGTTTTGTCACTAAAGCACCTTATACCACCCACCACTGCGACTTGTATGCTCTAGTCGGCTGGCCCTTGCTACATATTCGTCGCCAGTCCCACTGGCTCCAGGTCATCTACAAGTCCATGCTAGGTAAAGCTCCGCCTTATCTCAGTTCACTGGTCACGATGGCAACACCCATCCGTAGCACGCGCTCCAGCAGGTGTATCTCACTGATCATCCCTAAAGCCAACACCTCATTTGGTCGCCTTTCGTTCCAGTACTCTGCTGCCTGTGACTGGAACGAATTGCAAAAATCCCTGAAGTTGGAGACTTTTATCTCCCTCACCAACTTCAAACATGTGCTATCCGAGCAGCTAACCGATCGCTGCAGCTGTACATAGTCTATTGGTAAATAGCCCACCCATTTTCACCTACCTCATCCCCACACTGTTTTATTTATTCACTTTTCTGCTCTTTTGCACACCAGTATCTCTACCTGTACATGACCATCTGATCATTTATCACTCCAGTGCTAATCTGCAAAATTGTAATTATTCGCCTACCTCCTCATGCCTTTTGCACACAATGTATATAGACTCGCCTTTTTTTGTACTGTGTTATTGACTTGTTAATTGTTTACTCCATGTGTAACTCTGTGTTGTCTGTTCACACTGCTAAGCTTTATCTTGGCCAGGTCGCAGTTGCAAATGAGAACTTGTTCTCAACTAGCCTACCTGGTTAAATAAAGGTGAAATAAAATAAAAAACAGTGAAGAGGCGACTCCGGGACGCTGGCCTTCTAGGCAGAGTTGCAAAGAAAAAGCCATATGCACATTGCAAAGAAAAAGCCAATACACATTGCCTGTGAGCATCAGAGGTGAACCAGTTGCTTACACAGCTTGAGCAAGACATTCATCAGCATTTCTCTGACTACTTCCCTCCATTGAGTCAAATAAACTTCTGATTCCAGGAGGACCATGAGCTGTTGCTATTGATAAGGTGTCTGATTCATCATCTTCACCTCGAATTGTCAGAGGTTGCTTGTTGTGAGCGCTGAGGGAACTTTATGCACTTGGCCAGATGATTCTGCATCTTTGTTGCATTCTTCACATACTATTTGGCACAGTATTTGTAAATGTACACAGCTTGTCCTTCTACATGACCTACAGTGAAATGTCTCCACACATCAAATAGTGCCTGTGGCATTTTCCTGTAAAGATTAGAAAAAAATGAGTAAAGGAAACAACAAATACAATTCCATATACAGATAAATAGTTAAGTAGTTAGATTAAACAACTAATTTGTCAGGTACATTTTTTAAAATGAAACCTGTATGAAAACAGGTGAATTAACACTCCTCAGTTAGCAGGGTCCTTGGCTAGACAGTGTAGTAGTGTGGGCTCAATAGCATCTCATTAGTGTGCAAGATCTTGAGAATCAGCTGTACATGTGATGGAAGAATGCACTGTGCATGCAGAGGGTTGCAATTCCATTGAAATGGGGATAGTTTAACAAAAAATATGCCACAAGACCTAGAATTGCCTAATGTGTATCCCATACAAAAGGTTAACTGTTATAAGAACTTTTTTTTTTATGAAAAAAAAATCCCAAATTCCCGGGCTTAACTTCCAATGGAAAATTTCTGGGAAAGTTTCCGACCCTTGCAACCCTAGTCTCTACACCATTTCACATTTTGCTACATTAGACCGAATCCTGGTGGTGAGTCACATATATGTTCTTCTTCACTTCATCTAACCTGACCTCTGCCCAAATTGCTCACTCTTCTCTAACTCACGGCTGTCATGATCACTTGTACCAGACTGTGTCTCTTCTCCTCCCATAGGATCTCTGATGGCTAACAATATCATATCCTAACAGAATGTAAACCTTAAACGTTCCCCTCTCTCCCTCAGTGACATGAATAATAAGTATATTTCATATCTAAAAGTCAGATTTCATCGAAATCTTCCATAAATCCCCCTTGTGACAGGAAATGGACGCTTGTTGTGTGCAACAGGGAGTAGCAATTGAATGGAAGCTTCACACAAGAAATGGGTTAAATTAAAATGGGTTAAAAATTAAATGGGTTAAAATCTTGCTGGAAGTGACAGGGTTGGTGTAGGGATGTGTCAAAATGCAGAATTTTAGCACTTAAGCAAGCCTTTATTCATATAAAATCTGATTAATTGAATTCTCCATGTCGTCTATATTAAAGGGCACTTCATTTAATATAACAGGCTTTAAAATTCCAATATTGACGCACAAAGACACTCATTTTGTGGAACTACCATTTCATTGTAGAGCAAAGGAAATGCATAAACATTTACATTTTGTTTAGTGAGATCCTTTTTTTTTTACTTAAATGACAACAGGAACATTGAAAATTAATCTGATTTTATTTATAAAAAGTGAAAACATTTTAACATAATGGATACATCAAAAACAGTATGGCAGGTAAAGGAAAACCCAGACAACCAACAGAGACTCCCTCACTTTCTCACCCCACAGGGACTGCTTCCACCTCGGTATCCAAAATAACTTTGACTACCGTCGCTTTCTCAAGTTTGCCCGTGTGTGTGAGGTGGACGGGAAGAAGCACATCTGCACCCGAGACAAGGTAAATGCTTCTGCTTGGCCCTCAGTTACACCTCCTATTCATTCCCTTCATTTATGTTTTCATTCAACTTTTGGTAAAGTAGTTAGGGAGTAGCCTAGTTTAGTGGTGATATCCATGTGTGTTGTCCACATACAGGAAGTGGGTAATCTGTATGACATGTTCCACACACGCAACTGCCTGCATAGAAGGGCCTACCAGCACAAGGTGGGAAACATCATAGAGACAATGTAAGTACTCTCACCTCAACAGGTGTTTAATACTGGTAACTGCCAAGATAGAGGAAACACCAACATAGTATCTTAATAGCGTGTTGGGCCGCTACGAGCCAGAACAGCTTCAATGCACCTTGGCATAGTTTCTAAGTGTCTGGAAGTCAATTGGAGGGATGCGACACCATTCTTCCACAATAAATTCTATCATTTGTTGTTTTGTTGATTGTGGTAGAATCTCCCATAAGTGTTCAATTGGGTTGAGATCTGGTGACTGAGACTGCCATGGCATATGGTTTACATCGTGTTCATGCTCATCAAACCATTCAGTGACCACTCATGCCCTGTGTGTGGGGGCATTTGTATTTATTATGGATCCAAGGCGGCGGCTACTCTTCCTGGGGTCCGGCAAAATTAAGGCAGTAATACAATTTAAAAAAGATTACAATACATTCGTTACAGAATTTACAACACACAAAGTGTGCCCTTAGAACTTTACCCCACTACCACATATATCTACAACGAAAACATCCATGTGTATGTGTGTGTACGTTATCATGCCTGTTTATGCATGTGTATGTGCCTATGTTTGTGTTACTTCAGTCCTCGCTGTTCCATAAGGTGTGTTTTTATCTGCTTTTTAAATCTAATTTTACTGCTTGCATCAGTCACCTGATGTGGAATAGAGTTCCATGTAGTCACGGCTCTATGTAGTACTCCTCCCATAGTCTGTTCTGAACTTAGGGACTATGAAGGGACCTCTGGTGGCATGTCTTGTGGGGTATGCATGGGTGTCTGAGCTGTGTGCTAGTATTTTAAACAGACAGCTTGGTACCTTCAGCTTGTCAGCACCTCTTACAAAAACAGGTAATGAGGAAGTCAATCTCTCTTCCATGAGAGATTGACATGCATGTAATTGATGTTAGCTCTGTGTACATCTAAGGGCCAGCCGTGCTGCCCTGTTCTGAGCCAACTGCAATTTTCTCAAGTCCCTCTTTGTGGCACCTGACCACACGACTGAACAGTAGTCCAGGTGCGACAAAACCAGGGGATACCTAGTCAGTTGTACAACTGAATGCATTCAACCGAAATGTGTCTTCCACATTTAACTCAACCCCCTGTGAATCGGTGAGGTGCGGGGGGCTGTTTTTTCAATCTTTATTAACAGCATGCCACTGGCTTTACTCCAAGCCTAATCCTAACCCTTTAACGACATGCCACTGGCTTTGAGTAAAACCAGTGTGTTTGTTAGTGGTGTAGGCATGTCATTAGTAAAGATTGAAAAAACAGCTAAGATATATTTTGAGTAGAGCAGCGTTTGGGTTTCGTCCAGCTTTGTTCTATGGTGCTTAAATAAATGCAGTAGTTCTTAACCAGTGACTGCCTCCTGCCTACTCCTCTCTACACCAGTAACAAACACACTGGTTTTACTCAAAGCCAGTGGCATGTCGTTAGTAAAGATTCAAAAAAGTTAGAGGCCTAGACAGCTGCCTTGTGGAATTCCTGATTCTACCTGGATTATATTTGAGATGTTTCCATTAAAGAACACCCTCTGTGTTCTGTTAGACAGGTAACTCTTTATCCACAATATAGCAGGGGGTGTAAAGCCATAACACACGTTTTTGCAGCAGCAGACTATGATCAACAATGTCAAAAGCTGAACTATATAATTGTATCATCAATTTTTATCAGCCAATCATCAGTCATTTGTGTAAGTGCTGTGCTTGTTGAGTGTCCTTCTCTATAAGCATGCCGAAAGTCTGTTGTCAATTTGTTTACTGTGAAATAGCATTGTATGTTGTCAAACACTATTTTTCCAGAAGTTTACTAAGGTTTGGTAACCGGCTGATTGGTGGGCTATTTGAGCCAGTAAAGGGAGCTTTACTATACTTGAGTAGTGGAATGACTTTAGCTTCCCTATAGGCCTGACGGCACACACTTTCTAGTAGGCTTAAATTGACGATGTGGCAACATCATCCACTATTATCCACAGTAATCTTCCATCCAAGTTGTCAGACCTCAGTGGCTTGTCATTGTTGATAGACAACAGTACTTTTTTCACCTCTTCCACATTTTCATAAATTGTCAGATATACTTGGATGTGTAGTGTCAGCGTTTGTTGCTGGTATGTCATCCCTAAGTTTGCTAATCTTGCCAATGAGAAAGAAATTAAAGTAGTTGGCAATATCAGTTGCTTTTGTGATAAATGAGCGATCTTATTCAATGAATGATGAAGCTGAGTTGGCATTGTTATCCTATGGGGACATAGTCGTGGTTGCCAAAATAATGGCCTGCCCAGCATGTTTGTTGCTTAATTAACTCAATGCCATACAACTCTCCTTCCGTGGCCTCCAATTGCTCTTAAATACAAGTAAAACTAAATGCATGCTCTTCAACCAATCGCTACCCGCTCCTACCCGCCTGTCCAACATCACTACTCTGGACGGCTCTGATTTAGAATACGTGGACAACTACAAATACTTAGGTGTCTGGTTAGACTGTAAACTCTCCTTCCAGACCCATATCAAATATCTCCAATCCAAAGTTAAATCTAGAATTGGCTTCCTATTTCGCAACAAAGCATCCTTCACTCATGCTGCCAAACATACCCTTGTAAAACTGACCATCCTACCAATCCTCGACTTTGGCGATGTCATTTACAAAATAGCCTCCAATACCCTACTCAACAAATTGGATGCAGTCTATCACAGTGCAATCCGTTTTGTCACCAACGCCCCATATACTACCCACCATTGCGACCTGTACGCACTCGTTGGCTGGCCCTCGCTTCATACTCGTCGCCAAACCCACTGGCTCCATGTCATCTACATGACCCTGCTAGGTAAAGTCCCCCCTTATCTCAGCTCGCTGGTCACCATAGCATCTCCCACCTGTAGCACACGCTCCAGCAGGTATATCTCTCGTCACCCCCAAAACCAATTCTTTCTTTGGCCGCCTCTCCTTCCAGTTCTCTGCTGCCAATGACTGGAACGAACTACAAAAATATCTGAAACTGGAAACACTTATCTTCCTCACTAGCTTTAAGCACCAACTGTCAGAGCAGCTCACAGATTACTGCACCTGTACATAGCCCACCTATATTTTAGCCCTAACAACTACCTCTTTCCCTACTGTATTTAATTAATTTATTTATTTTGCTCCTTTGCACCCCCTTATTTTTATTTCTACTTTGCACATTCTTCCATTGCAAATCTACCATTCCAGTGTTTTACTTGCTATATTGTATTTACTTTGCCACCATGGCCTTTTTTTGCCTTTACCTCCCTTATCTCACCTCATTTGCTCACATCGTATATAGACTTGTTTATACTGTATTATTGACTGTATGTTTGTTTTACTCCATGTGAAACTCTGTGTCGTTGTATGTGTCGAACTGCTTTGCTTTATCCTGGCCAGGTCGCAATTGTAAATGAGAACTTGTTCTCATCTTGCCTACCTGGTTAAATAAAGGTGAAATAAAAAATAAATAAATTATGGCCCCCTCCCAAGCTTCATTATGGCCCTCCCTCATGTCTCATTATGCCCCCACCCCTCCCTCATGTCTCATTATGCCCCCCCCCCTCCCTCATGTCTCATTATGCCGCCCCCTCCCTCATGTCTCATTATGGCCCCCTCCCTCATGTCTCATTATGCCCCCCCCTCCCTCATGTCTCATTATGCCCCCCCTCCCTCATGTCTCATTATGGCCCCCTCCCTCATGTCTCATTATGCCCCCCCTCCCTCATGTCTCATTATGCCCCCCCCTCCCTCATGTCTCATTATGCGCCCCTCCTCCCTCTTGTCTCATTATGCCTACCTCATGTCTCATTATGCCCCCCTCCCTCATGTCTCATGTCTCATTATGGCCCCCCTTCCCTCATGTCTCATGTCTCATTATGCCCCCCCTCCCTCATGTCTCATTATGCCCCCCCCTCCCTCATGTCTCATTATGGCCTCCCCCTCCCTCATGTCTCATTATGCCTCCCCCTCCCTCATGTCTCATTATTGCCTCCCCCTCCCTCATGTCTCATTATCATCAAATTTATTTATATAGCCCTTCGTACGTCAGCTGATATCTCAAAGTGCTGTACAGAAACCCAGCCTAAAACCCCAAACAGCAAGCAATGCAGGTGTAGAAGCATGGTGGTTAGGAAAAACGCCCTAGAAAGGCCGAAACCTAGAGAGGAACCAGGCTATGTGGGGTGGCCAGTCCTCTTCTGGCTGTGCCGGGTGGAGATTATAACAGAACATGGGCAAGATGTTCAAATGTTCATAAATGACCAGCATGGTCAAATAATAATAATCACAGGCAGAACAGTTGAAACTGGAGCAGCAGCACAGCCAGGTGGACTGGGGACAGCAAGGAGTCATCATGTCAGGTAGTCCTGAGGCATGGTCCTTGGGCTCAGGTCCTCCGAGAAAGAGAGAAAGAAAGAAAGAAAGAAAGAGAGAAAGAAAGAGAGAAAGAAAGAGAGAAAGAAAGCATACAGTGCCTTGCGAAAGTATTCGGCCCCCTTGAACTTTGCGACCTTTTGCCACATTTCAGGCTTCAAACATAAAGATATAAAACTGTATTTTTTTGTGAAGAATCAACAACAAGTGGGACACAATCATGAAGTGGAACGACATTCATTGGATATTTCAAACTTTTTTAACAAATCAAAAACTGAAAAATTGGGCGTGCAAAATTATTTCAGTGCACCAAACTCTCTCCAGAAGTTCAGTGAGGATCTCTGAATGATCCAATGTTGACCTAAATAACTAATGATGATAAATACAATCCACCTGTGTGTAATCAAGTCTCCGTATAAATGCACCTGCACTGTGATAGTCTCAGAGGTCCGTTAAAAGCGCAGAGAGCATCATGAAGAACAAGGAACACACCAGGCAGGTCCGAGACACTGTTGTGAAGAAGTTTAAAGCCGGATTTGGATACAAAAAGATTTCCCAAGCTTTAAACATCCCAAGGAGCACTGTGCAAGCGATAATATTGAAATGGAAGGAGTATCAGACCACTGCAAATCTACCAAGACCTGGCCGTCCCTCTAAACTTTCAGCTCATACAAGGAGAAGACTGATCAGAGATGCAGCCAAGAGGCCCATGATCACTCTGGATGAACTGCAGAGATCTACAGCTGAGGTGGGAGACTGTCCATAGGACAACAATCAGTCGTATATTGCACAAATCTGGCCTTTATGGAAGAGTGGCAAGAAGAAAGCCATTTCTTAAAGATATCCATAAAAAGTGTTGTTTAAAGTTTGCCACAAGCCACCTGGGAGACACACCAAACATGTGGAAGAAGGTGCTCTGGTCAGATGAAACCAAAATTGAACTTTTTGGCAAAAATGCAAAACGTTATGTTTGGCGTAAAAGCAACACAGCTCATCACCCTGAACACACCATACCCACTGTCAAACATGGTGGTGGCAGCATCATGGTTTGGGCCTGTTTTTCTTCAGCAGGGACAGGGAAGATGGTTACAATTGATGGGAAGATGGATGGAGCCAAATACAGGACCATTCTGGAAGAAAACCTGATGGAGTCTGCAAAAGACCTGAGACTGGGACGGAGATTTGTCTTCCAACAAGACAATGATCCAAAACATAAAGCAAAATCTACAATGGAATGGTTCAAAAATAAACATATTCAGGTGTTAGAATGGCCAAGTCAAAGTCCAGACCTGAATCCAATCGAGAATCTGTGGAAAGAACTGAAAACTGCTGTTCACAAATGCTCTCCATCCAACCTCACTAAGCTCGAGCTGTTTTGCAAGGAGAAATTGGAAAAAATTTCAGTCTCTCGATGTGCAAAACTGATAGACATACCCCAAGCGACTTACAGCTGTAATCGCAGCAAAAGGTGGCGCTACAAAGTATTAACTTAAGGGGGCTGAATAATTTTGCACGCCCAATTTTTCAGTTTTTGATTTGTTAAAAAAGTTTGAAATATCCAATAAATGTCGTTCCACTTCATGATTGTGTCCCACTTGTTGTTCATTCTTCACAAAAAAATACAGTTTTATATCTTTATGTTTGAAGCCTGACATGTGGCAAAAGGTCGCAAAGTTCAAGGGGGACGAATACTTTCGCAAGGCATTGTACTTAAATTCACACAGGACACCGGATAGGACATCAGAAGTACTCCAGATATAACAAACTGACCCTAGCCCCCGACACATAAACTACTGCAGCATAAATACTGGAGGCTGAGACAGGAGGGGTCAGGAGACACTGTGGCCCCATCCGAGGACACCCCCGGACAGGGCCAAACAGGAAGTATATAACCCACCCACTTTGCCAAAGCACAGCCCCCACACCACTAGAGGGATATCTTCAACCACCAACTTACCATCCTGAGACAAGGCTGAGTATAGCCCACAAAGATCTCTGCCACGGCACAACCCAAGGGGGGGCGCCAACCCAGACATTATACACCCCCCTCCCTCATGTCTCATTATGCCCCCCCCTCTCATGTCTCATTATGGCCCCCTCCCTCATGTCTCATTATGCCCCCCCTCCCTCATGTCTCATTATGCCCCCCCCTCATGTCTCATTATGGCCCCCTCCCTCATGTCTCTTTATGGCCTCCTCCATCATGTCTCATTATGGCCCCCTCCCTCATGTCTCATTATGCCCCCCCCTCATGTCTCATTATGGCCTCCCCCTCCCTCATGTCTCTTTATGGCCTCCTCCCTCATGTCTCATTATGGCCCCCCCTCTCATGTCTCATTATGGCCCCCTCCCTCATGTCTCATTATGGCTCCCCCTCCCTCATGTCTCATTATGCTCCCTCCCTCATGTCTCATTATGCTCCCCCTCATGTCTCATTATGGCCCCCCTCCCTCATGTCTCATTATGCCCCCCCCCCTCTCATGTCTCATTATGCCCCCCTCCCTCATGTCTCATTATTGCCCCCCCCTCCCTCATTTCTCATTATTGCCCCCCCCTCCCTCATGTCTCATTATTGCCCCCCCCCTCCCTCATGTCTCATTATGCCCCCCCCTCCCTCATGTCTCATTATGCCCCCCCCTCCCTCATGTCTCATTATGGCCCCCCCCCTCCCTCATGTCTCATTATGCCCCCCCCCCCCCTCCCTCATGTCTCATTATGCCCCCCTTCCCTCATGTCTCATTATGCCCCCCCCCTCATGTCTCATTATGGCTCCCCCCTCATGTCTCATTATGGCTCCCCCTCTCATGTCTCATTATGGCCTCCCCCTCCCTCATGTCTCATTACGCCCCCCCCTCCCTCATGTCTCATTATGCCCCCCCCCTCCCTCATGTCTCATTATGCCCCCCCCTCACTCATGTCTCATTATGCCCCCCCCCTCCCTCATGTCTCATTATGCCCCCCCCCCTCCCTCATGTCTCATTATGCCCCCTCCCTCATGTCTCTTTATGGCCTCCTCCCTCATGTCTCATTATGGCCCCCCCTCTCATGTCTCATTATGCCCCCCCCTCATGTCTCATTATGGCCCCCTCCCTCATGTCTCTTTATGGCCTCCTCCCTCATGTCTCATTATGGCCCCCCTCCCTCATGTCTCATTATGCCCCCCCCCCTCATGTCTCATTATGGCCTCCCCCTCCCTCATGTCTCTTTATGGCCCCCCTCTCATGTCTCATTATGGCCCCCTCCCTCATGTCTCATTATGGCTCCCCCTCCCTCATGTCTCATTATGCTCCCTCCCTCATGTCTCATTATGCTCCCCCTCATGTCTCATTATGGCCCCCCTCCCTCATGTCTCATTATGGCCCCCCCCCCTCTCATGTCTCATTATGGCCCCCCCCCTCTCATGTCTCATTATGCCCCCCCTCTCATGTCTCATTTTGCCACCCCCTTCCCTCATGTCTCATTATGCCCCGCCTTCCCTCATGTCTCATTATGCCCCCCCTCCCTCATGTCTCATTATGCCCCCCCTCCCTCATGTCTCATTATGGCTCCCCCTCCCTCATGTCTCATTATGCCCCCCCTCCCTCATGTCTCATTATGCCCCCCTCCCTCATGTCTCATTATTGCCCCCCTCCCTCATGTCTCATTATTGCCCCCCCTCCCTCATGTCTCATTATTGCCCCCCCCCTCCCTCATGTCTCATTATGCCCCCCCTCCCTCATGTCTCATTATGCCCCCCCCCTCCCTCATGTCTCATTATGCCCCCCCCCTCCCTCATGTCTCATTATGGCCCCCCCCTCCCTCATGTCTCATTATGGCCCCCCCCCTCCCTCATGTCTCATTATGCCCCCCCCCTTCCCTCATGTCTCATTATGCCCCCCCCCCTTCCCTCATGTCTCATTATTGCCCCCCCTTCCCTCATGTCTCATTATTGCCCCCCCTCCCTCATGTCTCATTATTGCCCCCCCCTCCCTCATGTCTCATTATTGCCCCCTCCCTCCCTCATGTCTCATTATTGCCCCCCCTCCCTCATGTCTCATTATGCCCCCCCTAATGTCTCATTATGCCCCCCCCCTCCCTCATGTCTCATTATGCCCCCCCCTCCCTCATGTCTCATTATGCCCCCCCTTCCCTCATGTCTCATTATGCCCCCCCCCCCCCTTCCCTCATGTCTCATTATGCCCCCCCCCCTTCCCTCATGTCTCATTATGCCCCCCCCTCATGTCTCATTATGGCTCCCCCCTCTCATGTCTCATTATGGCCTCCCCCTCCCTCATGTCTCATTACGCCCCCCCTCCCTCATGTCTCATTATGCCCCCCCCCTCACTCATGTCTCATTATGCCCCCCCTCACTCATGTCTCATTATGCCCCCCCCCCCTCCCTCATGTCTCATTATGCCCCCCCCTCCCTCATGTCTCTTTATGGCCTCCTCCCTCATGTCTCATTATGCCCCCCCCTCTCATGTCTCATTATGGCCCCCTCCCTCATGTCTCTTTATGGCCTCCTCCCTCATGTCTCATTATGGCCTCCCCCTCCCTCATGTCTCTTTATGGCCTCCTCCCTCATGTCTCATTATGGCCCCCCCCTCTCATGTCTCATTATGGCCCCCTCCCTCATGTCTCATTATGGCTCCCCCTCCCTCATGTCTCATTATGGCTCCCCCTCCCTCATGTCTCATTATGCTCCCTCCCTCATGTCTCATTATGCTCCCCCTCATGTCTCATTATGGCCCCCCTCCCTCATGTCTCATTATGGCCCCCCCTCTCATGTCTCATTATGGCCCCCCTCTCATGTCTCATTATGCCCCCCCCTCTCATGTCTCATTATGCCACCCCCTTCCCTCATGTCTCATTATGCCCCCCCGCCTTCCCTCATGTCTCATTATGCCCCCCCCCCCTCCCTCATGTCTCATTATGCCCCCCCTCCCTCATGTCTCATTATGGCTCCCCCCTCATGTCTCATTATGGCTCCCCCCTCTCATGTCTCATTATGGCTCCCCCTCTCATGTCTCATTATGGCCTCCCCCTCCCTCATGTCTCATTATGCCCCCTCCCTCATGTCTCATTATGCCCCCCTCCCTCATGTCTCATTATGCCCCCCCCCCCCTCACTCATGTCTCATTATTGCCCCCCCCCTCACTCATGTCTCATTATTGCCCCCCCCTCCCTCATGTCTCATTATTGCCCCCCCTCCCTCATGTCTCATTATTGCCCCCTCCCTCCCTCATGTCTCATTATTGCCCCCCCCTCCCTCATGTCTCATTATTGCCCCCCCCTCCCTCATGTCTCATTATGCCCCCCCCTCCCTCATGTCTCATTATGCCCCCCCCCCCCTCCCTCATGTCTCATTATGCCCCCCCCCTCCCTCATGTCTCATTATGCCCCCCCTTCCCTCATGTCTCATTATGGCCTCCCCCTCCCTCATGTCTCATTATGCCCCCCCTCCCTCATGTCTCATTATGCCCCCCCCCTCCCTCATGTCTCATTATGCCCCCCTCCCTCATGTCTCATTATGCCCCCCCCTTCCCTCATGTCTCATTATGGCCTCCCCCTCCCTCATGTCTCATTATGGCTATTTTGAAGAATCTCAAATATAAAATATATTTTGATTTGTTTAACATGTCTTAATGTTGATGTCTTCATTATCATTCTACAAAGTAGAATACAAAGGAAAAACCCTGGAATGAGTAGGTGTCCAATCTTTCCCCTGGTACTGTATATCTGTGTTATTTCCTATATTTTATACATTCATACAGGTTCTCAGAAATAGATTTTTTTCTGCTGTATTTTATATGTTCAAAATTAGATGTTATATTGTCTTGTCTTTTTTTCAGGATCACAGAGGCCTTTTTAAAGGCAGACCCCCACATCCAGATACAAGGTTCAGGGGGAAAGATGTTCACCATCTCCACAGCAATAGACAACATGGAGGCCTACACTAAACTCACAGGTCCGTTCAACCCCATAGAAATATAAAGTGTAGAATGGCTCTGGTCTGTTCTACTTACTCTCAAACCTCTGGTTGTCTGGGTTTTATGCCAGGCGTCAAGGCTGTCCAAACAGGCTGGGTTTTCCATACCTGTTTTTTTTTGTGTGGCACATTGCTGTCCATACAATTACTGCTGTGTTTGGGTTGCATGATTACCTCTCATCTTCCCACACTCCTTATCACCTTGTCTCTCCCCTCTCCCTCTCTCCTCCTTTCCCCTGTAGACCATGTGTTTGAGCAGATTCTGTACTCGTCATCCTCTGAGCTGGCTGAGGCCAGAGAGATCCTCCAAAACATCACCTGCAGACGCCTCTACAAGTGTGTGGGACAGACTCAGGCTGAGAAGCGAATGGAGGTTTCACAGGTGTGTGTGCGTGTGTTTGGAGAGAGGATATCCTTCCATGGCATACTAGCGGAGCTTTCTACGAGATTCATATTATGTACCTCTCACCCTCGTCTTCTCTTCCCCCAGGAAAAGCTCCTGGACTGGGCAGGCTGTGTGGCGAGGTCCAGGCCTCAGAATGACCTTCAAAATGTTACTCTGCAGCCAGGGGACTTTGTTGTCAATGTGAGTGTCCAGTCTTTTCACCTCAATCAGGGAACTGATTGAAAACAGTTACCAGTTGTTCTGTTGAACATAGGTATCTCTTTGTAAGTCCATCTCTCCCCCTCTCTCTTTCTCTCTATCAGATCATCAACATGGACTGGGGTATGAAGGAGAAGAACCCCATCGACAAAGTGCGCTTCTACTGTAAGAACGACCCAACCAAAGCTTACCGGATCCGCAAGGACCAGGTCACTACTTCAATTACATATTTTTATTTTTTATTTTTTATTATCTAATCATTTTTGGAGCTTGGAAACATGATATAAGGAAATTGTTGTTCCTGTAGGTGTCCAAGCTGCTGCCAGAACGGTTTGCTGAGCAGCTTATCAGGGTCTACTGTAAGAAGACCGATGAGAGGACCATGGAGGCAGCTAAGAAGAACTTTGTCCAGTGGTGCATGGATATGAACTTCTCCAAACCTCAGGTCAGGAGGCCTCTCGCTTTCATTTATATATCATTTTATCTCAAGTTGTTAGCGTTTTTACGTTGACAGTGCAAGGCTAAGCCAGCTAGCTATCAATATTTTACCTGCACAACACACAGTATTTTCCCTGTTTAAAATTTACACTGGTATCCCTGTGTGTTTGTGATCACATTTATTTAGGATGGAGATGTGATTGCACCAGAGCTCACCCCTCTTAAGGCAAGCTGGGCACACAACAATGACAGTGATGATAATGATGAAGAGGATAGCCAGGGAGGAAGAGGCTGGGCTGCAGTCAATGGTGGACAAGAGAAGGCAAAGACCAGACTCTTTTAAGAGGAAGATGAGAAACGAGAGAGTATCCTTCTTTTTATGGCAGTGGTTACCAATCATGGTCTTTGAGGGCCACAGGGTATGCAAGGTTTTGTTCCAACCCAGCACTAACACACCTAGTTCAGCTAATCTATGTCATTAAGATGAACTGACTAGCTGAATCAGGTGTGTTCATGATGGGTTGTAACAAAAGCCTGCACACCCTGTTCCTCCCTAGGACCATGGGTTGGTGACCACCACCTCAAGAAAATGTGAGTCATACTTTCAGAAGCGTTCGCTTTAATCAGGGTTCTGTTCACTATGATTCAGTTTTTCCAGGGATTAGATCATGTAGTTTATTTTTAAATGTACTTTTTATGGTTTATTTCAAGCATACATTTTAGGTTTGGATATCTTAACGTCATGCTATTTCATGGTAAGAGAAGTGTGGGAGTATGTGAGTATACATACCTGTTCTCCCAGGCTATGCATGTTGATGTATGCCACTATCAGACATGGATCTTTCCTATAGCCAAGCAACAACTATTACATATTTATCCATCCTGGTGAAAGTTAGTCTTTGGACAATCATGCTGCTTTACCTTGTAATACTCCCAAAGCTGAATGTGTACTTATCCTTGGTGTTATATTTGATCCACATGCAAACAAACAGGTAGCCATTGTTTGTGTTTCAGGGCATTGTCTTTCTTTTATGCATGGTTTCTACGCTGTTTTAGTTTTTACATACCCACCTACCATAGTTAGCCTGGTCATGCATACCTACAGTATGTAGGCAAAAGTAGGAGTTGACTAAAGCACATACAGATCAGGGTACAATATAACTTAATTATCTTCTGAAAAGCCACCACTTTAACTGACAAACAATGTTAAGTTATCATATTATCTTTGTTTTCATCCATGTACCAGATAGCTACTGAGGCAAGTAGGTAAGCAGCTATCTGTCTAGTGTTTGGTATCATTTGGGAGTCTCGTTGTTATCTTCATTTAAACAATGTTTACCCTAAAGTCTGCCTCGAGATGAGCCCACAGCTGTTGATCAGCCATGTTTGTTGATTTAAGTTATGCACTTTGTTTTAAATAAAGAATATAATTTTGAATGAAAGACTAATTGGGGGGAGAGTCTCACCATTTGAAGGGTTTTGTAATACAGAATGTAACTAATCACATCTGCGAAATTACAACCCTCTTTTCTGCCTGGCTGTCTCTGTTCTGTTTCCTTACAACTTTGTGTAGAAGACAGCTCTGGGGGGGGGGGGTCTATGGTAAACTGCTTGAGTCGTTCACGTTAGGATGGAGTGCATAGTATAACTTGTTGTGAGGGGGTCAGTGCTATCCGGGTTCCTTGGGACTTTCCTACCCTAAACCTTAACCCCTCACCTTAACCCTTACCTTAACAATGCTGCTCGTTCTATATGCCTATTTGGAAGTTGATAACTTGGTAGCCTATAGACAGAATAATCTTCTCTTTTCAGCAGGATCCATTTGCTTTCCAACCTGCGATTGTATTTTAAATATAGTGAAGCCCTGTTGTAGCTGCATCACTGACAGATTTTCTGCATGTTCCCAACTTGTAGGCATGCCTTGTGATTGGGCTACACGTAATCCACAGCTGTTTTTTTAAATAAGCTCTTGATCCTCTGTGGCTATATTATAGGCCTGCTCCTGGTGTCGTAATCTGGATGATTTCATTTATTTCTGAACAGACAGAAGTAATTCACTTTGGCAAATGTATTTTAAGGTATCGGGTGCTGTTCCAACTCAAGCACCCTTCCTGTGGGGCTATGATTCTATAAGGAAATAAATGATTAAGTCCAACTGCTGGAGAGAAGAGTTGCTCATCTCTATCAGAGCAGAGAGAGTGAGGGAGATGATAGAAACTGAATCTCCTAGTTCTCTCACCACAGCAATGGCCACTCTTTGATCTATATAGGCTACAAACCATAGGCTAAACCTGGGCTGACCCAACACTAATCAATTCTTAGAATATCAGGCATGTTTTTCACATTACGTTTTTTAGGGGGCATGAGAATTACAGAATTACAGACTCAACTTGGAATTAACTCTAATAGCCCTTATTAGAAGAAACATTTTGTAAAAAAAAAAACATGCCAGGAGAGGCAAATCCTGGCAAAAGATTTCCGGAACGAATCAGTCCAAAACTGGGAGGTGCTGGATCCTGTTCTGGGAGGTGCTGGATCCTGTTCTGGGAGGTGCTGGATCCTGTTCTGGGAGGTGCTGGATCCTGTTCTGGCAGGATCCAGCAAAAATGAAGCGCTGCTTCGGCTGCCTAGGCCAGTTTGCGCCTGGTTCGCGCCTAGTTCGTGCGAAGGTGAAACGTACACTCCTGTAGATCTGACATAATTGGGTGGTGACAGTCAATCAGAAATGCAAGTTGAAGCATTTCAGGCATTTTTGAAAGTGAGGGAAAGTGAGGGGAAAAAAAGTGAGGGAAAGTGAGGGAAAAAAATGTATGGTTGAAAAAATGATTTAGAAAGTAATAGGCATTTTGAATTAAACGTGTAGAGTGGAGCTTATAGTTATGTGATGACATCTTACCTTCAACAATATTCAGCAGTCATATTTTTCGCAATAAGGTTCGACAAAAGAAAAATCGACCCCCGACGAATGG
Source organism: Oncorhynchus masou masou (assembly GCF_036934945.1). Taxonomy (NCBI): domain Eukaryota; kingdom Metazoa; phylum Chordata; class Actinopteri; order Salmoniformes; family Salmonidae; genus Oncorhynchus; species Oncorhynchus masou. The sequence goes on along the minus strand of NC_088228.1, from coordinate 9,510 downwards.
ATAAAATGTTGTCGATCTTTCAAAAACCTCCTAGATCTGCTGTTTCCATTACACGTTGCAACAATAAAAAATTGCGACAGCTTTTGTAGAATAAATCTGGATCAATGGAAACCTGCCTACAGACTACAAAAACAAAGATCTGCTGTAGACAAAGGGATTTCTTTCCCAATACTGCAGGGCAAGAAATAGAAAGTTCTCTAAATTTATGACCTAGTGTTAAGGTGTCAAGACCGGCACAGTCCCCCTTCCCCTCTTCTGTGGGAGAGAGGAGGTCTGGCTATCTTCAAACATTTGCCTAGCTGATGGGTCTTTTGATCCACTGTCATGACAGTCCCCTCTGGTGGGTTCAACCTTGGAAGGATTCTGCAAGTTGCAACCCACCATAAAAAGGACCACGGAATGTCCTGGTTGTCGATCACCATTGCGGTCCACCTCTGGTGGTTTACCCTGGTAGGTATTCAGAAGGAGCAGGCCACCACAAGAATGGGCAGGGGGTGTCCGGGTTGCGAGTCACCGTTCCGTACCCGTCGTCCAGACTAGTAGATCTGGACAGTAATTTAGGAATAGAGCCATAAACAAGTTCCCCATACAACCATCAGTTAGTGCCACAACGCCACATATTTGAGGAAGAAATGTAAGTACTTATTTTGTGAGTGTGTGTGTTAACATCTGCCTAAAATCATAAACAAAATATATACAAAATATAGTTACCACACGTTAATCCTCTAATGGGACTGTATTCTATATATGTCCACGGTCTTGGCTAAATGACTCTATCATGGCATTGTGTCTAATGTCATGTCTAGGGCGTTCCTACATAGCGGTGTGTTGCTTAGAGCACCATCCTAAATGGATAAGTATACAGCTGTAAGGCACCAGCTTCAGGCAGTCTACAGGGATGACCCATGGACCTCTGGGTAGCTGTAGAGTCAAAGGCCTCAGGATACATTTTCAACTTTACCAAGACTGGTATTTTGCTCGGATCCTTAACTGATTTTTGTTCTCTGGTGTCCTTGGGTAGACAGAGGGAGTCTGGAAGGAATCTTTGTGTTGTCTGTGAATTTATAGCACGACTTTTGATGTTCCTTGGTTGGGGTCTGAGCAGATTATTTGTTGCAATTGCAAACGTAATAAAATAGTGGTCCGATAGTCCAGGATTATGAGGAAAAACATTAAGATCCACAACATTTATTCCATGGGACAAAACTAGGTCCAGCGTATGACTGTGACAGTGAGTGGGTCCAGAGACATGTTGGACAAAACCCACTGAGTCGATGATGGCTCCGAAAGCCTTTTGGAGTGGGTCTGTGGACTTTTCCACGTGAATATTAAAGTCACCAAAGATTAGAATATTATCTGCCACGACTACAAGGTCCGATAGGAATTCAGGGAACTCAATGAGGAACGCTATATGGCCCAGGAGGCCTGTAAACAGTAGCTATAAAAAGTGATTGAGTAGGCTGCATAGATTTCATGGCTAGAAGCTCAAAAGACGTAAATGTTAGCAACACCCTTGCATTTGCGGGATGCACGGAGGATATGGTCACTAGTGTAGCCAGGAGGTGAGGCCTCATTTAACACAGTAAATTCATCAGGCTTAAGCCATGTTTCAGTCAGGCCAATCACATCAAGATTATGATCAGTGATTAGTTCATTGACTATAACTGCCTTTGAAGTAAGGGATCTAACATTAAGTAGCCCTATTTTGAGATGTGGGGTATCATGATCTCTTTCAATAATGACAGGAATGGAGGAGGTCTTTATCCTAGTGAGATTGCTAAGGCAAACACCGCCATGTTACGTTTTGCCCAAACTAGGTTGAGGCACAGACACAGTCTCAATGGGGATAGCTGAGCTGACTACACTGACTGTGCTAGTGGCAGACTCCACTATACTGGCAGGCTGGCTAACAGCCTGCTGCCTGGCCTGCACCCTATTCCATTGTGGAGCTAGAGGAGTTAGAGCCCTGTCTATGTTGGTAGATAAGATGAGAGCACCCCTCCAGCTAGGATGGAGTCTGTCACTCCTCAGCAGGTCAGGCTTGGTCCTGTTTGTGGGTGAGTCCCAGAAAGAGGGCCAATTATCTACAAATTCTATCTTTTGGGAGGGGCAGAAAACAGTTTTCAACCAGCGATTGAGTTGTGAGACTCTGCTGTAGAGCTCATCACTTACCCTAACTGGGAGGGGGCCAGAGACAATTACTCGATGCCGACACATCTTTCTAGCTGATTTACACGCTGAAGCTATGTTGCGCTTGTTGATCTCTGACTGATTCATCCTAACATCGTTGGTGCCGATGTGGATAACAATATCTCTATACTCTCTACAGTCACCAGTTTTAGCTTTAGCCAGCACCATCTTCAGATTAGCCTTAACGTCGGAAGCCCTGCCCCCTGGTAAACAGTGTATGATCGCTGGATGATTTGTTTTAAGTCTAATACTGCAGGTAATGGAGTCGCCAATGACTAGAGTTTTCAATTTGTCAGAGCTAATGGTGGGAAGCTTCGGCGTCTCAGACCCTGTAACGGGAGTAGTAGAGACAAGAGAAGGCTCGGCCTCTGACTCCAACTCGTTTCTTAATGGGGAAACCGTTAAAATGTAATTCTTGTCGGCCGAATGAGCGACACCAGTTGAGCATTCCTACAGCATTTCCCTCCAGAAACCGTGAGAAAGTTGTTCGGCTGCAGGGACCGTGCGAGGGGATTTATACTAACATTAATATCTGTACTTACTGGTGGCACGGACGCTGTTTCATCCTTTCCTACACTGAAATTACCCTTGCCTAACGATTGCGTCTGAAGCTGGGCTTGTAGCATCGTTCTCCTGTATATTATGAGTACAGCGACTGCAATTAGAAGGCATCATGCAAATGTTACTACTTAGCTTCGGCTGTTGGAGGTCCTGACGAACCATGTCCAGATAAAGCTTCATGTTAATGTTACTACTCAGCTTCGGCTGTTGGAGGTCCTGACGAACCACGTCCAGATAAGCGCCCGGAGTGAAAAAGTTGAATGAAAAAAAAGTTGAGGAAAAACCAAAAAATATAAACGGTAATTGAAAAGTAAAAACCGTGAAGTTGTCAGGAAGCAAAGTAAGGTTGGTAACAAAACACTCAGCAGCACGTAAACAAGTCTGCAAGTTGTGACCGGAAGTGGCGTCAAAATCAGAGATCTACTGTCTCTATATTATGACAGACCATCTAGATCTACTGTCTCTATTCTATTATGACAGACAAGCGAGATCAACTGTCTCTATTATATTATGACAGACCAGCTAGATCTACTGTCTCTATTATATTATGACAGACCAGCTAGATCTAATGTCTCTATTATATTATGACAGACCAGTTAGATCTACTCTCTCTATTATATTATGACAGACCAGCTAGATCTACTGTCTCTATTATATTATGACAGACCAGCTAGATTTACTGTCTCTATGTCTCTATTATATTATGACAGACCAGCAAGATCTACTCTCTCTATTATATTATGACAGACCAGCTAGATCTACTGTCTCTATTATATTATAACAGATCCGCTAGGTATACTGTCTCTATTATACTTTGACAGATCAGCTAGATCTACCGTCTCTATTAAATTATGATAGACCAGCTCGATCTATTGTCTCTATTATAATATGACAGACCACCTAGATCTACTGTCTCTATGTCTCTGTTATATTGTGACAGACCAGCTAGATCTACTGTCTCTATTATATTATGATATACCAGCCAGATCTAATGTCTCTATTATATTATTACAGACCAGGTAGATCTACTGTCTCTATTATATTATAACAGATCAGCTAGGTATACTGTCTCTATTATACTTTGACAGATCAGCTAGATCTACCGTCTCTATTATATTATGATAGACCAGCTCGATCTATTGTCTCTATTATAATATGACAGACCAGCTAGATCTACTGTCTCTATGTTTCTGTTATATTGTGACAGACCAGCTAGATCTACGGTCTCTATTATATTATGACAGACCAGCTAGATCTACTGTCTCTATTATGTTATGGCAGACCAGCAAGATCTACTGTCTCTATTATATTATGACAGACCAGCTAGATCTAATGTCTCTATTATATTATGACAGACTAGTTAGATCTACTCTCTCTATTATATTATGACAGACCAGCTAGATCTACTGTCTCTATTATATTATGACAGACCAACTAGACCTACAGTCTCTATTATATTATGACAGACCAGCTAGACCTACTGTCTCTATTATATTGTGACAGACCAGCAAGATCTTCTGTATCTTATATATTATGACAGACCAGCTAGATCGACTGTCTTTAATATTAAGACAGACCAGCTCGATCGACTGTATCTATTATATTATGATATACCAGCCAGATCTAATGTCTCTATTATATTATTACAGACCAGGTAGATCTACTGTCTCTATTATATTATAACAGATCAGCTAGGTATACTGTCTCTATTATACTATGACAGATCAGCTAGAACTACGGTCTCTTATATTATGATAGACCAGCTCGATCTATTGTCTCTATTATAATATGACAGACCAGCATGATCTACTGTCTCTATTATATTATGACAGACCAGCTAGATCTACAGTCTCTATTATTTTATGACAGAACAGCTAAATCTACTGTCTCTATTATAGTATGACAGACCAGCTAGATCTACAAACTCTATTATAATATGACAGAACAGCTAGATCTACTGTCTCTATTATATTATGACAGACCAGCTAGATCTACTGTATCTATTATATTATGACAGACCTGCTAGATCTACTGTCTCTATTATATTATGACAGATCAGCTAGATCTCCTCTCTCTATTATATTATGATAGACCAGCTAGATCTACTGTCTCTATTATAATATGACGGACCAGCTAGATCGACTGTCTCTATTATAATATGACAGACCAGCTAGATCGACTGTCTCTATTATAATATGACAGACCAGCTCGATCTACTGTCTCTATTATATTATGACAGACCAGCTAGATCTTCTGTATCTTATATATTATGACAGACCAGCTAGATCTACTGTCTCTATTATAATATGACAGACCAGCTAGATCTACTGTCTCTATTATAATATGACAGACCAGCTAGATCTACTGTCTCTATTATAATATGACAGACCAGCTAGATCTACTGTCTCTATTATAATATGACAGACCAGCTAGATCTACTGTCTCTATTATAATATGACAGACCAGCTAGATCTACTGTCTCTATTATAATATGACAGACCAGCTAGATCTACTGTCTCTATTATATTATGACAGACCAGCTAGATCTACTGTCTCTATTATAATATGACAGACCAGCTAGATCTACTGTCTCTTTTATAATATGACAGACCAGCTAGATCTACTGTCTCTTTTATATTATGACAGACCAGCTAGATCTACTGTCTCTATTATATTATGACAGACCAGCTAGATCTACTGTCTCTATTATAATATGACAGACCAGCTAGATCTACTGTCTCTATTATATTATGACAGACCAGCTAGATCTACTGTCTCTATTATAATATGACAGACCAGCTAGATCTACTGTCTCTATTATATTATGACAGACCAGCTAGATCTACTGTCTCTATTATATTATGACAGACCAGCTAGATCTACTGTCTCTATTATATTATGACAGACCAGCTAGATCTACTGTCTCATTATAATATGACAGACCAGCTAGATCTACTGTCTCTATTATAATATGACAGACCAGCTAGATCTACTGTCTCTATTATATTATGACAGACCAGCTAGATCTACTGTCTCTATTATATTATGACAGACCAGCTAAATCTACTGTCTCTTTGTCTCTATTATATTATGACAGACCAGCTAGATCTACTGTCTCTATTATATTATGACAGACCAGCTAGATCTACTGTCTCTATTATATTATGACAGACCAGCTAGATCTACTGTCTCTGTTATATTTTGACAGACCAGCTAGATCTACTGTCTCTATTATATTATGACAGACCAGCTAGATCTACTGTCTCTATTATATTATGACAGACCAGCTAGATCTACTGTCTCTATTATAATTTGACAGACCAGCTAGATCTACTGTCTCTATTATATTATGACAGACCAGCTAGATCTACTGTCTCTATTATATTATGACAGACCAGCTAGATCTACTGTCTCTATTCTATTATGACAGACCAGCTAGATCTACTGTCTCTATTATATTATGACAGACCAGCTAGATCTACTGTCTCTATTATATTATGACAGACCAGCTAGATCTACTGTCTCTATTATATTATGACAGACCAGCTAGATCTACTGTCTCTATTATATTATGACAGACCAGCTAGATCTACTGTCTCTATTATATTATGACAGACCAGCTAGATCTACTGTCTCTATTATATTATGACAGACCAGCTAGATCTACTGTATCTTTATTATTATGACAGACCAGCTAGATCTACTGTCTCTATTATATTATGACAGACCAGCTAGATCTACTGTCTCTATTATATTATGACAGACCAGCTAGATCTACTGTCTCTATTGGTCTCTATTATATTATGACAGACCAGCTAGATCTACTGTCTCTATTGTATTATGACAGACCAGCTAGATCTACTGTCTCTATTATATTATGACAGACCAGCTAGATCTACTGTCTCTATTATATTATGACAGACCAGCTAGATCTACTGTCTCTATTATATTATGACAGACCAGCTAGATCTACTGTCTCTATTATATTATGACAGACCAGCTAGATCTACTGTCTCTATTATATTATGACAGACCAGCTAGATCTACTGTCTCTATTATATAGACAGTCTCTATTATATATATGACAGACCAGCTAGATCTACTGTCTCCATGTCTCTATTATATTATGACAGACCAGCTAGATCTACTGTCTCTATTATATTATGACAGACCAGCTAGATCTACTGTCTCTATTATATTATGACAGACCAGCTAGATCTACTGTCTCTATTATATTATGACAGACCAGCTAGATCTACTGTCTTTATTGTATTATGACAGACCAGCTAAGTCTACTGTCTCTATTATATTATGACAGACCAGCTAGATCTACTGTCTCTATTGTATTGTGACAGACCAGCTAGATCTACTGTCTCTATTATATTATGACAGACCAGCTAGATCTACTGTCTCTATTATATTATGACAGACCAGCTAGATCTACTGTCTCTATTATATTATGACAGACCAGCTAGATCTACTGTCTCTATTATATTATGACAGACCAGCTAGATCTACTGTCTCTATTCTAATTTGACAGACCAGGTAGATCTACTATCTCTATTATATTATGACAGACCAGCTAGATCTACTGTCTCTATTATATTATGACAGACCAGCTAGATCTACTGTCTCTATTATATTATGACAGACCAGCTAGATCTACTGTCTCTATTATATTATGACAGACCAGCTAGATCTACTGTCTCTATTATATTATGACAGACCAGCTAGATCTACTGTCTCTATTATATTATGACAGACCAGCTAGATCTACTGTCTCTATTATATTATGACAGACCAGCTAGATCTACTGTCTCTATTATAATTATGACAGACCAGCTAGATCTACTGTCTCTATTATATTATGACAGACCAGCTAGATCTACTGTCTCTATTATATTATGAAAGACCAGCTAGATCTACTGTCTCTATTCTATTATGACAGGCCAGCTAAATCTACTGTGTATAGGTCTCTATCATATTATGACAGACCAGCTAGATCTACTGTCTCTATTATACTATAAAAGCCCAGCTAGATCTACTGTCTCTATTATATTATGACAGACCAGCTAGATCTACTGTCTCTATTATATTATGACAGACCAGCTAGATCTACTGTCTCTATTATAATATGACAGACCAGCTAGATCTACTGTCTCTATTATATTATGACAGACCAGCTAAATCTACTGTCTCTATTATATTATGACAGACCAGGTAGATCTACTGTCTCTATTATATTAAGACAGACCAGCTAGATCTACTGTCTCTATTATATTATGACAGACCAGCTAGATCTACTGTCTCTATTTTAATATGAGAGACCAGCTAGGTCAACTGTCTCTATTATATTATGTCAGACCAGCAAGCTCTACTGCCTCTATTATATTATGACAGACCAGCAAGATCTACTGTCTCTATTTTATTATGACAGACCAGCGAGATCTTCTGTCTCGATTCTAATTTGACAGACCAGCTAGATCTACTGTCTCTATTATATTATGACAGACCAGCTAGATCTACTGTCTCTATTATATTATGACAGACCAGCTAGATCTACTGTCTCTATTATAGTATGACAGACCAGCTAGATCTACTGTCTCTATTATATTATGACAGACCAGCTAGATCTACTGTCTCTATTATAATATGACAGACCAGCTAGATCTACTGTCTCTATTATTTTATGACAGACCAGCTAGATCTACTGTCTCTATTATATTATGACAGACCAGCTAGATCTACTGTCTCTATTGTATTTGACAGACCAGGTAGATCTACTGTCTCTATTATATTATGACAGACCAGCTAGATCTACTGTCTCTATTATATTATGACAGACCAGCTAGATCTACTGTCTCTATTATATTATGACAGACCAGCTAGATCTACTGTCTCTACTGTTATATTATATTATGACAGACCAGCTAGATCTACTGTCTCTATTATATTAAGACAGACCAGCTAGATCTACTGTCTCTATTATATTATGACAGACCAGCTAGATCTACTGTCTCTATTATAATATGACAGACCAGCTAGATCTACTGTCTCTATTATATTATGTCAGACCAGCAAGATCTACTGTCTCTATTATATTATGACAGACCAGCTAGATCTACTGTCTCTATTTTATTATGACAGACCAGCTAGATCTACTGTCTCTATTATATTATGACAGACCAGCTAGATCTACTGTCTCTATTATATTATGACAGACCAGCTAGATCAACTGTCTCTATTATAATATAGATCTACTGTCTCTATTATATTATGACAGACCAGCTAGATCTACTGTCTCTATTATATTATGACAGACCAGCTAGATCTACTGTCTCTATTATATTATGACAGACCAGCTAGATCTACTGTCTCTGTTATATTTTGACAGACCAGGTAGATCTACTGTCTCTATTATATTATGACAGACCAGCTAGATCTACTGTCTCTATTATATTATGACAGACCAGCTAGATCTACTGTCTCTATTATATTTTGACAGACCAGCTAGATCTACTGTCTCTATTATATTATGACAGACCAGCTAGATCTACTGTCTCTATTATATTATGACAGACCAGCTAGATCTACTGTCTCTATTATATTATGACAGACCAGCTAGATCTACTGTCTCTATTATATTTTGACAGACCAGCTAGATCTACTGTCTCTATTATATTTTGACAGACCAGCTCGGTCTACTGTCTCTATTATATTATGACAGACCAGCTCGATCTACTGTCTCTATTATATTTT